>NC_136429.1:478733032-479333032 GCF_052849685.1 Lactuca virosa | reverse complement strand
TAAACGACCTTCGGATGGATAACCGATACCCTAAAGCCACATCCAAACAAGGAAAAGGAATTAAAGCGAGCTAGCCTTCCTAAGTCCTTCAAACATTACTTATATAACTATACATATATAGACATGCATTTTACAATATAAAAGCAAATAAGAAGTTTTGGTAACCTTTGAAAAAGCTTCAATAATCTAAAAAAAAGGGATTTTCATACTTTAAAAGAGAGTTGAAAACAAGATTTGAAAACCTTAAGCTGGATAAAACGGTTTAACATGCAAAAATATATTTGCTATACAGTTATTAATCACATGTGATTGATATAATAACTCTATAGTTTAACTTGTATTCCCCCCCCATAAAAGCATTTAAAATCATTTAAAAGGTTGATTCAGGGGTATGAACTCACCTGATGTGGGTGATTCGGATGAACGGATGGTATATGATGCTAAGTGTCAAGTGAGGACTTGACCACACACTCGGATCCTATTTAACATGTAATGATACATTTAAGTATCTAATTAGTCATTTAATAACTAATTAAGCAAGTAAGGACATCCTAATGCATGAAAACACTTTGCTACAAGTGCTAGGAGTACCAAGGGTTGCATATAAAGAGAGTATGGCCTCACATTGGAGTTTACTCCTCAAATGGTGGCCCTTAGGCGTGTTTACGGTTTCCAGACCACTTCCCCCATGAGTTTACGGCCGTAAACTCATGGAAGTGGTGCCATTGGGTGATCAAAAGTCTTATACCACTCAAGGAATTAAGCTAGACTCGAATCAAGGGCTTAGGAAGTGATTAGGGCTCCAAATGGACCTTTGGGGGAGTTCACGATCGTAAACACATGAGTTTACGGCCGTAAACTCATGTTTGCCCACTCATTCCATGTTTTGGTGTTTCTAGGTTAAGCATGCAAGGTTCTAGTCACTTATACAAGCCATAGGAGGTGTTAGGGGCACCATATGACCCCTTTATAGAGTTTACGGCCAAAGGACCATTTCCTTAAGGGTTTACGACCGTAAACTCTATGAGGACATGGTTTCTTTGATGGTTAAGGTCCCTAGTTCAATGGTGGTTGGTTCTAGGCTAAGTTCCGGGCTTAAGGAAGGAAGAAAGGGCAACTTTGCTCCATTAAAGGGAGTTTACGGCCCAAGAACATGCCTTGGCCGTAAACTCTCATTCTTCCATGGATTCTTGTTGTTTCTAAGCCCTAAACATGTTAAACCTAGTATACAACGAGTTAGAACAAAAGTACTTACGATCTAGGAGCTCGAATGGTCGATTTTGGCCAAGAACACTAGTGTGTGTTCTTGGTGTTCTTGGTGAAACTTGAAGATCTACACAAATGGAATGATTTCATGGATGAAATCATGTAAGATCACTAGACCAAGTAACATCTCAACTAGTTAGGACAAGAAACTTACGAGTTTTGAAGATCGGGGACAAAGATCGGGATGATAGTTGAGAGGATTTCAGCCAAAAGAAAGGGAGGAATGAACAAATGCCCAACCTTTCACCATTTAAGGTGGAGTTTATGGCCCACATGGAGTTTACGGCCGTAAACTCCCATGTGGTGGCCGTGAACTCCAGGTCAATGGGTTTCAGGCTCGTTCGTTGAACTATAGCTTCGGCAGATAAACCTCGACACTTATTCCTTAAGTGTACTGGGCTCAGAACGCTCGAACAGAGTCTAAATTGTGCTAAATAATAGCAGGAATAAGTCTGACTCTAATTTGGGTTGACTGGCTGAGCTTTCAAAGCAATAGAAAATTTTGGGTTGTCACATAATATATTAATAAATCATAAATAACCTCATCTCAAAAGTCCATCCTATCAAATTGTCCTGATGATATGCAACCCAAATAGACCATGCTATTCCCGGGTCAAGTACATTCCAATTATAGTTATGGACTTAGACACTAATCCAACAGTCTCCCACTTGGATAAGTCTAATAACTATTATTGCAAGTACGACTCCACAACCCGACTAGCAATCGTAGCTCTTAAAAGCCGCTGTCGAACTCTGATCTAGTCAATGATGCTTCCATTAGGTAAGGGATCATATATTCCTCCATTCCAGATATCATATGGACTGAGACATGGATTATAATCATTCGCTCTGTCCATCTGTTGTTTCCCGATTTCCGATTTATGTCAACCGACTAATGGAACAAATCAAATCAGTCCAGGCTTGGCCAAGCACTTAGGGGTGTCATCACCAAATCATCAAGGGGCCCACAAATATTGCTTTTATCCACAAGGGGTAAAAGGAACGGATAAACTTCGATCCAAATTATTGCTTGTACTTACTCACCAAATTACACACAACAATATGTTTTATAACACCAAGTTACTGGTGCGTATACATACGTCAATGTGAAACCGACTCGCAACTACAACTCACATGTATCCGTTTCACGAATATAAGATATTATCGTCTCATAATTACTCATGATAGAATCCATGAAGTGATTCAGATGAGCATGGGTTGAATCCAATACTCGAATCTTATTCCAGGAGCACTCATGAACACTACAACTATGTCCTAGACAAACTACATACCCATTCATGACAATCTTGCCTCAATACCTACTTCCAAAGTATGATCGACCGTGGATGGTTTGAATAACCTAGTTATTCGGGAAGTCAAAACATGCAAAGTGAAACCCAAGAATAATACTAATCCTATATGGCCCCAAAGCATGCAAAGTGATCAACTTAATACTTGAATTAAAACAATAGTTATGCCATGCTCCAAGCATGCACACTATGTTTTTCTAAACAATAGTTATGCCATGCTCCAAGCATGCACACTATGTTTGTCTATGGTCCTTACTTTGTGAAATATATCAATTGAAAAACATTTCAATGATGCTCATTTCACAATTTCAATTCCTTATTGCAAGTGTATGAATTCCAAATTATTGTCACTACTAGAAAGTGTTAGATGCTAAACTATCATGCAATGATTCTTGTGTAATGTCTAGGTACCAAAAGTCACATAGACTTGACAATTGATATTAAAAAATGTTCCTTTGAGGATTGTTACACGATAATTCCATGGAAATGAAGTTTCAAATTCAAAGTACATTCCTTTGAACATCCTTCTTGCATAAAAGTTTCTAACTTGCTCATCTATTCTTTAACTCCCAATATGGAAACATTCCATATTTACCATGCGACAATTCATTATTAATAGACTCCTGTCTATTCATAATAATGTCCATATGGTCCATCCATTACTATACTTCCAACTGTACTTAAGTAACCAACCCTTTGGCGAACCTTAGATTGTCCTTAACAGTTGTTTAACCACTTTAGTCATATCCGGTTCTAGTCCTTTTTCCCTCTTAATGCCCTAGGCATTTGGAAAAATTTGGAACAGATAAATAATATAGCACATGTAATCGATCCTATACCCAAAGCATATTGGACACAATTCATAAAGACATGATACCTAACTAGTCTTTTGCTACAATATTTCTATTTGCCATGTTCTCATAATTCGAATTCTGAAAAGGGATGCTGTAATCATAATCGAATTTTGAGAACGCAATTAACATAATCATGACTAAATTTGATTAAAATCTCATAATGTAAGCTTTTAGATTTGAAATGGAGTATAATTTCCTCTCCCTTAATTATAGCAAAACAACTTTTCAAACTTTGCAACTTGCAAATTGAAACTTTTGTTTTCTATAATTAACATTGCTAACTTGCAACATTTACCATAATTGATTATGCTCCCACTAGCATAATAATTATTATTTTACTAGCATAATACTTATGCTCCCACTAGCTTTGACTTGTACCCAGAAATCAGCTGTATTTCTAGAAATCAATACTTCATTGACTTTCTTACCAAAGTTCAGATTTTTGATATGAGATGCTTCGATAAGACTTTATCTAGGCTTCTCAAACACATACACCTTTCCTTAGATAGGTAACATGTGTGTATAAACAATTTAAGAACTTACTACAATAAGTCTTAAATGTTTAGACCTTTTGCCATTTCTCACAATTTTAATTATGAAAAGGGATGCCGTAATCATAATCAAATTTGAGAATGCAAATATCACAACTGCTATCTTCCTCGAAATCTACTTAGTGAAAGAGTTTCCTCATCATCATTTTCATGAATCGGATAGAAACCTTATGACACTTAGATTTTATGGTGTATGTGTTCCTATCCATGTGAATTTGTCAAACCATAATCATAGGACAAGGCTAGTGACAAATCCAAACTCATATGGATTGAACTTGTTCAATCTTCATTTCTTGCCACCTGGTAGCACAAGGGCCTACCATGTCTTCCAAGTTGTTAAGCAGCTCACCCTCACTTATCAATGAAACTTTCATTGATCCAGGTGCTTTTCCTTATGCAAACAATTGAGAAGTCATAGAACTCACATGCATAGTTAACTTTAACTGGAAATGGGTACAAAAACAAGAATATGTCAACACGATAGGTTACAAACCTCAAGTCGTGCGCTAGCGATAAACAACAGGTTTATTCTTGATCAGTTCTTGAAACTTGTCAAAATCTTTAAGACTCCCACTGACCTCTTGACATATAAGATTCTCTTATCAAGGATCATTCCTTGACAAACAAATATTCAAGATTTAGTGTGGTTTCTTATCAAGATAAACACTTCACACAGTTGATCTTAGTTCGTCTTTCTCCTTACCAAGACATCACAACTTACCAATTTCAAATGTACAAGAGTAGAAAACATTTTACTCTACATTTGATAAGTGTTATAAACCTTCTTAATTTAGTGTCACCCAAGGCACAAGCTTGGAGTATGACTCTAAGACTTATTTTTGGAACGAAGTATGACTTATCTTCCAGATTTAACCATTTCAACATTTCTCGATTCCTCTTCTTAGCCATGAAAATACACTAAGGTATGCTTAGATGATCAATTGCAACATGGTTTTCATAATCATTATGATGATCATAAAACACGATACTAAAGTACTCTCCCATATTTTCCAGATTGAAGAAACTTCTATCTTTCTGCCTAATTTGATTTTACTCATTCGTTCTGCCATACATTGAAACTTTTTCAATGTTTCAGAATTACACTTAAACTTATAAGAATAACCATATTTACTAAACTTTAGTAAATCATGACGAATAGTCTTATCGTTCTTTGTGGTGGACCTGACCAGCGAAAACCCAGTGTACCCGATCCCCTAGTCCTTTACTTGACACATATGTACATGTGAACAAGGAATCAACCTTTATTTCCCAAAGATGAAGGTTCTCATTCATCACACAATGCAAGTTGCATGATTCCAAGTGTCTATCCAACTAAAACTTGGGTGATGAGAATCTTTCCTTATTTGGTAAATTTTGACACTACCACAAACGAAAGAATCAAATCCATATTGAACATTGCTAGAATATACATAAACATCAATTTTCAAAACTGTCATTATAAGGAGATATAATAAAATAAAAAACAAAAATTTATTTAATTATAAAAATGCAAAAAAAAACTTTTCCTTACAATGCAATTACAAGTGAAAACTATGTTCCTAAATCTTTCTAAGCAATCTATCATAACTCTTAAGCAGCAGCTCGAAAATCTAATCACTGAACCATGTGATCGAAATCCATTTCTTCGAGATCAGACTCAACCTACTCTTCTTTTGAGATTCTTTGATTCTACAAAACATCGAGATGTAATTGCATTACATCATGTATTAAGAATCTCCAAATAGGAACTTAATAGAGTTAGACAGTAGACTTACGTGAAGCAGAGTCAAATTTTTTTTTACTTTACCATCCTAGCGATCTTTCAGGTAAATATGGAAGCTTCGCAACCAATGCCCTTTCTCTTGGAAATAGAAACATAGGGAGTCTTTAGGAATGGTACACAGAACTATCTTAGTCTTAGCCTTTCTCTTTACCATTTGGTCAATCGGGTTGACTATGGTAGATCCCTTTCCATTGGGAAGAGAAAGCTTTTCTAGACGTCCAATGTTGCCATTGTCAATGTCCATGGAAGTTTGTGTTGGATTAGATGTCTAAGCCCATAACTATTATTGGTATGTACTAGACCCGAGAGTAGCATGGTCCATTTGGGTTGCATATCATCAGGACAATTTGTTAGGATGGACTTTTGAGAGAAGGTTATTTATGGTTTATTAATATATTATAAGTTATAATATATTAATATGAAATCATATGTTTTAATTAGTATCGATCAAGAATTAATTTGGAATTAATTTAGTGATCAAAAGAGACTAATTAAATCTATGGGGACTAGTTATGATAATTAGTTATATTTATATGTGTTGGGCTTATGATCCATGTTGGACCAAGTTTATGTATGGATACATAAAGAGTTGGGCCACATGAACCATGGATCATAAAACCCATGGGTATGGATTATGAGTTATACCCATGACCCTTGGAATCCTACATATAAATAGGTTACTCCATAGCCAAAATCAGCACTTATTTTCTTAGAGAAATATGGAGGTGTTTTGGTGCATGGAATTCTCTCTCAAGAGCCACCTTTGTCCTAGGTGTGTTGTGATTCCATTTGAGGCATTTCATACTATTGGTGTTAAGCTCTTAAGGCCAAATACATCAAGACTTCAAGCCACATAAAAGGTATGTTTCCCTAACTAGTATATTATATGATTTATGTCAAATGCATGTATAATAGAGAAAACATAGATCCAAGGTATTTAGGGTTGTATGTGCACCATAGGATGTTGTAGTATACTAAAACCCAACAGTGGTATCAGAGCCATGGGTTGTTTTCTATTATATTTGATGCAAATGTATTTTTTTTCAAGTTAAAGGAAAAAAAAGAAAAAAAAACATGAAGTTTGTCAAATTTTATGATAATTACTTGATTTTATGAAAAACTAATTATTTATAAAATTTGAGTCACTTTACTACAAGAGTTGAATTAGGTCAATTTATTAAAAGATAGAATGATATGATTATTTTATTTGTTTTAAAAGTTTGATCTAAATGGTTTTAAGGAGTTACAAATTTTGTCATAAAATTTTGGAACTCAAAAGTTTTTTTTAAAGTTATGATCTTAAGAGTTTTGAAACTTCCATAAGTTATGGATGTGAAATGTCTCATTTATTAACTCTTTAGGTTATGAATTCCAAGAGTCTTCAAAGGATAATTGTCAAAGTTTCAAGATTTGTATTAGTTTATATGATTATCTAATTTCTTGAAAATTGTTGATGTGAATTATCTTTACTTATGAGTTTAATCTAGATCATAGAAAAATTATTTGATTATTGTGTTAATTGGAATATTTGATCTTAATGGTTTTTATGAACTCCATAACTTGTCCTCAAGTTATGGAAAGTGAAGAGTTTTTCTTTTTAAAGTGTCATTAAGTCTCATAGGTTATGAAAATAGAAGAGTCACTATTTTTAATATCATCATTAAATGATTTAATGTCTTCCATAACTTCTCCTCAAGTTATGGAACTTGAATTTTTTTTTCATTAAACCTTAATTAAACTCATAAGTTATGAAAAATCCAAGAGTTTTGAAAGGTTTCAAAACTTGTCCTCAAGTTTTGGAATTTGTAAAGTTACCCCCCATGTATACTTTAATTCCAAACTAGACCTTAGAATTTTAAAAGTTTAAAATTCAACCCTTATACTATTATTATAATTTTAATTATATAGATATGTATAAGATAAAGTCGTCTTACCATTAGTAGGCTCATTCACGAAGCCGGTCTATAAGGGGGCTATAAGGTTACTGCCTATAAAATGGCAGTTTAATGGGTGTCCACTCTCACTCACCGCTTCCTTGACCGGTGGAGGGTCGTTACCCGAACAGGTAGGACAAGGACTATAATTCTCCCTTCATTATAAGTATAATGATAAATACTAAGTAACTAAACACTTATAAATTCCCAATCTTAGTTACTTAGGAAAATGTGAATAAGGTGCTAATCCATGAAATTACACTTTGCACTTTGTTTAAGCTGTTAGTGGAGCGTGTGTGGTTAACCGGCACACTAACCTGGACTTAACAAGGTAGGCAAAGGGTAACTTAATGTTTATCATAGTATCGTTGGAGCGTGTGTGGTTAACCGGCACATCGATTGAGGGGTAAATATTAAGGGTACCAAGTATATTTGTATGGTTACTTCACACCTTGTTTTGTGATCTTCGGCATCCCAGTCACAAAACCTGAAGGGCACACTCGAGATTGAAACATGCCATTGAAAAGTTCAATGAATCTCAAAAGAATCTAGGAGTTTCAAAACCAATTAAAACCTAATAATACATTTCGTTTATCTTGGTGGAAATTGGTGAATCGTCATTCACCTACCTTCAAATATTTTATAGCTTGGATTACGGCATCCCTCTTCCAAGTTATAAAATAGTTTGTTGGGTCCTAGCCTTAATATATCATAGTGGGTGTTATATTAAGGACTTAAATCAACTTTACGTGAATTTCTCCCATTGTTGATGTCTGGTTTAGACAACAATGATCTTCCCAAACCAAGCTTTCCTAATGAATATGACTTCCCGAGTTTGGCTCATGGAAGTCATACTTCTCTTCCTCCACCTCCTCCAATTATTCTCCCTAACCCACAAGTTCAAGGTCACTCAAGCCCTAATGGCAAGCAAGGTCTATGTGTGATCACATCTTAGAGATGAAGCCACATATTGACAAGCCGGGAGAGTTGGGTGTCAAAGTCTTGAGAAAGTTGGATGTTCAATCACTTTCTAAGTCACATAGTGAGTTCCTTTGGGACTACTATGAAACAGACTATGACATGAACCTTAATGATCATATCTATTTGCTTGGTGCTGCTGAATCAGCAATGATTTGGAACGATAGTAAAGCAAATTTGATTAGAAGATCAACTTCCCAAAAACTTTATGGACAGTGACAATGGTGACACTGGAAATCCAGAAAAAGCATTCTCTTCCCAATGGAAAGGGATTGGCCATAGTCAACCCGGTTGACCAAATGGTAAAGAGAAAGGCTAAGTCTCAGATAGTCCCATTACCAAAGGGTCCATATGTTTATTTTGCCAAAGGAAGAGGCGTTGATTGCAAAGCTGCCAAATTTACCTAAGGATGTTAAAGTCAATAAGTTTGACTCTACATCAGGTAGAGCCCATTATCTAACTCTGTTAAGTTCTATTCTGAGATCCTCATTACATTATGTGACTGGGTCACATGTTGATGTTTTAAGAATCAAAGAATAGAGAGAAATCTTAAAGGAAGTATATGCTGATTCTGATCGCGAAGGTGGATTTCGATCGCATCAGAATTTTGAGCAGTTACTTAAGAAGTTATGATATATTGCTAAGGAATAGATAACAACAATTTTCCATGTGGATTGTAAGGATAAGTTTTTCCGCAAAGTTTTAAAATAAAAGAAAATTGTTTAATTTTATTTATTTGAAGTATCCTTACAATGGCATTTGTGGAAAATTGTTGCTTATATGATTCCACTGACAGCAATATTGGAAAATGGATTTGATTCTTTCATTTGTGGTAGTGTCTAAATTTACCAAATCAGGAAAGTTCCTCATCACCCAAGTTTCAATTGGACCGAAACTTGGAATCATGCAAGTTTAATAGTATGATGAATGAGAACTTTCAAGCATTGGAAAATCAAGACTAATTATTTGTTCACATGGATGTGTGAGTCAAGTGAAGGACTAAAGGGATCGAGTACACATTCTTGTGCACTGGTCATGTCCACCACAAAGCTCGTTAAGACTATTTGATTTACTAAAGTTTAGTAAATATGGTTATACTTACAAGTTTAAGTATAATTCTGAAACATTGGAAAAGTCTCAATGTATGGCAGAACGAATGAGAAGAATCAAATTAGGCAGAAAGATAAAAGTTTCTCAAATCTGAAAAGATGGGAGAGTACTTTAGTATCATGTTTGTGATCATCTTAATGATTTAGAAATCATATCACAATTAGTCCTCTAAAGGTCATCTTAGTGCATTCTTATGACTAAGAAGAGGAGTCATGAATTGTTGAAATGGTTAGATCAGGAAGATGAGTCATACTTCGTTCCAAAACAATTCTTAGAGTCATACTCCAAGATTGTAACTTGAGTGACATATCTTAAAGAAAGGTTTAAAACACTTGTCAAATGTAAGAGTAAAAGTGTCCTACTCTTGTACATTTGAAATTGGTAAGTTGTGATGTTTTAGATAAAACAAACACCAACTAAGGCCAATTGTGGGAAGTGTTTGTCTTGATAAAGAATCTGCACTATCTCTTGAATAATTGGCAAGATAGTCTTATATGTCAAGAGGATAGTGGGAGACTTAAAGATCCTAAAAAGAATTTTAAGAACTAATCAAGAATAAAACCTGAGGTTCTTCACTAGCACATGACTTGAGGTTTATACCCTATCGTGTTGACATATTCTGTGCCCATTCCAGTTAAAGTTGGCTTTGCATAGGAGTTCTGAAAGTTCTCAATTGGTTGCATAACAACTTGGAAGCAATTGCAGGCCCTGTACTGCCAGGTGGCAAGAAGTTAAGATTGCATAAGTTCAGTCCATATGAGTTTGGATTTGTCATTATCCTTGTCTTGTGACTATGGTTTTGACGATTCACATGGATAAGAACACATACACCATAAAATCTAAGGGTCATAAGGTTTCTCTCCGATTCATGAAAATAATGGTGAGGAAACACTTCCACCAAGTAGATTTGAAGTAGATGGCAAAAAGTCTAAACAATTGAGACTATGATTACGACATTCCTTTTCATAGTTCTAAAATTATTTAGACACACCTGTGAGCTATCTAAGATAAGGTGTATGATTTTGATAAAGTTTTATCAAAGCATCTTGTATCAGAAATCTGAACTTTGGTAAGATAGTCAATAAAGTATTGATTTCTAGAAGTCCAGCTGATTTCTGAGTACATGTCAAAGCTAGTGGGAGCATAAGTGTTATGCTAATAATCATCATGTTAGTGGGAACATGATAATTATTGTTAGTGTTGCAAGTTAGCAATGTTAATTATAGAAAACAAAAGTTTCAATTCGTGAGGCTGCAGGGATTGAAAAAGTTGTTTTGCTATAATTAAGGGAGAGGATATACTTCATTTCAGTTCTAAAGGCTTAGATTGAGACCTTAATCATCTTTAGTCAAGAATATATATATGAATTTCATGTTGGATTGGTTCAACTTAAGGAAATTCTATATATTGCGTTCTCAAAATTCGATTATGATTACGGCATTCCTCTTCATAGTCAAATTTTGAAAACATGGCAAATAAAAATATTGTAGCAAAAGACTGGTCTAGAATCATGTCTTTATGTGAGACATCATGAATCGTGTACAATTTGCTTTGGGTACAGGATCGATTGCATGTGCTATAATATTTGTCATTTCTAAATTTTTCCAACTGCCCAGAGGCATTAAGAAGGGAAAAGGTCTAGAAGTGGATATGACTAAAATGATTAAGCAATTGTCGAGGACAATCTGAGGTTTACCAAAGATTGGTTGCTCAGGGGCAGTTGGAAGTATAGTGCTAATTTTGGAAGGACCATATTGACATATTCTGAAAAGTGGCATCTCTTATTCAGAAGTGATAGTCAAAATGAGAATATGGAGTTGTCTCCATAGGTGGAAGTTATCTGTGTAAGATTAGAAAACTTAATGCAAGAAGCATGTCCAAAGCAATGTACTTTGAATATGAGACTTAGTTTCCATGGAGTTGATCTCCATTGGAATACCTTATAATGACTGTTGACAAGTCTTTGTGACTTTGTACATATTCATTACAGGAGGGTCAGTGCATATAAGTTATTGTTTATGAAAAACATAGTGTACATGCTTGGAGCATGGGACAACTAGTGTTTTTAATTCAAGTATAAAGTTGATAAAACCGAAACAATGAATAATGAGTAATCAGTATGGTGATAAATAAAAGTGTTTATTTATATTCATAGGGTTTGATACCATATTTGATTCATTTATTCTTGTGTTTCACTTTGCATGTTTTGACTTCCAGAATAACTAAGTCGCTCTTCCTGAATGATTAAGTTATTCAAACCATCCACAGTCGGTCATATGTTGGAAGTAGATATGAATCAAGACTGTCATGGGTTGGTTTGTAGAGGTCCAAGTTGGTGGACAAAGTGGTGCTACAACACTCATGAGTGCTCATAAGTTCTGAGTATTGGATTCAACGCACGCTCATTTGAATCACTTCATGGATTTTATCACGAGTGATCATGAGACGATAATATCTTATATTCTTAAAACCTAGAGATATGAGTTGTTACTATGACTTGGTTATACATTGATTACACGAAACCACATTGGTAACTCGATGTTATAAAACGTGCCTTTGTGTATGATTCAACAAGTAGTAGAACAAGCCATATGAGTCGAAGTTTATCCATTCCTTTTACCTTCGGGATAAAAGCGATATCTGTGGGCCCCTCGATGATTTAGCGATGACACATGTGAGTGCTTGGCCAAGCCAGGATTGATTTGATTTGTTCAATCAGTCAGTCATCATAAATCGAAAATCGGGAAACAACAAATGGACAGAGAGAATGATTATAATCCATGTCTCAGTCCATATGATATCTAGAATGGAGGAATATATGATCCCTTATCTAATGGACGCGTCATTGATTTGTTCAGAGTTCGACAGCGGCTTTAAGAGCTACGATTGCTAGTCGGGTTATGAAGTCGTACTTGCAATAATAGTTTTAGACTTATCCAAGTGGGAGACTGGTGGATTAGATGTCTAAGCCCTTAACTATTATTGGTATGTACTTGACCCGAGAGTAGCATGGTCCATTTGGGTTGCATATCATCAGGACAATTTGTTAGGATGGACTTTTGAGAGAAGGTGATTTATGGTTTATTAATATATTATAAGTTATAATATATTAATATGAAATCATATGTTTTAATTAGTATCGATCAAGAATTAATTTGGAATTAATTTAGTGATCAAAAGAGACTAATTAAATCTATGGGGACTAATTATGATAATTAGTTATATTTATATGTGTTGGGCTTATGATCCATGTTGGACCAAGTTTATGTATGGATACATAAAGAGTTGGGCCACATGAACCATGGATCATAAAACCCATGGGTATGGATTATGAGTTATACCCATGACCCTTGGAATCCTACATATAAATAGGTTACTCCATAGCCAAAATCACCACTTATTTTCTTAGAGAAATATGGAGGTGTTTTGGTGCATGGAATTCTCTCTCAAGAGCCACCTTTGTCCTAGGTGTGTTGTGATTCCATTTGAGGCATTTCATACTATTGGTGTTAAGCTCTTAAGGCCAAATACATCAAGACTTCAAGCCACATAAAAGGTATGTTTCCCTAACTAGTATATTATATGGTTTATGTCAAATGCATGTATAATAGAGAAAACATAGATCCAAGGTATTTAGGGTTGTATGTGCACCATAGGATGTTGTAGTATACTAAAACCCAACAGTGGTATCAGAGCCATGGGTTGTTTTCTATTATATTTGATGCAAATGTATTTTTTTTTTCAAGTTGAAGGAAAAAAAAGAAAAAAAAACATGAAGTTTGTCAAATTTTATGATAATTACTTGATTTTATGAAAAACTAATTATTTATAAAATTTGAGTCACTTTACTACAAGAGTTGAATTAGGTCAATTTATTAAAAGATAGAATGATATGATTATTTTATTTGTTTTAAAAGTTTGATCTAAATGGTTTTAAGGAGTTACAAATTTTGTCATAAAATTTTGGAACTCAAAAGTTTTTTTTAAAGTTATGATCTTAAGAGTTTTGAAACTTCCATAAGTTATGGATGTGAAATGTCTCATTTATTAACTCTTTATGTTATGAATTCCAAGAGTCTTCAAAGGATAATTGTCAAAGTTTTAAGATTTGTATTAGTTTATATGATTATCTAATTTCTTGAAAATTGTTGATGTGAATTATCTTTACTTATGAGTTTAATCTAGATCATAGAAAAATTATTTGATTATTGTGTTAATTGGAATATTTGATCTTAATGGTTTTTATGAACTCCATAACTTGTCCTCAAGTTATGGAAAGTGAAGAGTTTTTCTTTTTAAAGTGTCATTAAGTCTCATAGGTTATGAAAATAGAAGAGTCACTATTTTTAATGTCATCATTAAATGATTTAATGTCTTCCATAACTTGCCCTCAAGTTATGGAACTTGAATTTTTTTTTTTCATTAAACCTTAATTAAACTCATAAGTTATGAAAAATCCAAGAGTTTTGAAAGGTTTCAAAACTTGTCCTCAAGTTTTGGAATTTGTAAAGTTACCCCCCATGTATACTTTAATTCCAAACTAGACCTTAGAATTTTAAAAGTTTAAAATTCAACCCTTATACTATTATTATAATTTTAATTATATAGATATGTATAAGATAAAGTCGTCTTACCATTAGTAGGCCTCATTCACGAAGCCGGTCTATATGGGGGGTATAAGGTTACTGCCTATAAAATGGCAGTTTAATGGGTGTCCACTCTCACTCATCGCTTCCTTGACCGGTGGAGGGTCGTTAGCCGAACAGGTAGGACAAGGACTATAATTCTCCCTTCATTATAAGTATAATGAAGGGTCATGTCGTGATCTCCCATATAGTAGTCCTTAAAGAACCTGCTATATGACTTATGAAGTGATTGAAGAACCCAGTCAATAGCCAACTTCCTCGAGACTTCGACACCCAACTCTCCCAGCTTGTCAATATGTAACTTTATCTCCCAGACGTGAGCACATACATACTTTCCTTCCTACCAATAGGGATTTGAGTGACCTAGAACTTGTGCGTTAGGGAGAATTATTGGAGGAGGTGGAGGAAGTGAAGTTCCACTACAACACGAAGAAGGGATTAATCTTTCACCTTGATCGCCTTGTGGAAAATCATCTTTATAAAGAAAGTTTCTTTTCAAAAGATTCGGGAAGACCATAGTTGTCTGAACTAGACATCTATAATGGGAGAAATTCAAGTTTAGTTGATTTTATTCCTTAATATAACACCCAACATGAAATATTAAGGCTAGGACCAACACAATATTTTACAATTCGGAAGAGGGATGCCGTAATCCAAATTGCAAAATATTTGAAGGTAGGTAAAAAACGATTTACCAATTTCCACCATGAAAAACGAAATTTATCATTAGGTTTTTAATGGATTGAAGCTCATAGATCCTTTGAGATTCATTGAACAATTCAATGGCATGTTTAAATCTCGATTGCCCTTCAAGTTTTTGACTAGGATGCCGAGGATCACAAACAAGGTGTGAATAACCATGCAAATTAGCTTGGTACACTCAATGTTACAATCGCCTAATCAATGTGTCGGTTAACCACACACGCTCCATTAATCTATTATAAACATCAAGCTACCCTTTGCCACGTACTGTCAGTCCCAAATTAGTGTATCGGTTAACCACACACACTCCGGTAACGAATTAACAAGGTGCAAAGTGCAATTTAATGGGTTAGCACCATATTCACATTTTCCTAAGTAACTAAGATTTGAGAATTTATAAGTGTTTAGTTACTTTATATTTATCATTATACTTTTAATGAAGGGAGAATTACAGTCCTATCCCACCCGTTCGGCTAACGACCCTCCACCAGTCAAGGAAGCGGTGGGTGAGAATGGACACCCATTAAACTGCCATTTTATAGGCAATAACCTTATACCCCCTTATAGACCGACTTCGTGAATGAGGCCTACTAAAGGTAAAACCGACTTTACTCTTATACATATATATAAATATTAAACGTATAATATTATAATAGTATAAGGATTGAATTTTAAACTTTTAAAATTCTAGGGCTTGGAACTAAATGTGTCAAAAGAAGACTCTATATTTACAAATTCCAAAACTTGAGGGAACGTTTTGAACTATTTAAAAAACCATTGGAATCCATAACATATGAGTTTAATATAGGCTTTAATGAAAAAAACACTTGGAAATCCATAACTTGAGGACAAGTTATGGAGTTCATAAAAACATTTATGGAAAAAACTCTTCAAGACCATAACCTATGAGTTTAATGAAGTCTTTTAAAAGAAAAACTTTTCATTTGCCATAACTTGAGGACAAGTTATGGAGTACATTAAAGGCCATAAAGATCATCAAATAAACTTACAAGCATGTCAAATAATGTCCATGATCTAGATTAAACTCATATGAATAAGATAATTCATATCAAACAAATTTCATCTAATTAGCATAATCATATAAACTAACACAAAACATGAAACTTTGAAAATTATCTTATAAATTGGATAAGCATGATCATTACCACATCAAAAACAGGTTAATAAGTTCAAAAACAGCTTAGGGTAATGAGCCTAGTCCAATTCTAGCCAAAAACATCGAAAATTTGCATTCTGGAGCACCAACTCGTCGAGTGCAAGAACAAACTCGGCGATTTGGTCAGAATTGTGCTTGGACTCGGCGAGTCCCCCAGTGGACTCGGCGAGTCCCCCAGTGGACTCGGCGAGTCCACTGTCCAGAACAATAGAAAATCGATTTTTCAAGCTTAAACAACAAGTAGCATCAAGTATAATTGAAAACAAACCTAGGCTCTCATACCACTGTTGGGTTTTGCTATACTACAACATCCTATGGTGTACATACAACCCTAAATGCCTTGGATCTATGTTTTCACTAATTATACATGCAATATTGTTTCCAACACATTAAGACTACAACTAGCATGCATTTGACATAATCAACATAGAAATGAGTTAGATGACATACCTATTTGTAGTAGCTTGTAGTTATGGCCTTTAAGAACTTAGCACCAATAGTATGAATGCCTCAAATGGAATCACAACACACCTTTGGACAAAGGATGAACTTGAGAGAATGTGTTAGACGCCAAAGTCGGCTATGGCCCTCCAAGAACCCTTGCATGGGCCGATTTTAGCAATGGAGTATCATATATATAGTCTAGGATTATGGTAAACCCTAATCCATACCTTTGGGCTTATTATCCATGATCCATGAATCAAGTGGGCTAACTCTTTATAGGTTCCACCATAAACTTAGTCCATCATGTATCATAAGCTCAAACTATATATATATATATATATATATATATATATATATATATATATATATATATATATATATATATATAACTAATTTACACAACTAGTCCCCATTGATTTAATTAGTCTCTTTTGATCAAAAAATTAATTCCAAATTAATTCTTGATCAATACTAATTAAATAATGTGATTTCATATTAATATATTAGAGCATATAATATATTAATAAATCATAAATAACCTCTTATCAAAAGTCCATCCCATCAAATTGTCCTATTGATATGCAACCCAAATGGACCATGCTACTCTCGGGTCAAGTACATACCAATTATAGTTATGGACTTAGACACTAATCCAACATGATTAGCATACACGAGTGTTGCATGGTTGGTGGAAGTTTCATGGATGAGTTATGTGGAGTCAGTCGATCAGTCGAGGGATGTCTAGCCTTTCTCTAGGAAGTGAGAATAGGGTGTATGTGTATTCTAGTGAGTGATTTTAGGGTTGTAGTGGTGATCTTGTAAGACAAATACGGGTAGGTGCGGAAGGTAGTATGGGCCCATACTACTGGAAGCACAAGGCCCGTATGTATAGTAGGGAAGCCACAACCCCAAGGGTTTTGTTGGGGAATGGTTCCTATGGTATGATATGCATTTTATCTGGTATCTCCCTGGTTTATTTTCAGTATGGTGGTTACGAGGCGATTTGAGTTAGGATCCGGATCAAGAGTCGGAGAAGGTGACCAGGATGGGCTAGGATTGACTGAGGAACGGGTTAGGGAGATCATTCGTGAGGAGGTTGTTTCTATTGTACAGGAGAAGATAACGAAGTCGTTTGGGTCTATCAAGACCGCTATGATGGATTTCTTCGATGACCGATACGTTGCACTTTCTAAGACTGCCACTGCTACAGCTATCGCGGTCTTAAAAAATATGAAACCCCGATGTTTGAGGGGTTCAGGATCCGATCGTTGCCATGATGTGGCTGTCATATGTTAAGGGATGTTTCTTTACTTGCTCTTGCCCAGCTGACCAGAAGGTCAAGTGCACCCTGAACCTTCTTTGGTATGGAGCGAAGGATTGCTGGAGGATGGTTACTAGTTCATACACCCTAGAGCAGCGAGTTGCAGTATCATGGGAGCAATTCTGTGATATGTTCCGTTCGAGATATGTTCCTGTATCACTTGATTTTGGTAAGTTTCATGCTTAACCCTTCATATTAAAAGTTTTTAAATTTCGTCCTTAAGCTAGTACGTGGGGCGTATTGGGAGGTATGCTTAGCGTACTTTCCTGTTATGATCGCGAAGCTCGTCCACATACGTTGGGCGTACATGAGCAAGTAAGAAACCCTAATTTTTAGGGTATTAAACCCTATTTAAACCTTGTGATAGCCTCACTAGGTCATGTTTAAACAACCTCCACCCCCTCTTGTCCAGTAATCGAAGCCCTAGTGAGTTTTTGAGAGATTTGATCCATAAAGTGTGATTGTTGGTGCTTTGTGAAAGAGAAGAAGAAGTGAACCATTTGGAGTTGTGCTTGGAGCTTGAGTTTCTGGGATTAGTTCATCATTTGCCATCTTTGTTAGGTAAAAAGCTTCCATCTTGCTATTCTATAATGCTAGATCTAGTTGTGGTTCCATTTTGTGCTTTTTGAGCCCCTGGAATGATTGTTGAGCCTCTTGATTCACTCCAGAAGTGATTGATGGTAGGTATAGGGCTCTTTTGGTCCCTTCATCCATAAAAATGCAAAATTTGAGGTGTTTATAGACTCATGCATGTGTTATGACTCCTTATTAAGTTCTTTTAAGCTATAGAATTCCATTATTTTTTGCATGCATGTAAAGTTGCCAACTTTACATGATAAACCACCTTAAAGAAGTCAGATCTGAGTTTTGGGTTGATGTATTAACTGATTAAGGGCTTAATAATGGAAGTTGGCCAAACTGGGGGTACGCTGGGCGTACACGACCCAGAGCGAGTATGCTAAGCGTATGAGCTGAGTATGCCCTATGTACTCAACAGTGGGATTCAGATTTATAGGCTTTTCGGTATTGGGCCCATGTTGGACGTTTGGAGTCCAGGGCTTTGTTGGGCCATCATAATATTATTTTGGGCTGATTTTATTTTATTTGACTCTTTGGTTGGAGGCCTATGAAAGGGATTTGGGCCCAATTTCGAAAATTTGGCCATATTTGGGCTTTGGGTGATTATTTTGGAATTTGGGCTTTTGGACAATTGGAATGGGCCTTGGCCTTGGGCCAAGTTTGGAAAAGGGTAAAATGGTCTTTTACCATAGTTTAGACTCTTAGTGTGACTCGGGATCCAATTATTAATTGGATGTTATTTTGTGATTGATAGCGCGAGAATTTTAGCGGGCCAGTAGCTAGGGATTTATCTATGAGATTCAACAGTGTGAGGTGAGTTTTCTCATTGTGTTTAGCAGGCCGAAGGCACCAATGCCGGCCCATGGTTTGTTATGTTAGGGTGCTAGATGTCTGTGCGACTCTTGCATGTGTATGCATTGGTATGAATACCAAGCGGGGCTCGATGCCGGGCGAGGTCCGATTTTCTGTATTGTATGTTATCATCTTTGTGATTTCTGCACGTGTTAGTATGATTATTTTTATATTCTTATATGTGTATCGGGCGGGGCTCGAAGTCAGGCACGGCCTTGTGATTGATAGATCTGTAACCCGAGTAGGGCTTGAAGTCGGGCGGGGCCCGAGGCTGAGTGGGACTCGATGCCGGGCGTCGCCCAATGAGGGGCGGGGGTCCATTATGTGTTTATTTATGTATGGTATGTGGTTTTTTTGGGGAACTCACTAAGCTTTTGGGGACCAAAGGGCTTCTAGCCCATCAATATCAGGTGGTGCCCTCCTTCTTTGAGGTCGAGGGTTCGAGTCTCGTCGTGGACACAGGTGAAAATAGGTGTTAGTTTAGGAGTAGATTATATATTTGTATTTGCCGGTACAAAAAAAAAACTCAGCTTTTGGGATTACAATTTTTAGTTTATGTTTCAGGTACTACAGGATCGAAAAGGAAGAGTCTTGGATGATTGTAAAGACACACCACCTTTTTCCGCATTTTGAGATTTACTCTGATATGATATGATGTAGTGACATACCTTGGTCTTTTTGGGTTGTATGAAAATGTTTGGATTAGTGGTTTTATAAAATTAAAAATGAAAATTTTGGGTCTTATTTTTGGGACGCTACAAGTTGGTATCAGAGCCTTGGTTTGAGGGATTCATACATACTCTCGGGTGTGTCTAAACTCAAACTGAGGATTTGGTAAAGTTTTTTTTGTCTCAAAAGAAATGTATTTTTTTAGAAAGGGGTTTTCTAATACAAGAAAGGGTGTGGTGCATGAACTCGACCAAGCTCAAGTAAGTTTTCCCAAAATACCCATACATGATATTTTATATGATTTGAATTGTGAATCTATGAATCGTATGCTAGTTAGGGCTAAGGATCTGCTCAATATTTGCATGATAGAATACTAGGAGAAATGCCTTTGTATGGCTATTGTATGAGCTTGTAGACTTGCATGCTAGTGCTAATCAGTCAGTGATAGGTAGCCTGATTAGGTTATGCTTGGTTCTGATGACTTAATGCTTGAATGCTGCTTGCGTTGTGGTTTTTATGAGTTCTAACTAGTTTCATCTAACTAGTAAGTGAATATGTTAAGTTACATATTACTAAGACTAGATAATTTTAAAAGGTTAGGTTTTAACTCTATTGTGCAACTCTTGTTTGAGTCCAACCGTTGTAGTGTGAGACCTCTCATTCGAAGAATTATCTGGTTTTGGTTATATGTAATTGTATTCGCGAGCCAGTTAGAGGGAGTTAGCGGGAGTTCCTTCTGTAATGGATGGCAGCGAGTGGTGTGGATTTGCCCTAGGAAAACCTAGGATGAGATCTAGTACTGGGAGCCTTATCCTGATGAGGGTTTATTGTATGGATATAGAGTGACTTGTCGGATTCAAAGAAATCCTTGAGGAAAGTACGAATAGATGTGAAAGGTAGTATGAGCCTGTACTACTAGAAGCATAGCATCCATACTCGAGTCAAGGAGAGTTGCGATGAAACTAGCAATCTTGTAGAGTTGTGATCCCTCAACAGATTTTGATGCGTATTTTGATGGTTTATATGGTCTATTTTTAGTATGGTGACTCTGCGAGGGAGACCGATTGGTAGCTCTGGTGCGGGTTAGGGCTCGGGCTCAGGTTCTGGAGTCGGGCAGTTGGATGACCAGACGAGGGAGTTCATTTCATTTTAGATCACACGTTGCATTCTTGAGTAGACTCCTATGATCTTTGGTACAGTTAAGGAGGGCATTCTGGAGATTTTGGATGAGCGGTTGAGCTCATTTCGTTCTGAGATGGTGGCCTTGGTAGGGGCGCGTTCATTGACCTTCAGGGAGTTCCGGGCGTGTAGGGCTCCAGATTACTTTGTGGAGAAGAACCCGTTAGCGAGTAGGCGGTGGTTAGCAGATGTTTCTAGCGCTTTCCGCACCAGTAGTTGCATGGGGGGGGGGGGCAAAGGTCAGACTTGCATGATGTCTTCTGAAGGACAGGGCACGAGATTGGTGGGAGGAGGTTGGGTGCTCCGTTGGTGATGAGGTTGTCGATTCCATGTCATGGGATGATTTTGTGACCTAGTTCAGGGATGAGTTTACACCAGTGGTAGAGGTGCTGTAGTTGGCACTCGAGTTTCAGGATCTCCGCCAGACTACTGAGACGGTGGCTTAGATCATCGCTATGTTTTGGGAGAGGGCGCTTTTGATTCCTCAGTATGTGGCAGACAAGGGGATGAAGAAGTCGAGGTATCACGAGATGATGGGGAGCGATATTCGCCAGTTTATGAGCCGATCCAGTTGCAAGACACTGGAGGATATGATAGCGAGATCCCGAGAAAGGGAGATTGATATTGAGATGGAGAGGAAGAGGAAGCAGGATCAGGCTCAGGTTTTAGGGGTCAGGCAAGAGGCCCAAGGTTCATGACGCGAAATCAAGAGGCCAACAGGGCCGTATCCGCTGTAGGAAGTGCAGCAAGATAGCAGGGATTGTATTGCTACCACAACCACCCCAGGATCTATTCTGATTTTCTTTCATTGCAATCATAGGGGACACAAGAAGGCCTAATTTCCGAGTTTGGCTGCAACAGCGCCGGTGTCAGCACCCACTCCTGTAACTCTTCGGATCATTGACGACCGCTAGGGCAGGGCGGATGCACCTGTGGTGAGGAGCATGGCTTTCTAGTTGACGGCCGAGGAGGCTCGCGTGACACCTGATGTGGTGACGGGTATGTGTCTTCACCTTATCTCTTTATTTATATTGAATTGCTTGCTTATATTTATGTGTCTTAGTTTAGCATCGTTCCTCGTGAATGCTATTTCTGCTTTGGTATTGTTTGATTCGGCGGCTACCCGATCCTTTGTATCGCTTGCGCTTAGAAAGAGGTTTACTGGAGCTCCGGGGGAGCTGGATTTGCTTTAGATGTCGAGATTGCAGATGATCGATCTGTCCAAGTGGCGAGGGTTCATTAGGTATTTTCCTTTAGATGTATGGATTGGTAGAGCCCTAGTGGGGCGGTGATCGATTGTGAGTAGCAGTTAGTTCGGATTCGAACCCCAAGTCGGTGAGAGTTATTCGTTCAGGTAGAGAGAGCTCAGAGTGGGCTGCATTTGTGTTCAGCATCGAAGGTCGGGCATTATATTCAACAAGGTTGTTCCGGGTTTGTCGCTGTAACAACCCGATATTTCAAGTCAATGTAATAGTCTAGGTCAACCATTGTAACTAGTTTTAAAGTAATAAAGAGAAATTATTTGTATATTATGTGCATTTAATTATTTTTAAAGATGTAATAAAAATGATCATCCAAAATAAAATGTTAGATAAACTCGATATCTATGAAGGAACTTGTAGTGGTCGTGAAAAGGATTCCGAAGATATAAACAACACCGAAGTCCGAGTTATAACGAAGAATGACATATCGAAGTTCCGCGACAAAACCGACACAACGTTGTGTGACGTAAAAAGTGAACATACAATAAAATTCTTTTTAGCCTTAGGTATCTAAATGAAAGTTCTAGTATACGTTAAACCGAGAGTGTGCATAAAAAGAACGTCCAAATCTGACTTCGTCTGAAAAAGTTATGATTTTTTTAAAATTCGACATAGCAGTACACAGCCCGAAATTCGAATTAAAGATCCAACAATTTTTAGCCGACACAACGTAAACGAGAATCGAAGATCTCGTCAATAGTAGTTCAACGGTAAAAAGACAGACGAAAACGGACGTCGGATGAAGAAGTTATGAATTTTAACGAACTTTTCCTGTCCTCGCCTGTTAAAAATATAATATTAAAAATAAAATCAAAATTAGCCGACGGAGTCTAAACAAAAGTCGTAGAGTACGGTCTCACCTACTCGTGGATATAAAGAACGTCGAAAACGAAGCTCGTATACGAAAGTTATGAATTTTTGAAGTTCCGGGCATAAAATCCGAGAACTTCCGCATGTGCTAGGCCCGGATTCGGCCACGTCGCCCTACACCTCGCATGTCCGACACGTGTCCAATCCGTGGAGCGTCCAAAGCGAGCTACCTTCGGAATCCGATGCGTGTTCGTCGTTGTGGCACGTTCGAACCGAGCCACGTCTCGCCCTCGCATGTCCGACGCGCGCCCTCTCGGGATGCGAGACTTCGGCCCTATATAAAGGGTGCGAAATCTTCCGGTTTTGGTTGCCATTTTCACACATTTTCACACTTTACACCGTCTTAAGCCTTCCTACAACCCCCCGATGCCTTGGGAACCTCCCTAACACCCGAAGAAAGCCCCGAAGCACTCAAGGTTCCCGAGAAAAGCGTCTTTCGGTTTGAAACCCGACCCTCAAAAAGCCCGGTTTTCAAAAAAAACTCCCGGTTTCGTCAAGGAAAATCATTTCTAGAAATGAAGTGTTGTCCAAATCACCACCTTTATCAAGTGAGTTCATACCCCTACGTTTTCATGATTTTTCACTGTTTTAGGGGGGAAATACAAGTGTAACACAGTACAATTTGTGTTAATATCTAAATGTTTCAATATTATATTTATATAAGTTTAAATCAATTTAAACATATTGAATTATAAACAATACAAAGGTTTACTTTTCAATAAAACACAAACATATAAACTATAATAGGTATAGTTTATGGAACTTACATGTTACAATTCAAAGTCAGATTACTGCACGGAAAACAAACATATAAACTATAATAATTATAGTTATGGATCATATATACTACCTTACATATTCAAAATAACATATGGATAACTAACATATAAACTATACCGAATGTACTTTATGAGATATACTTACAGTTCATCTATTACAAAGTAACTTTTCTTTATTTAAACATAATCGTCGATATAGCATTTGTGAGACACACTCCACGTACTTATCTAAGTACCAATCAAGTCCTGAAATTATAACCAGAGTCTCCTGGAAGGAGAGCGTGAAACTTGTGTATAGATCTATACCGGACTGACAATCCCGCACCTTAACTGTTCGCTACAGTTAGGCCGGCAGGCCGGGGGTGATAAATGTCGTACCAATATCGACTCTTGAAGAACGTCGTGTTCAGGCCATCTTAGGTCAACAAGCATGGTTATAATAACTCACAAATTTGGTATTGAACAATACGATTAGTGTATGAATAAGTAAACAACTTGACATAGTTTTATATAATAATAAAACTATAATACAATATTTTAGAAGTATTTTTGTTGAAACTAGACAGTTACAAATATCCAATCTTCATACAAATACAATTACAAAACACTATTTTAGTATAGAGAAAACACACTTCTCATGGTTTCATACGGATTAAAATTATAGCATACTATATCAGAGTACGGTAACGTTTACATGTTTTGAGTACAACATACTACAACAGTAAATATAGGATTTGCTATGGAAAAGATACTTACATTTTCAAGGAACAAATATCAGATTTCAGTTACGAACATACATATGAACTCACCAACTTAATTGTTGACACCCTTTTCAAAACTACTTGTATTCTCAGGAAATCAGTAGATAGGTACATCAATGAGTTTTTCAGAAGACGAAGCTTCATAGACTCATGTCTTTTAACTTTTGTTATACATTTTTGGTGTTAGTATACAATGATTTGAACACACATGTAATAACTTATACTTTATCAATGCATGGTTGTTGTACTTTGATTACTATTATGCAATTGTTGTGATACTATACATGAAGTCATCCGCCCCGAACGTTTCCACTGTTCCGGTTTGGGGGTGTGACAGATTGGTATCAGAGTATTGTTTATAGTGAACTAAGTATATCAAACCTTACAAGATATACAACTATGAACGCAATAGGGCCGGAGTGCTCTGACTAAAAGTATACATTTAAAATCTAAGTATTTTATAAGAAGTATACTAACATGCATACATACAAGAAACATTATCACAGTGAGAACTACATAAAAGTATTTAGATGTTGGACACTACAGTTAAACCTGGACAATTATGTAGTGATATCTGGGATAAATATAGCCTGATCAACTATATTTATTTGAGATATGACCAACTTGTGTTTGGGAGTGATAATAGTGTTGCAACAAGTCTAAAATTTACCAACAAACCATACAGACTTGAAATACTATAAGAGTATTTTGTAATACTATAAAACAACATACTTAAGTTCTTTATATGCATCTTACCTGTAATTTCTCATATAGACATTATGGCAGGATATCAACCGCATGGAGACCCCTACTACCCTAATCAAGGAAACAGAGGCTGGATCGAGGAAGCTCCGGAAGAAGATCCTGAAGAGATAGTAGAGGAAGAGGAACCAATGTAAGATGGAGAAGAAGAGGATTCAGAAGGTACAGACTCCGAGCCAGAAGTATACAACCCACCGCTGGTTGTACAAAACCCCACAGCCAGACATAACTTCCAAGGTCCGATACCAGCATGGGGTGAAGACCTACGAAGGTGGAGCCATCAGCAAGGACAACACCCTCCTTTCCGTATTAACAGATGCTTCTAGGACATCTACAATGAAGGTGCGGCTGACAGGGCCCTCCCTGTTATAGTAAGCCGCATTTCTCGCTAGGTTGATCAATCACGAATATCGATCAACCGAATACTGGATGTTAACGCTACCGCCCAAGTCCACACAGTTAATCCTCGTCGTTTGGATGAAGATCACGATCAAAACAGGAACCGCACAGAAGCGCTTCAAGAAGAGATGATTGTTGCCCAAGCTGAAATTAGAGCACTTCGGGAGCATCAACTTAATTTAGAGAGGAGTTTGATGGGAACAGAACACCATGCGGCAGAGTCCAGTGCTCGGGCAGTACCCGCCACAAGTAGTGTTTACACTACTCCCAATTTTTGATATAGACTAAGACTTGGATATGTATACTCTTTTTATCTATATGCAAAACTCCACCCTATGATTAAGTGAATACACTATTCGTGGGTTGTAATGCTGTCAAAATTTTCCATTACGTTGATATAATGTAGACCTTTATCAAGGTCAAATTTTCCTAAAAACAATGTAAAAAAATATATATCAATGAAATTGACAAGCATTTTATTTCAATGAGAATTTCTACAAATTTCACAACTTCGTTATCACAAACTATTTACTAATGGTTATTTATGATTACTTAGTGTATATGTTATGGTTTATGTAATTAAAATTTTATCGATTTAGAAATGGTGGCTCCGCATTATATTTTGTTCCTTGTTTGGTTGTGGACTTAAGACAGACCCATTAGGTTCGACAATCTATCAAATCTTAATTACATATAACTTGTATACACCAAGTAATTTTAGAGAGACGTGGTATGGCACACAGTATACAAACTTATTACAAGTATTACTATAATAGCATCCTCGATTGTTTACTTATACTAGTATACTTCTTTTGTAAATCGTAGAACACTATGAAAGTCAGGGTATAATACATTTAGAACTAAGATATATCTTGTTCAATATCACCTGACTCGTAACTACTATAGAGAACTTAACATCTTTTCTTCTTCAAACTTTGTAGAAAAATATTCCACCACGTTAGTCAAATAGACGTTTCAACAACAATCCACCAATTCCACCACCGCTACCACCTCCATAGTATGATCCTGCTATCTTCCAAGCAACAGTAACCGCCGCCGTGGCTGCTGTCATGACGCAAATAAACACAAGTGGTACTAGTGGAGCTGGTAGTGGTGCTCACAACGTAAATCACAGGGAAAGTCTTGGAGACCCAAGGGAGTGTTCATATAAAGATTTCTACAATGCTAAACCCAAATATTTTGATGGCACTGGAGGTGTCATTTCTCTGACACGCTCGTCTGAGAAAACCGAATCAGTTCTTGAAATCTATGCTTGCCATGAAGCAAGCAAAGTGAAGTTTGCAGCATGCACCTTTTTAGACAGAGCCCTCTCTTGGTAGAACGACTATATTAAGTCGTTATCTCTCCTAGTCGCCAATGCCATGAACTGGGAAGACCTAAAGGTTCTGATGCTAGCAGAATATTGTCCTAGAGGCCAATTACAAAAGTTAGAGCAGGAACTCTGGAGTCTGACAATGAATGATTATGATATTGCTGCTTATACTGCCAGATTCAGTGACCTAGCTTTACTGTGTGCCGGGATGTTCACCCCGGAGAGCAAGAAGGTGGAGAAGTATATTTGGGGATTAACTCCACCGACTCAAGGAAACGTTATTGCCGCCAATCCACTTAAATTTGACGGTGCCAAGCGGTTGGCACAGACACTTGTAGACCATGGAGTTCGTCAAAGCTCCACACCAGCTGTTCTTGAGAAACCCAAAGAAGGAGGTAGCAAAAAGAAATTCTGGAATAAACGAAAGGGGAAATCATCTCAAGAGCCTTCTAAGAAGCAACAAACTGTGGCAGTACACACTGCTATTATTCCTGCTGTTGTTCCTAGCCTTACACCTACAACTGTTTCTGCTACTCCAACAGCCCCGAGTTGATATGCCAGAACTTTTCCAAAGTGAAATAAGTGCAAATTCCATCACATGGGAGTTTGGATGGAAATGAACTGCAGAAACTGCAACAAGAAGGGGCATACCGCCCACTTCTGTAAAGTACCAACACAACCCATCTCTCAAGTCCCTGCTGCGGGAGTAAGTCAAGCTTGCTATGAGTGTGGTAAAATCGTGCATTTCAAGAGAAACTGCCTAAAGAAAAAGAATGCTGGCGGTGTGGGGAGAATTTTGGCAATTGGCCATGAAGAAGCGATGACAGATCCTAACGTGGTTACCGGTACGTTCCTTCTCAAAAATTCTTATGCATGCATTCTTTTTGATAGTGGTGCGCAGAAAAGCATCGTGAGCCATAAATTCAAACATCTACTAAACCAAATCCCCAATCCCTAAAAGACGCGTTCACTATAGAGATGGCTAATGGCAAGACTGAGAGCACAAACGATATATACATAGGGTGTACACTTACTTTAAACAATTATTTCTTCCAAATAGACCTTATGCCGGTCTCCATAAAAAGCTTTTACATCATCATCGACATGGACTGGTTAAGTCTTCATCGTGTCGATATTCTATGCTACGAAAAAGCCATTCGCCTCAATTTGCCAAATGGTGAATCCATTGTTGTCTATGGCGACAAATTTCCAAATGGTGAATCCCTTGTTATCTATGGCGACAAACATGGTGCAAATCTTCAAATCATTTCTTTCGTCAAAGCCAAGAAGTATCTTCGCAAAGATTGTTGTGCTTTCTTAGCTTACGTGGTTGATAAAACACAAGAAGTGAAAACCATCAAAGATATTCCTGAAGCTTGTGATTTCCCTGATGTATTCCCTGAAGATCTCTCAGGAGTTCCTCCTGAACGCCAAGTCGAATTCCGAATCGACTTGATTCCTGGAGCAACCCCCGTAGCTAAATCCCCATATGGTCTTGCACCATCATAGAAGCAGGAGCTATCCAGCCAATTAATCACACTTCTCAGTAAAGGCTTCATTAGACCGAGCTTCTCACCTTGGGGAGCACCGGTCTTATTCGTGAAAAAGAAAGATGGATCGTTCCGAATGTGCATAGACTACCGGGAATTAAACAAACTCACCATCAAAGACCGATACCCATTCCCTCGAATCGACGATCTCTTTGACCAACTTCAAGGAGCCAACTTCTTTTCCAAGATTGACCTGAGATCAATATATCATCAGCTTCGAGTCCAGGAGGCTGATATTCCAAAGACCGCTTTTAGAACTCGTTACGGTCACTATGAATTTGTAGTAATGCCCTCTGGTTTAACGAACGCGCCCGCAGTGTTTATGGACCTGATGAACCGTGCGTGTCAACCTTAATTAGAAAAGTTCGTTATAGTTTTCATCGACGATATACTAGTCTATTCCAGAAGTAAGGAATAACCCAACCAACACTTACGACAAGTCTTGGAAACCTTAAGGGAAGAGAAATTGTATGCGAAGTTCTCGAAGTGTGAATTCTGGATTCGAAGGGTGGAATTCCTAGGTCATGTAGTCAGCAAGGAAGGGATACATGTTGATCCCTCCAAGATCAAAGCCATCGAAAATTGGATGACCCCACGAACCCCAACAGAGATTCATCAGTTTCTAGGTCTCGATGGCTGCTACAGGAGGTTCATCCAAAGCTTCTCAAAGATCGCGAAGCCACTCACCACCTTGACCCAGAAGTGTGACAACCCGAAATTTCTATTCTGTACAACCATTCACTTCAATAGGAGTCAAAACTGTTTCTGCTAATTTTCAAGCTTTTTGGAATAAGTTTGAGTATTCTAAGATTAGTACTTCAGGAGATACCAGGAGAGAGAATGCTCTATAGTTTATTGTGCAACAATAAAGTCCCAAAGCTCTAAGAGTTTCGAGTTTACGGCCTAAACAAAGGTGTTTACGGCCGTAAACCCTAAATTGGGGGTATATATATGACACTTAGTCATTATTTACCCTTTTTCACAAATTCAAGATCCAAACTCAATTCTCTCTCAAGTATCATCCAACAATTCTTCAAGATCTTCAACTTGTAAGTGTTTCTAGCCCTAATAAGTTGATATATTACTTAATCTAGTGATTTAACACACTTCCATCCGTGAAATCATTCCAAAAGGTTAGATCTTCAAGTTTCACCAAGAACACACACTAGTGTTCTTGGACTTTTAGCACCTTTTCAAGCCTCTATCTTGTAAGTACTTCTATCCTAGAGTATAATAAGGCTTGTTACACTTCTATACATCAAGAAAACACCAAGAAAAACCAAGGATCAAAGGTGTTTACGGTCCAAGAACACCTTGGACCGTAAACCCTAAAAAGGGTGCCAAAGTGTGCCCTAGTCCCTTCTAAGCCTCAGAAACTAGCATAGATCCTTTCCTTGATGAGCTTAGCACTTGAAAACATCAAAATACCATAAACCATTTGGGTTTACGGCCGTAAACCCAAAGGAAAATGGTTCAAGGACCGTAAACTCCATTTAAGAGTGAAATGGTGCTCTAATCACTTCCATAGGCTTATACTTCAAGTGGAAATGCTTCTAAGGACTTGTAGAGCTTCAAAACAACACATGGTCAAAGAAGCATGAGTTTATGGCCATAAACTCATGGGTATACGACCGTAAACTCAATGAGTTATGGTCATAAAACCGTAAACTCATATAAGGGGTTCCCTTGAACCCTAAGCTCAATAGCAATGTCCTACAACACTTATAACACTTATATAAGATGTTTTTCATGCCCTAGGATGTCTTAAATTTATTAATTAGTTGTTTAAAGACTAATTGTATACATATATGTGTTATTATATGTTAACTAGGATCATTGTGTGTGTATAAGTCTTCACTTGACACCTAGCAATCCTATATCATCAGTTCATCCAAACCACCGACTACAGGTGAATTCATACCCCTTAATTAAGCTTTTAAATGTTTTTAAATGCTTTTATGGGGGGGGGGGGAATACAAGTTGAACAATTATAGTTATTATATCAATCACATGTGATTAATAACTACCAAACAAGTGGATTTCTTACTTTTCAAACTGTGTTACCAAACAGTTTTACTTCAAAATGTCTTACAAACTCTTTTACATACCAAATGCTTTTATCAAACTCTTTTACATGATAAATACTTTTACTTAAATGTTTTTTACTTATATTCTGTGTATCTATATAGATATAGTTATATAAGTAGGGTTGAAAGGACTTAGGCCTGATAGCTCACCTTACTTCCTGTTCCTTGTTTGGTTGTGGACTTAGGGCATTCAGGTTATTTGTCCGAAGGTCGTTTGAATCCTAGTTATATATCATGTATATGTGTATAGTTATAAAAGGTTACTTCTTTCATTCAGTTCAATGCCTTTGGGTAGCAAAGGTATACAAACATGTTCATATACACAAACAACATTACTAGTAAACTATAATAGGTATAGTTTAGGAAGATACTATTACTAGAACAATGAAACATACAATGAGTCAGTTCATTCATGAGTAATACATAGTGATGAGAAACAAACATAATACATAGTGATGAGAAACAAACATAATACATAGTGATGAGAAACAAACATAATACATAGTGATGAGAAACAAACATAATAAACAGTGATGAGAAACAAAACATACAGGCTAGACAGAGAAAGAACACACAATACAACTAGCACATACATATACATATACATATACATTACATACAGTTATGTGAGCCACTTAACGGGGGACATGGCACTACCTGTCATGACCCGTTTTGTATCCAGAATCTCCTTAATTAGGGAGCGTATGAGTTTGTGTATAGATCTACACTGGATTGACTATCCTACACCTTGATGCTCGCTACAGTGGGACTTGCAAGTCTACGGGTGCGAAACGTCATTCCTTACGACGTCTTACATCGTCGTTTTACTATCGAGTCGGTAGCAGGATACAGGCCGATCACATGGTACTTTAAATAACAATTAGTTTAAAGTAGTTAGTACAGCAGTACTTACTTAATACAACACTACAGTACTATTTCATTTTCCCTTTACATTTACTTTGTGACATTCACACAATAAACAATAATGTAAGAACTATATTTTTGGTTGATGATAGTCAGATTTGGGAAAATACACACTCTTACAAGAGACACATACACAAACACTAGATGCCTTGGTAGAAGGCTACTTTTAGTAGGAAACATAGGGTTTTCTAGGAGAGTTCAAACAAATACAAACTTTTACAAAACTTATACATTACAAACATCTTACAAATGCTTTCATACAAACACAGACACTAATATACTTATGATCTCACCAGCTTTAAAGCTGATAAACTCTTTCAAAATAAGTTGTATTCTCAGGTCACCAGTAGACAGGTACCGGTGCCAGGTTCTGAGAAGATGGAGCTCGTTCAAGACTCATCTTTTATTTTGATGTATATTTTTGGTGTCTATATAACTTGATAGAACACACTTGTATGAAATTATATTATTAATGCAATGGATGATGTTTTTGCTTGTTTACTACTTTGCATTGTTGTGATACTGAACATGACGTCCTCCACCCCCGAACGTTTCCGCCGTTCCGGTTTTGGGGTGTGACTGATTGGTATCAGAGCATTGTTTATAGTGAATCGAGTGTATCAACCCATAAAAGAAATACGAACTATAAACACATCGGGATTAAAATACTCTGATAAGGAGTTTATACTTTTAAATAATAAAATATTTAACCAAGTATACATACCTGCATTCATACTAAAATCAGTGTCACTAGGACAGAACAAAAGTATTACGATTATTGGACAGCACAAGTAGACTTAGAGACATATGGTCAACCCTGGGAAGATGTAGCCTGATCAACTACATTATCCGAGGAGTGATTAGCATGTGCCTAAGTGTGGTTGTGAGGTTGCAACAAGTCTAAAAACATACCAACACTTCTACAACAAGAACAGTAGAACAGAACATAAACTTAAAATACTATAGGAGTATTTTGTGTGACTATTAATTACTTATCTGAGAACTAAAAAGGTATTTATCTGTATGTCAATAGTTGCGGGGTGGATACATTAAGGTTATAGGTAACTAGGATGGCATAGACTTAGAATCTGTGATATTTGCTCTACTTCCTGTTCCTTGTTTGGTTGTGGGCTTAGAGTTGGGGTCACTTATTCGAAGGTCTATCTTGTCTAGGTTACCTATGACTGGTATGCACTACGCAAATGTTGGAGTAACTGATAAAGATCATCTTATAATTATCTAGTTAGTTCGTCTATTAATTATTTCCTTATCCCTTTTCTCGCGTAGATATAATGGTTGGATTCCATATCCCCGGAGACCCGTACTACCCCAACAACGGCAATGCAGGATGGCTTGGAGAAGAGCCAGAAGATAATCACCCAATCCCATTGGATGATCACGAAGCTGAAGGCTTTTCTTATGGTTCTGACTCAGAGCCTGAAGTCAACAACCTACCCCCAGCCGCTCAAGACCCTAACCTGAATCCTCGTCCAGCATTTCAAGGACCCACACCTCTGTGGGCCACAACCTTGAACAGATGGAGTCAGGAACAGGGTCAACCCATACCCTACAATGGAGACAAAAGTTTCTACAACCTCACTGAGGGAGGTTCAGCTGACAGGGTCCTATCCATAATGGTCTGTAGGATTGCTCGGAACACCGAGCAAGGTCGAGAAGCTATCGACCGAGTCGTGGCGATTGACGCCAACTCTGGCATTAACACTGTCCGCATTCGCCAACTCGAGTCTGCTCATGAAAGGACTCAGGTCCGCAATGTAGTTCTACAGAGGGAACTTGCTGAAACCCAAGCTGAAGTCAGGGAACTTCGAGCACATCAAGCAAGATCCGATAGGCGCGTGAGGGATATAGAACGCCTTCTGTCGGAATCGAGAACTCACTCTGGTAGTTCTCGTCGCCGATAGATTCTCATCAACTTCACTTTTGGATATAACGTAGTTATGTTAAAAACTCTAGTCTAATTTCCTATCCTTGTAAATCTTAGACCTGTTTGGTCTTGATTAGGTCGTAGTTCTGTCAGAATTTTTCCATCTTGGTTGATGTAAGACCTACTTCTAGGTCATTTTTCCCGAACTCGTTACATCTGTAATTCCAGTATATTTGACAGATATCTAATCTCATGGAAATTATATCCAAATGCTTTCAATTTCAATCACTCGTAATATTTATTTGTGCTGTTGAACTATGGAGAGTTAGTCCATGAGTCATTCTCATCAACTCTTCTATTAAATTCTTATCAATGTCTTCATCTTCGTAAACTTATAGTTGGAAGATGCTTCCTCGTAAATCAACACGATGCAATCCCTCCGCACCAACACCACCTACTCCTCAGTTCGACACGGCAGCTCTGAATGCTGCTGTAGCTGCGGCTGTGGCTCATAGAAATTATATCCAAATGCTTTCAATTTCAATCACTCGTAATATTCATTTGTGCTGTTGAACTATGGAGAGTTAGTCCATGAGTCATTCTCATCAACTCTTCTATTAAATTCTTATCAATGTCTTCATCTTCGTAAACTTATAGTTGGAAGATGCTTCCTCGTAAATCAACACGATGCAATCCCTCCGCACCAACACCACCTACTCCTCAGTTCGACACGGCAGCTCTGAATGCTGCTGTAGCTGCGGCTGTGGCTACAGCCCTGGCTCAATATCATTCATCTGGTTCCACTGGAGGAGGAACCCCTGTCCTATCTACTCATGGTGAAATCCTTGTGCGCTTGAAAGGGTGCTCCTACAAGGACTTCACCAACTGCAAGCCATTGTCCTTCAAAGGGACTGGCAGAGTCATTGCCCTCTCGCAATGGTTCGAGAAAACCGAATCGGTTTTCGAAATCTGCTCATGTCTAGAGGAGAGCAAGGTCAAGTTTGCTGCTTGCACCTTTGAAGTAAAAGCCCTAACATGGTGGAATAGCCATGTTAAGTCGCTATCTCTTATAGTGACTAATGCTATGGGCTGGGAAAGTTTGAAAGACCTCATGATTGAGGAGTACTGCCAGAGGGGCGAGATCCAGAAACTAGAGGAAGAACTGTGGAGCCTAACCATGAAGGGCTCCAACGTAGTTGCCTACACCGCCAAATTATGTGAACTGGTGGCCCTCTGTCCCAACATGGTTCATACTGAGGGAAAGAAAATCGAGAGATATATATGGGGGCTGATGCCACCATACCAGGGAAATGTTTTGGCATCACACCCCACTACATTTGATAGTGCCAAACGATTGGCACAGTGGCTCATAGACCATGGGGTTCGTACCGCGGCCGCAACAACAACCCTGGGCATCTCAGAACCCGCCAGAACCGCTGATTCCAAGCGGAAGTTTTGGGATGACAAAAAGAAGACAAAGGCTGCCAAAAAGCAGCAGGTCGTGGCAGTACATGCTGCGATAGCACCTGCCGCTGCTGCTCCGGTAAAGCAGTACGCTGGAAGTTTGTCTAAGTGCAACAAATGCAACTTCCATCACGTCGGTGCCTGCCAGGAAATGCAGTGTTTGAACTGCAACAGGAAGGGGCACACTGCCCGTTTCTGCAAAGCTCCGGCTAGGCCAATCACCCAAATCCCTGGCGCTGGTGTGACCCCAACTTGCTACGGTTGTGGCGAGGTGGGCCACTACAAAAGGAACTGCCCGAAGGCAGGGAATGCCGGTGGAGTAGCAAGAGTTCTGGCCATAGGCCAAGAGGAAGCAGTTGCCGACCCCACAGTGGTCACTGGTACGTTTCTCCTCGATAACTCTTATGCATGCATACTATTTGATAGTGGAGCGGAGAGGAGTTTCGTGAACCAAAAATTTGCTCATTTACTTAAGCAAAAATCACAAACACTTAAAGAACCGTTCACTGTAGAAATGGCTAATGGAAAGACAGAGAGCACTAGCAGTATATTCATAGGGTTTACCCTAACACTAGATAGCCATTCATTTTCGATTGACCTCATGCCGGTCTCAATTAAAAGTTTCGACGTCATTATCAGCATGGATTGGTTGAGTCTTCATCGTGCCGACATTATGTGTTATAAAAAGGTTGTACGCCTTAATCTGTCGTCTGGCGAAACTCTAGTAGTATATGGCGACAAACCCGGCACGAACCTTCGTACCATCTCGAGCATTCAAGCTCAGAAATTCTTGCGAAAGGAATGTCGCGCATTCCTTGCTCATGTGGTCGATGTGAGCCAAGAAGCGAAAGACATCCAGAACATTCCAGTAGCACACGACTTTCCCGACATCTTTCCAGAAGAAATCCCAGGATTACCTCCGCAACGTCAAGTCGAGTTCAGAATCGACTTAGTTCCAGGGGCTACCCCCGTAGCCAAATCGCCCTATCGTCTAGCACCTACAGAGATGCAAGAACTGTCCTGTCAACTTAACGAACTGCTTAGCAAGGGCTTTATAAGACCAAGCTTCTCACCATGGGGAGCTCCAGTCTTGTTCGTCAAGAAGAAAGACAGATCGTTTCGTTTGTGCATCGACTACAGGGAGCTCAACAAACTGACCGTCAAAAATCGTTATCCTTTGCCTCGTATCGACGATTTATTTGACCAACTTCAAGGGGCAAATTTCTTTTCAAAAATCGACTTAAGGTTCGGATATCACCAACTACGAGTGCTAGGGGAGGATGTTACGAAGACAGCCTTCCGAACTCGTTATGGGCACTACGAATTCGTAGTGATGCCGTTCGGATGAACAAACGCACCTGCTGTATTCATGGACTTAATGAATAGGGTGTGTCGTCCTTACTTGGATCAGTTCGTCATCGTCTTCATCGATGACATACTTATCTACTCTCGTAGTAAGGATGAGCATAGTCAACATCTGCGACTAGTCTTAGAAACTCTTGGTTCGGAGAAGCTTTATGCGAAGTTCTCGAAATGTGAATTTTGGATCCGACGAGTCGAATTCTTAGGGCACGTGGTTAGCGAAGAGGGAATACACGTGGACCCTTCCAAAATTAAGGCCATTGAGAACTGGTCAGCACCGAAGACGCCTACAGAAATTCGTCAATTTCTAGGTCTCGTTGGCTACTATCGCAGGTTCATTCAGAACTTCTCCCACATTGCGAAACCTCTTACGACACTGACCCAGAAGGGCGTGTCCTTTGACTGGGAAGAGAAGCAGGAGAGAGCGTTCCAAACGCTCAAGAGAGCCTTGTGCACCGCACCAATACTATCCCTCCCCGAAGGGATAGAAGACTGCTATGTGTTCTGATGCAGCGAGGTAAGGTCATCGCCTATGCCTCGAGACAGCTAAAGACACATGAGGTCAACTACACTACCCACGATCTTGAACTAGGAGCAGTTGTGTTTGCTCTGAAGATCTGGAAACACTACCTGTACGGTACAAAGAGCACAATCTTTACAGACCACAAGAGCCTGCAACACATATTCGACCAGAAAGAGCTCAACATGAGACAACGACGGTGGGTCGAGCTACTCAGTGATTACGAATGCGAAATTCGTTATCATCCGGGTAAAGCCAATGTAGTAGCTGACGCCCTAAGTCGGAAAGAATATTCTGGTCGTAGGGTCAAATCATTCACAATGACTATCCATTCACACTTGTCCACACAAATTAAGAAGGCTCAGCTAGACGCTTTGAAACCTAAAAATGTGACGAGTGAATCCCTGAGAGGGGTGGATAAGAACTTGGAGGTTAAGGGTGGCGGAGCTTATTTTCTCATGGATCGGATCTGGACCCCGAAACTTGGTGGTTTCAGAGACTTGGTCATGAATGAGGCGCACAACACTCGTTATTCCGTCCACCCGGGTTCAGATAAGATGTATCTAGATCTTAAAAAGCTATACTGGTGGCCTAACATGAAAGCAGAGATTGCTACCTTCGTAAGTAAATGCCTTACTTGCGCAAAGGTCAAGGTCGAATACCAGAAGCCCTCAGGTCTTCTACAACAGCCTGAGATTCCAGAGTGGAAGTGGGAGCGGATCACTATGGACTTCATAAACAAGTTGCCCAAGACAACGGGTGGACTTAATACCATATGGGTCATCGTCGATAGATTGACCAAGTCCGCACACTTCCTGGCGATCAAAGAAACAGACAAGATGGAGAAACTTACAAGAACTTACATTAGGGAGATTGTACGACTGCACGGTGTTCCCATATCTATTATCTCAGACAGAGATAGTAGATTCACTTCGAGGTTCTGGCAGTCGTTACAAAGTTCCCTAGGAACTAGGCTGGACATGAGTACAACCTACCATCCACAGATAGACGGGCAAAGTGAGAGGACTATCCAAACCTTGGAAGATATGCTGCGAGCCTGTGTGATCGACTTTGGGAAAGCATGGGATACTCATTTACCCCTTGTAGAATTTTCCTATAACAACAGTTATCACACGAGCATAAAGGCTGCTCCATTCGAGGCCCTCTATGGCCGAAAGTGCAGATCCCCTCTGTGCTGGGCTGAGGTGGGTGATACCCAGTTAGCTAAAGGACGAGTTCCTGACAGCACTCTCACAGGTCCGGAGATCATTCGGGAAACGACAGAGAAGATCGTTCAGATTCGTGAACGATTGAAAGCCTCTAGAGACCGACAGAAAAGCTACGCTGATAAACGAAGGAAACCATTGGAATTCTAGGTGGGCGACCGTGTTCTATTGAAGTTCTTACCCTGGAAGGGCTTGATACGCTTTGGAAAGCGTGGAAAGCTAAATCCAAGGTACATAGGGCCTTTCGAGATTCTCGCAAGAATCGGCCCTGTAGCTTACAAACTTAACTTACCACGCGAACTCAGTAGCGTACATTCTACTTTCCACGTCTCGAACTTTAAAAAGTGTATGTCCGACGAGACTCTTGTAATCCCACTCGACGAGATCGAGATCAACGAGAGCCTCAACTTCGTGGAAGAACCAGTATAGATCATGGACCGGGAGGTCAAGCAAACGAAACAAAGCCGTATCCCGATAGTGAAGGTTCGCTGGAACGCCAAGCGAGGACCTGAATTCACTTGGGAGTGAGAGGATCAGATGAAACTGAAATATCCTCTTCTTTTTACTTAGTTATTTGTAACTACTTATTTGCTTAAACTCTAATTTCGGGACGAAATTCTTTTTAACGGGGGGATGATGTGACAACCCGAAATTTCTATTTTGTACAAGCATTCACTTCAATAGGAGTCAAAACTGTTTCTACTAATTTTCAAGCTTTTTGGAATAAGTTTGAGTATTTTAAGATTAGTACTTCAGGAGATACCAGGAGAGAGGATGCTCTAGGGTTTATTGTGCAACAATAAAGTCCCAAAGCTCCAAGATTTTGGAGTTTACGGCCTAAACAAAGGTGTTTACGGCCGTAAACCCTAAATTGGGGGTATATATATGACACTTAGTCATTATTTACCCTTTTTCACAAATTCAAGATCCAAACTCAATTCTCTCTCAAGTATCATCCAACAATTCTTCAAGATCTTCAACTTGTAAGTGTTTCTAGCCCTAATAAGTTGATATATTACTTAATGTAGTGATTTAACACACTTCCATCCGTGAAATCATTCCAAAACGTTAGATCTTCAAGTTTCACCAAGAACACCAAGAACACACACTAGTGTTCTTGGACTTTTAGCACCTTTTCAAGCCTCTATCTTGTAAGTACTTCTATCCTAGAGTATAATAAGGCTTGTTATACTTCTATACATCAAGAAAACACCAAGAAAAACCAAGGATCAAAGGTGTTTACGGTCCAAGAACACCTTGGACCGTAAACCCTAAAAAGGGTGCCAAAGTATGCCCTAGTCCCTTCTAAGCCTTGGAAACTAGCATAGATCCTTTCCTTGATGAGCTTAGCACTTGAAAACATCAAAATACCATAAACCATTTGGGTTTACGGCCGTAAACCCAAAGGCAAATGCTTCAAGGACCGTAAACTCCATTTAGGAGTGAAATGGCGCTCTAATCACTTCCATAGGCTTATACTTCAAGTGGAAATGCTTCTAAGGACTTGTAGAGCTTCAAAACAACACATGGTCAAAGAAGCATGAGTTTACGGCCGTAAACTCATGGGTTTACGACCGTAAACTCAATGAGTTATGGTCATAAAAACGTAAACTCATATAAGGGGTTCCCTTGACCCCTAAGCTCAATAGTAATGTCCTACAACACTTAGATGCAATCCTTAGCACTTATAACACTTATATAAGGTGTTTTTCATGCCCTAGGATGTCTTAACTTTATTAATTAGTTATTTAAAGACTAATTGTATACATATATGTGTTATTATATGTTAACTAGGATCATTGTGTGTGCACAAGTCTTCACTTGACACCTAGCAATCCTATATCATCAGTTCATCCAAACCACCCACTACAGGTGAGTTCATACCCCTTAATTAACCTTTTAAACGTTTTTAATGCTTTTATGGGGGGGAATACAAGTTGAACAATTATAGTTATTATATCAATCACATGTGATTAATAACTACCAAACAAGTGGATTTCTTACTTTTCAAACTGTGTTACCAAACTGTTTTACTTCAAAATGTCTTACAAACTCTTTTACATACCAAATGCTTTTATCAAACTCTTTTACATGATAAATACTTTTACTTAAATTTTTTTAACTTATATTCTGTGTATCTATATAGATATAGTTATATAAGTAGGGTTGAAAGGACTTAGGCCTGATAGCTCACCTTACTTCCTGTTCCTTGTTTGGTTGTGGACTTAGGGCATTCAGGTTATTTGTCCGAAGGTCGTTTGAATCCTAGTTATATATCATGTATATGTGTATAGATATAAAAGGTTACTTCTTTCATTCAGTTCAATGCCTTTGGGTAGCAAAGGTATACAAACATGTTCATATACACAAACAACATTACTAGTAAACTATAATAGGTATAGTTTAGGAAGATACTATTACTAGAACAATGAAACATACAATGAGTCAGTTCATTCATGAGTAATACATAGTTATGAGAAACAAACATAATACATAGTGATGAGAAACAAACATAATACATAGTGATGAGAAACAAACATAATACACATTGATGAGAAACAAAACATACATGCTAGACAGAGAAAGAACACACAATACAGCTAGCACATACATATACATATACATATACATTACATACAGTTATGTGAGCCACTTAACGGGGGACATGGCACTACCTGTCATGACCCGTTTTGTATCTAGAATCTCCTTAATTGGGGAGCGTATGAGTTTGTGTATAGATCTATACTGGATTGACTATCCTACACCTTGCTGCTTGCTACAGTGGGACTTGCAAGTCTACGGGTGCCAAACGTCATTCCTTTCGACGTCTTACATCGTCGTTTTACTATTGAGTCGGTAGCAGGATACATGCCGATCACATGGTACTTTAAATAACAATTAGTTTAAAGTAGTTAGTACAGCAGTAGTTACTTAATACAACACTACAATACTATTTCATTTTCCCTTTACATTTACTTTGTGACATTCACACAATAAACAATAATGTAAGAACTATATTTTTGGTTAATGATAGTCAGATTTGGGAAAATACACACTCTTACAAGAGACACATACACAGACACTAGATGCCTTGGTAGAAGGCTACTTTTAGTAGGAAACATAAGGTTTTCTAGGAGAGTTCAAACAAATACAAACTTTTACAAAACTTATACATTAAAAACATCTTACAAATGCTTTCATACAAACACAGACACTAATATACTTATGATCTCACCAGCTTTAAAGCTGATAAACTCTTTCAAAATAACTTGTATTCTCAGGTCACCAGTAGACAGGTACCGGTGCCAGGTTCTGAGAAGATGGAGCTCGTTCAAGACTTATCTTTTATTTTGATGTATATTTTTGGTGTCTATATAACTTAACAGAACACACTTGTATGAAATTATATTATTAATGCAATGGATTATGTTGTTGCTTGTTTACTACTTTGCATTGTTGTGATACTGAACATGACGTCCTCCACCCCCGAACGTTTCCGCCGTTCCGGTTTTGCGGTGTGACAAGAAGAGTGTAACCTTCAGTTGGGAGGAGAAACAAGAAACTGCTTTCCAGACACTAAAGCAAGCCCTCTGCAGGGCACCGATCTTGTCCCTCCCAGAAGGGACGAAAGATTTTGTAGTTTATTGACATGCATCCAATCAAGGGCTAGGCTGTGTTCTTATGCAACGAGGAAAAGTTATATCCTATGCCTCGAGACAGTTTAAGAACCACGAGGTCAACTATACCACACATGACCTTGAATTGGGAGCAGTGGTTTTTGCTCAAAAAACTGGAGGTATTACCTTTATGGTATGAAATGCACAGTCTTTACAGACCACAAAAGCCTCCTGCACATCTTCGATCAAAAAGAACTGAACATGGTACAACGACAATGGGTAGAGCTACTCAACAGTTACGAATGTGAGATTCACTATCATCCTGGCAAAGCCAATGTAGTAGCAGATGCCCTTAGTCGAAAAGAGTAATTGGTCCGCCGATAAAGTCTCTAACTATGACTATCCATTCCCACCTATCCACACAGATCAAGGAGGCTCAGTTGGAAGTCTTAAAACCCGAAAACGTGACAGGGGAAGCCCTAAGAGGAATGGAAAAGAACTTGGAAGTCAAAGGTGATGGAGTTTGTTATCTCATAAATCGAATCTGGACACCGAAGTATGGTGGCTACAGAGATATTGTCATGAATGAAGCCCATAAAACTCGATACTCCGTTCACCCAGGTTCAGACAAGATGTATCTGGACCTCAAGAACCTCTATTGATGGCCGAACATGAAAGCTGAGATTGCTACCTATATGGGCAAGTGTCTGACTTGTGCCAAAGTCAAGGTAGAATATCAAAAACCCTCAGGTCTATTACAACAACTAGAAATACCTGCATGTAAGTGGGAGCGGATTACAATGGATTTCATAACCAAGTTACCCAGAACAACGAGTGGTCATGACACCATTTGGGTAATCGTCGACAGACTAACCAAATCCGCACACTTCATGCCAATAAAAGAAACTGATAAAATGGAGAAGTTAACAAGGACGTACATTAAAGACATAGTACAATTACATGGTGTGCCAATATCTATTATCTATGACCGAGATAGTAGATTTACCTCACATTTTTGGCAATCACTGCAAAACTCCTTGGGAACCAATCTTGACATGAGTACAATGTACCATCCTCCGACGGATGGGCAAAGCAAGAGAAGCATACAAACGCTAGAAGACATGTTGACAGCTTGTGTGATAGATTTTGGTAAAGCTTGGGATACCCATTTACCACTCTTCGAATTCTCGTACAACAACAACTATCACACTAGCATCAAAGTTCCTCCATTCGAAGCCCTCTATGGCCGCAAGTGCAGATCTCCTCTGTGTTGGGCTGAAGTGGGTGATACGCAACTAGCCAAGAACCAAATACCTTATAGCACTCTAACCGGTCTTGAAATCATTCGAGAAACCACAGAAAATATCGTACAAATCTGGGAACGATTGAAAGCTTCTAGAGACAGACATAAGAGTTATGCGGACAAACGTGGAAAACCCTTAGAATTCCAGGTTGATGACCGGATCTTATTAAAGGTCTTGCCCTGGAAAGGAATGATACGTTTCGGAAAAAGTGGAAAACTAAATCCAAGGTACATCGGACCATTCGAGATTCTTGCTAGAATTGGTCCGGTTGTTTACCAACTCAAACTACCGCATGAACTCAGTAACATTCATCTTACTTTTCACGTCTCTAATCTCAAGAAGTGTCTGTCTGACGAGACTCTTGAAGTCCACTTGACGAAATCGAGTTAAACAAGAGTCTACACTTCGTAGAAGAACCAAGGGAAATCGTGGATAGGGAAATAAAAAGAACAAAACAAAGTCGTATACCAATAGTGAAGGTTCGCTAGAATCCCAAGAGGGGACCTGAATTCACTTGGGAACGGGAAGATCAGATGAAACAAAAGTATCCACATCTTTTCCCTAGTTCATGAGTACCACTTTAGAAATAATTTCTGGACAAAATTCCCTCTAACGGGGGGTAATATAACAACCCGATATTTCAAGTCAATGTAATAATCTAGGTCAACCATTGTAACTAGTTTTAAAGTAATAAAGAGAAATTATTTGAATATTATATGTAACACCCGTGTTTCCAGGATAGGCATTAATCATGATGTAATAGTCTAGGTCAACCTTTGTAACTCATTTTGAAGAAATGAAGAGGAATTATGTGATTAGTATGTGAATTATATGTTTTATGCTTAATTATTAGGATTTAAATTAATTAAGAATAAAAATGAGCGTCAAAATTAAATATTAGATAAAGCCGATATCTATTAAGAAAGTTGTAGTGGTCGTGACAAGGATTCCGGATATATAAATAATACCGAAATCCGAGTTATAACGAAGAAGTTATGACCTGTCGAAGTTCCGCGAAAAACCGGCACGGTGCCGAATGATGTAAAAAGTAAGTTTTTGATAAACTACTTTTTAGCCTTAGTAATCTAAATGAAAGTCGTAGTGTTCGTTAAACCGAGAGTATGTATAAAAAGAACGCTCAAATCTGACTTCGTATGAGGAAGTTATGATTTTTCTAAGTTTCAGCTTAGCAGTAGACAGCTAAAAACTCGAATTTTAGATCGAGTGATTTTTAGCCGATACAACCTAAACGAGAATCGAAGGTCTCATAAATAGCAGTACAACGGTAAAAAGGCAGACGAAAACGGACGTCAGATGAAGAAGTTATGAATTTTTAACGGATTTCCTGTCCCGGTCTGTTAAAAATAATAATATAAAAATTAAATTAAAAATTAGCCTATGAAGTCTAAACGAAAGTTGTAGAGCGTAATTTTACCTACGCGTGCATATAAAGAACGTCAAAACCGAAGCCCGTATGCGAAAGTTATGGATTTTAGAAGTTTTGGCTCAAAAATCGAGAAAAACACGAAATCCGAGGAATTTCGCATGGACAGACTCCGGCCACGTCACTCGGATTCCCGTATGCATTCCCCGTATCGGATTGTGATTCGACCGAAGGGAGGCCCAACCGAAGCAGGACGTGTGTCCGGTGACTCCTCGCATCCGAAGCCGCCTCGCCTCCGTCCGACGCGTGCCTTCCTGACGTGTCCAAGCTTCGCAGGCGCGCCACCTTCCACCCCTCGGACCCTAGACCTCGGTCCAATCAGAAGCCAACACCTGGAGCCTCGCACGTGTGTGCCACCTGCCCCTCGCATCTGCTGACACCTGTTCGCTTCTCAGCCCTTGGATCAGAAGCCTCGCCCCTATAAATAGAAGGGTGCGAGACCTCCGAGGTATATTTTGGAAAAGTGACATTTTACACCCCTAAACCCATATTTCTTCCATTCGAACTTCCCCCAAAGCCCCGGTATTATACCAAACACCCAAAATACATTCCGAAGTGCCCGAAGACCCGGAAAAAATTTATCTTTTCGGTTTTGAAGCTCAGCCCTCACAGAGCCCGGTTTCACAATAAAACTCCCGGTTTTATTAGAAACGATCGTTTTAAGAAATGAAGTGCTGCCCGATTATCATTAAATCAAGTGAGTGTGTAGTCACTTTCATCTTACACCTAGATATGAAGTATTTTCTATAAAATACGTGCTATGTGTAATTATATTAATTGTTTAATTGAGGTGACTGTTAAATAGATGTTTTATACAAATTTTAAACTGTATATGTTGGGTAAAACATGGGTAGAAGAAATAGTCGATGTGTGTTAAAATGATGAGAGGCCTCGATGTTGTTGTTGTTGTTGTTGTTGTTGTCGTCTAGCGGAGTATAGATGACGCCCACAGACTTTTCAAGATAGTCCAGTGGAACACTAGCAGGTTCGCAACTTGTAGGTGTTGGTGAACTATATGTTCATTGGTGTACTCCATCCCCCTCATGGTTGCCTTTAGGACATGTATGGATGAGGAGTCCCCTTAGCAGTAGTGTCCATCCCGATGATATTCCTTAGGCTAGGTCCCTTGTGATAGGTGTTTAGGGACGTAAACTGAGGATAACGGGAATGGGTAATCATGGTTATTGTTGATTGATGAACTTAATAGATTTATTATTATTGTGGGTTGAAAACCCTATATGCTCACCAGGCTCCCAAGCCTGACCCACTCAGCTTTTTGTATTACAGGTAGTGGACCCTGAGCATAGTCGGATGATGATGAGAGATTTTTGGATTATAGGTCAGTAGTTGTAAATAACTGTTGTAAGGCTTATAATGTCTTGTTTATTGTAACATACACATTTTGAAATCGTGTTTTAAATAAATAATATTATGAAATATTATGTGATATTGAGTATTGAGTTCTAACCGATAGTTTTTTTAATAGAAATAAGGTAAAACTATGCTTAGAATTACTTGGAAAATATTATTAGATTCCAATTAAAAGTTAAAATATCGAAATTTAACGAAAATATAAAATTTGAAATAAGTAAAATTTTATTATTGAAAGTTGTAGATAATCTCGTTAGAAACATTTAGGCGAAAACCTCATCGAAATCCGAGTTATAACGAAGAAGTTATGACCAATCGAAGATCCACGACAAAACCGACACGGTGCCGAATGACGTAAAAAGTGAGTTTTTGATAAACTACTTTTTAGCCTTAGTGATCTAAATGAAAGTCGTAGTATTCGTTACACCGAGAATTTTGATAAAAAGAACGCCAAAATCTGACTTCGTATGAGGAAGTTATGATTTTTCTAAGTTTCAGCTTAGAAGTAGACAGCTAAAAACTCGAATTTTAGATTGTCACACCCCCGAACTGTCAAAACGGACAGCGGAAACGTCCGGGGGCGGGTGACTTCATGCGTAGTATCACAACAATCGTATCATAGCAATCAAAGTAAACACAACCATTACATTACAATATGAATATTTACATCTGTTTGAAAACATAGTTTGTACATATCGGTATATTCAAAAGTAACAAAAGATAAAGACGAGACTCCAAAATGCTCCATCTTCTCCAAAAGCTGGCATAAGTACCTGTCTATAGTTGCCCTGAGAATACAAGCAATTTTGAAAACGTATCAGCATAAAGCTGGTGAGTTCATAAGCATGTTTTTGTAGTGGAAACTAGTCACTGAATTTGTAAAATTGATTCCTTTTCATTATAGAAAATATCGTTTGTAACGAAAACCTTCGTTATAGAGTTTCAAAATAGTATGCATGCTTCCCAAGAAAATCCAATATTTTCTAACATGTTTGTTGATTACTGTATGAAAAGTACGATTCGTTTGAAAACCCTGGTTGCCGCCAGTAAGTAAGGTATGTTTCGTTTGGTAAGCCCTGGCAACTACCATTATGTAAGTAGTTTTATTATTCAAATAAAACTATTGAAGAAAGAAATCCCGTAAACAAAGGTTAGTTTATACTTATTGTGAGTCGTATAACCATACTAATATGACCCGTGACCTCCTTGACGTTTCATCAAGCGTCGTACGATTTCAAAATTTGTCACCCCAGGCGTGCCTGCCTAACTGTAGCTAATAGTTCAGGTGTGGGATTGTCGGTCCCGAATAGATCTATTCACAAATTTCACGCTCTCCCTCCAGGAGACTCTGGTTATACTAACGGTGAGGATTTATTGTTACCCCGAAGGGCATAATGAAGATAAGTCTCACAATCCGGTATTAACTAGTTAACGTGTAGTTTGGTTGTTCTCGAGTTTGAAATCGTTGTATACGTTGTAGAGTATAAATAATTATACACAAAATAGTTATTTAGTAAGATACTCTTGTTATCTGTATGGATAAACTAAATCTATCATAGTTTATATGTTTTACTTTGCATGGAGTTTGATTCTGTAAAACCAGTAATGAAATCCCCAAACTATACCTATTATAGTTTGACTGGTAAGTTGTGATCATGTACTGTTCTGAAAACTATGCAATTATGTTTAGAAAATGCCCCTTATGCTCCGCATTTTACAAAAAGGATAAAGTATCTAAATGTTGAACGTAAAACTATTGTAATTGCATCAGTTTTTAATTTGTGAAAACCTTTATGATTGGCTTGTATCCCCCCCTTGAAAACGTTATAAAACTTATAAAAGCGTAGGGGTATGAACTCACAGTTTAACGTAGGATTCGGGTGTACAGTCGGTTACGAGTGCTGAGTGTCAACTGATGTTTCGTACGCAAGTGGATCCTATTAACATATGGTAACACATATGTGTGTTAGAATTAGGGTGTTTCATGACTAAACATGACGGGAAACCACCCTAAGGACCTGGAAATGCTTGAACTCAGTGTCGGAACCTTATATGATTGAACGAGGGAGGTGTACGGCCACCCTTTGGGTGTGTACGGCCATGGGTGTACGGCCCATCAGTGTACGGCCGTACACTCATGATGGGGAATGTTTTGAGGTGTTTCCAAGGTCCTACAAGCATCTAATGAGTGTTCTAGGTCCCAAAATGAGTGTTATTGCAAGTTTGAGGCAAAAAATGAGCATCAAAGTGGGTGTATGGCCAAGAGGATGTGTGTGCGGTCGTACAAGGGAGTGTGCGGCCGTAAAAAGGGGTGTGCGGCCGTACACTCTTCATTCATGTCCAAAATATCGATTTTTAGGTGTTTCCATGCTAATACCAACTCCAACTAGCAGATGGAGGTCAAACTCTCACTTTGGAGAGTCTTTAAGGTGTGTACGGCCGTACACCTTCAAGTGATGAAAGAACACGAAGAAAATGAAGAGTTTTAGGTTTAGATCAAGGTGTCTTACCAGTATAACAAGCTGAATGATGGTGTACTTCACGTTTTTGAGGCCTTTGGAGGGTCCTTGTGTGAAGATTCTAGAGAGAGAAAGTAGTGTGCAGCCAAAAAGGAAAAAGAGTGATTGAAGGGGTCTCCTCCTATATATGGAGGTAGGTGTACGGTTGAGGGGTGGGTGTGCGGCCGCACACCCATGTGTACGGCCGTACACTCCTCCCGAGAGAGTGTATGGCCCAAATGTTGTACTATGACTTGGTATTACTCGACCTAAAACCCAAACTTTGATTGTGCGAGGCTTTGAACGCTTTATCAAACCCTTAAACGACATAAAATGGTGATAAAATAGAGTTTAATATTGATATAAAGATCAATTGCACAGGATAGAAGTTCCAGGTTGTCACATCATCCCCACGTTAGAGGGAATTTTGTCCCGAAATTCAAACATAAAAATACAAATTATGGACTCAGAAAGAGATGTGGATACTTCTGTTTCACTGAATCCTCGCGCTCCCAAGTGAATTCAGGTCCCCGCTTGGCATTCCAGCGAACCTTCACTATCGGGATGCGACTTTTCTTTGTTCGTTTGACCTCCCGGTCCATGATTTCGATTGGCTCTTCCACAAAGTTGAGGTTCTCGTTGATTTCAATCTCATCGAGGGGAATAGTAAGAGTCTCGTCGGATAAGCACTTTTTAAGGTTCGAGACGTGGCAGACAGGATGAATGTTACTAAGCTCTTGAGGTAAACGAAGTTTGAATGCCACGGGACCAATTCTGGCAAGGATCTCGAATGGTCCTATGTATCTTGGATTCAGCTTTCCACGCTTTCCAAAGCGTATCATGCCTTTCCAGGGCGAGACCTTCAGCAGAACACGGTCTCCAACCTGGAATTTCAAGGGTTTTCGTCGTTTATCGGCGTAGCTCTTTTGTCTATCTCGTGAGGCTTTCAGTCATTCTCGGATTTGTACGATCTTTTCGGTGGTTTCGCGGATGATTTCTGGACCAATGAGCGTGCTGTCTGGGACTTACCCCTTGGCTAGCTACATGTCGCCTACCTCAGCCCAGCACAGAGGGGATCTACAGTTACGGCCATATAGGGCTTCAAACGGCGCAACCTTGATATTAGTGTGGTAGCTATTGTTGTAGGAGAATTCGACCAAGGGTAAATGGATGTTCCACGACTTACCAAAATCGATAACACATGCTCGCAACATGTCTTCCAAGGTCTGGATGGTTCTCTCACTCTGCCCATCTGTCTGAGGATGGTAAGTTGTACTCGTATCCAGCTTAGTTCCAAGAGCTTTCTGCAGGGACTGCCAAAATCTCGAGGTGAAGCTGCTGTCTCGATCGGAGATAATGGACACAGGCACACCATGCAGTCGGACTATCTCTTGGATGTAGATTCGCGTGAGTTTCTCCATTTTGAAAGCTTCTTTGATTGGTAGGAAGTGAGCAGATTTCGTCAATCGATCGACTATTACCCAGATGGTGTCATACCAACTCGGAGATTTGGGTAATTTGGTGATAAAATCCATAGTAATCCTTTCCCACTTCCACGCAGGTATATCCGGCTGGTGGAGTAGACCTGAGGGCTTCTGATATTCGACCTTCACCTTGGCGCAAGTCAGGCACTTGCCCACGAAGATAGCGATCTCTGCTCTCATGTTAGGCCACCAATACAGTTTCTTGAGATCGAGGTACATCTTATCCGAACCTGGATGAATGGAGTATCTGGTCCTGTGAGCTTCATTCATGACAACTTCTCTGTAACCACCGAACTTTGGGGTCCAGATCCGGTCCATGAAATAATAGACTCCATCTCCCTTGATCTCTAGGTTCTTTTCCATTCCTCTCAACGCTTCACTCGGCATGTTCTCTGGTTTTAAGGGTTCCAGATGAGCCTCTTTCATTTGCGCGGATAAATGGGAATGGATAGTCATGGTCAGTGCCTTCACTCTACGACTTGAGCATTCCTTCCGGCTAAGGGCATCTGCCACCACATTGGCTTTGCCGGGATGGTAGCGTATTTCGCACTCATAGTCGTTGAGTAGCTCTACCCATCGCCGTTGTCTCATGTTCAACTCCTTCTGGTCGAGGATGTGCTGCATGCTTTTATGGTCAGTGAAGATAGTGCACTTGGTTCCGTAGAGATAATGTCTCCATATCTTCAATGCAAAGACCACTGCTCCCAATTCCAGGTCGTGCGTTGTGTAGTTGACTTCGTGTGCTTTCAGCTGTCTCGAGGCATAAGCAATTACTTTTCCTCGCTGCATGAGCACACAGCCCAAGCCCTGATTGGATTCATCACAGTAGAAAACGAAGTCCTCCATCCCTTCGGGCAGAGATAGGATAGGTGCGCTGCATAGGACCTGCTTCAATGTTTGGAACGCAGTGTCTTGCTTTTCACTCCAACAGAAGGGTACACCTTTCTGAGTCAGAGTGGTTAAGGGTTTGGCAATTCTGGAGAAATTCTGGATAAATCTGCGATAATAGCCAGCGAGACCCAAGAATTGACGGATTTCTGTGGGCGTCTTCGGTGCTGACCAGTTCTTTATGGCCTCGATTTTGGAAGGCTCCACGTGTATACCCTCCTCGCTTACCACGTGACCTAAGAAGGTTACTTTTTGAATCCAGAATTCGCACTTGGAGAATTTCGCGTATAACTTCTCCGCCTTTAGAGTTTCTAGCACCAATCTCAAGTGATGTCGGTGTTCTTCCTCACTTCGGGAATAGACAAGTATATCGTCGATGAACACGATTACGAACTTGTCTGGGAAGGAATGACACACCCGATTCATCAGGTCCATGAATACCGCCGGTGCGTTGGTTAGACCGAAGGGCATTACTACAAATTCGTAGTGTCCATATCGAGTCCGAAATGCTGTCTTAGGAACATCACTCTCGTGGACTCGCAGTTGATGATACCCTGATCTTAGGTCTATCGTGGAGAAGTAGCTGGCTCCTTGAAGTTGATCAAAGAGGTCGTCGATTCGAGGAAGAGGGTAACGGTTCTTAACTGTGAGTTTGTTCAGTTTGCGGTAGTCAATGCACATTCGGAAGGATCCATCCTTCTTTTTCACGAACAAGATCGGGGCTCCCCAGGGTGAGGAACTCGGTCTGATGAATCCTTTGTTGAGCAGCTCACTGAGCTGACTAGATAGCTCCTGCATTTCTGCTAGCGCTAAGTAGTAAGGGGACTTAGCCACGGGGGTAGCCCCGGGGATTAAGTCGATGCGAAACTGGACTTGACGTCTGGGAGGAATTCCCGGAAACTCTTCGGGAAAGACATCAGGAAAGTTGCAGACTTCGGGGATGCTCTCGAGGTCTTTAACTTCCTGCTTCTCGTTAATGACATGAGCTAGGAATGCATGACATTCCTTTCACAAAAGTTTCTGGGCTTTGATGCACGAAATGATGCGGAGGTTTGAACTAATTTTATCGCCATAGATCATGAGAGCTTCGTCAGAGGGAAGATTGAGACGAATGGCTTTTTCGTAACAAAGGATATCAGCACGATTGGGGCTCATCCAACCCATGCCGATGATGACATCGAAGCTTTTTATAGAAATTGGCATAAGGTCGATGGGAAAAGAATGATCATTTAAAGTAAGGGTGCAACCGCGGATTATATCTTTAGTGCTCTCTTTCTCACAGTTAGCTATCTCGACGGTAAACGTTTCGGTTAAGGGTTGAGGTTTATGTTTAAGAAGATGTTTGAATGCATGGCCAACAAAACTTCTCTCAGCACCAGAATCGAAAAGAATGCATGCATATGAGTTGTCAAGGAGGAACGTACTTGTAACAACAGTAGGGTCAGCAACTGCCTCTTCTTGCCCCATGGATAGTACTTTCCCTGTGTTGTCGGTCGTTGCTACCTTGGGGCAGTTTCTCCATAAATGCCTGACTTCCCCACAGCCATAACAGGCTTTAGCGACACCTGCTCCTGAGGCCTGATTGGTTGGTTGGACTGGGGTTCTGCAGCCTCGAGTCAGGTGGCCCTTCTTGCCACAGTTGCTGCAGAGTATTTCACGACATGGGTCGGGGATGCGGTGATGATAGTTGCATTTGCTGCACAAAGAAAGGGTACCAATATATCCACTGGTAGGTGCTTGAGTTGCAAGAGCAGTGACAGGAGTAGTAGCAACGTGAACTGCCACCGCATGTTGTTTCTTGGAGGGCTCCTGCGAAGACTGGCCCTTTCGTTGCTTCCAGAACTTTCTTTTCTCACCACTTCCCTTAGCTAGTTCAGGAGTGGCTGTCACATTATTAAGATCAACGCCGTGATCTATGAGAGTCTGTGCCAAACACTTGGTGCTGTCAAAATCCGCCAGGATTAATCTGTGACATTGCAGCAGCCACAGCAGCAGTAACAGCTGCCTGGAATATGGCAGGATCGAACTGAGGAGGTGGCGGTGGTGGCGTGTTGTTGTTCCTTCTGATGGGTCTTCGTCGGGGAGGCATCTTGTTCTAGAAACAACCAGGAAGAAGAGGATGGTAAGTCCTCTGGAATCGAATCAAGAGATATGAAGCAATATATATCTCACTATGATAGTTAGAGTGTTCTACTAAGCGATAAACAAGGAAAAGCTACCAATGCAAATAAGTTATCGCTAAAAGGAATGAGTAGTAACACTTGAAAGAGAATCTATGCAATGAATTCGACTCTGGTAAAATACTCCTATAGTATTTTAGGTTGTCCGATTTGTTCTATCGACGTCTTGTTCTATGGATACTTGGTAAGTTTTAGGCCTGCTGCAACCCCACAGTCACTCCCAAGCACATGTCGGTCATGTCTCGAATGAATATAGTTGATCAGGCTATATTGACCCTAGACATGATTACATAACTGCCCAGGTTTAACCGCAGTGTCCAACATCCAAATACTTTTGTTTTTTTCTACCCATAATACTGTTTCTCGTATGTAGGTATGCTTGTATACTTTTCGTAAAATACTTATATTTTAAAAGCATACTTTTAGTTCAGAGCACTTCAGCCCCTTAGTGTTTATAGTTGTATACCATGTAAGGTTCGGTATACTTAGTTCACTATAAACAATAGCTCTGATACCAATCTGTCACACCCCCGAACCGTCAGAACGGACGGCGGAAACGTTCGGGGGCGGGTGACTTCATGCGTAGTATCACAACAATTGTATCATAGCAATCAAAGTAAACACAACCAGTACATTAAAATATGAATATTTACATCTGTTTGAAAACATAGTTTGTACATATCGGTATATTCAAAAGTAACAAAAGATAAAGACGAGACTCCAAAATGCTCCATCTTCTCCAAAAGCTGGCATACGTACCTGTCTATAGTTGCCCTGAGAAAACAAGCGATTTTGAAAAGGTATTAGCATAAAGCTGGTGAGTTCATAAGCATGTTTTTGTAGTGGAAACTAGTCACTGAATTTGTAAAATTGATTCCTTTTCATTATAGAAAATATCGTTTGTAACGAAAACCTTCGTTATAGAGTTTCAAAATAGTATGCATGCTTCCCAAGAAAATCCAATATTTTCTAACATGTTTGTTGATTACTGTATGAAAAGTACGATTCGTTTGAAAACCCTGGCTACCGCCAGTAAGTAAGGTATGTTTTGTTTGGTAAGCCCTGGCTACTACCAGTATGTAAGTAGTTTTATTATTCAAATAAAACAATTAAAGAAAGAAATCCCGTAAACAAAGGTTAGTTTATACTTATTGTGAGTCGTATAAGCATACTAATATGACCCGTGACCTCCTCGACGTTTCTTCAGGCATCGTACGTTTTCAAAATTTGTCACCCCAGGCGTGCCCGCCTAATTGTATCTAACAGTTCAGGTGTAGGATTGTCGGTCCCGAATAGATCTATTCACAAATTTCACGCTCTCCGTCCAGGAGACTCTGGTTATACTAACGGTGAGGATTAATTGGTACCCCGAAGGGCATAACGAAGATAAGTCTCACAATCCGGTATTAACTAGTTTATGTGTAGTTTGGTTGTTCTCGAGTTCGAAATCATTGTATACGTTGTAGAATATAAATAATTATACACAAAATAATTATTTAGTAAGATACTCTTTTTATCTGTATGGATAAACTAAATATGTCATAGTTTATATGTTTTACTTTGCATGGAGTTTGATTCTGTAAAACCGGTAATGAAATCCACAAACTATACATATTATAGTTTGATTGGTAAGTTGTGATCATGTGCTGTTCTGAAAACTATGCATTTATGTTTAGAAAATGCCCCTTATGCTCCGCATTTTACAAAAGGGATAAAGTATCTAAATGTTGAACGTAAAACTATTGTAATTGCATCAGTTTTTAAGTTGTGAAAACCTTTATGTTTGGCTTGTATCCCACCTGAAAACGTTATAAAAACTTATAAAAGCGTAGGGGTATGAACTCACAGTTTAACATAGAATTCGGGTGTACAATTGGTTACGAGTGCTGAGTGTGAACTGATGTTTCGTACGCAAGTGGATCCTATTAACATATGGTAACATATATGTGTGTTAGAATTAGGGTGTTTCATGACTAAACATGACGGGAAACCACCCTAAGGACCTGGAAATGCTTGAACTAAGTTTCGGGACCTTATATGATTGAACGAGGGAGGTGTACGACCACCCTTTGGGTGTGTACGGCCATGGGTGTATGGCCCATGAGTGAACGGCCGTACACTCACGATGGGGAGTGTTTTGAGGTGTTTCCAACGTCCTACAAGCATCTAATGAGTGTTCCAGGTCCCAAACTGAGTGTTATTGCAAGTTTGAGGCCAAAAATGAGCATCAAAGAGGCCAAGAGGATGTGTGTGCGGTCGTACAACGGAGTGTGCGGCCGTACAGAGGGGTGTGCGGCCGTACACTCTTCATTCATGTCCAAAATGTCGATTTTTATGTGTTTCCATGCTAATACCAAGTCCAACTAGCAGATGGAGGCCAAACTCTCACTTTGGATATTCTTTAAGGTGTGTACGGCCACCTTACGAAGGTGTGCGGCCGTACACCTTCAAGTGATGAAGAAATCGAAGAACATGAAGAGTTTAAGGTTTAGATCAAGGTGTCTTACCAGTATAACAAGCTGAATGATGGAGTACTTCACGTTTTTTAGGCCTTTGGAGGGTCCTTATGTGAAGATTCTAGAGAGAGAAAGTAGCGTGCAGCCAAAAAGGAAAAAGAGTGATTGAAGGGGTCTCCTCCTATATATGGAGGTGGGTGTACGGTTGAGGGGTGGGTGTTCGGCCGCACACCCATGTGTACGGCCGTACACACCTCCCGAGAGAGTGTATGGCCCAAATGTTGTACTATGACTTGGTATTACTCGACCTATAACCCAAACTTTGATTGTGCGAGGCTTAGAACGCTTTATCAAACCCTTAAACGATGTAAAATGGTGATAAAATCGAGTTTAATATTGATATAAAGATCAATTGCACAGGATAGAAGTTCCGGGTTGTCACATAGATCGAGTGATTTTTAGCCGACACAACCTAAACGAGAATCGAAGGTCTCGTCATTAGCAGTACAACGGTAAAAAGTCTGATGAAAACGGACGTCGGATGAAGAAGTTATGAATTTTTAACGGATTTTCATGTCCTGGTCTGTTAAAAATAATAATATTAAAAATAAAGTAAAAATTATCCGACGAAGTCTAAAAGAAAGTTGTAGAGCATAATTTTCCCTACGCGTGCATATAAAGAACGTCAAAAACATAGCTCGTATGCGAAAGTTATGGATTTTAGAAGTTTGGGGCTCAAAAATCGAGAAAATCCTTGAAAACCGAGAAGAATCGCAGGGCACAGCTTTGGCCACGTCGCCCTTCTCGCAAGCAGACGTGTGTCCGAGCCGGAGAGCCAAGCGATGCGAGGTCTAATAGCCATCCGACGCGTGTGCACCCTCCGTGTCCGAAGTGGCTGCGTCATCCGACCAATCCGAAGCGAGTAAGCTGCATCATCCGACCAATCCGAGGCGCACACCTGTTCCGACCCTCGCATCCTAGCCTCGGCCTTCTGCCGCGTGTCCGAGCTTCGCTGCAACCTGGCCCTTCCCTCTTGCTTCGGATCCGAGGCTCGCACCTATATAAGGGGTGCGAGACCTCCCGGGTAAATGTTAGAAAATTGCCACTTTTTACCCCTAAACTTATATTTCTTCTACTTCCACTTCCCCTGAAGCCCCGATATTAATTCCAACGCCTGAAACACGCCCCGAAATTCCCGAGAAGCCCGAAAAATTTGTCTTTTCGGTTTCGAATCCCAACCTTCGCAGGGCCCGGTTTTCAAGAAAACCCTTGGTTTTCGACGAAGAAAGCTAATTATAGTAACGAAGTGCTGCCCAAATTACTATTTTAACCCCCGGTTATTTCACAGTGAGTATAATATATAGGAACAATTGTATGTTATGTGTTATGTGTGCTATGTTCTTTTCCATGTTATCATCTCGTGTTATTATATCTGCTATTTTTATAGCAAGGCTATACCGGTGACCACGAAGTGTATGACATAGGCATCACTTGGGTATTGGTATGTACCGTTGACCATGAAGTGTATGACATAGGCATCACTTTGGCTTCGGCAGGATGCTAAGATAAGGATGAAAGCCTGAATATTCTGGCAAAATGATATTCCTGAGTATTTTTTGTGCCACTTGTGCTGAAACTTTATTGATTGTATATCAAGTATGGAAATTGTTATGTCTCATTGATTGATATGGAAAGCTTTTCGCATTATGCCTTTGTTGTTCCTTGTTCCTCTTGCTTCTGCCATATTGAAGTATATATGTGGCATAACGTTAAATTGTATCTATTATTGAACTCACTAAGCGTCACCGCTTACCCCTCTCAATGTTTAACTAATTTGCAGGAGATAAGCTTCCAGTATAGTTATATACTGATAGAAGATTTTTGAATAGTTTGAAACTATTGTATTGATAGAAGATTTTTGAATAGTTTGAAACTATTGTATTTTGCACTCCCATATGTATAAATCTATAGAATCCTGGGAAGTTATGTAATATATATAACACTTTGAAATAGTTGGTTTGTATCCAGTAGTTTGTAATCACTTTATCAATATAAAATATTGTTTTTATGAATATGCATGTAGCATGTTTCGGAGTAACAATTGTCAGGTATGAAAGTGTGGGTCTTTCATTTATGCTTTTGATCTGTATCGGAACATGACATCCCGAGGTTTTGATATAAAATGAAAATATATATTTCTTAAAGAAAGGTTTTGATTAACTTTTATCATGTTTTGTTTTGGGGAAAAATTTTGCATCATCTTTTAAAAGGATTACTCTGATTTTATTTTAAAAGCATAAATTAAATCGGTCTCTTCTGGCAGAGAAATTAGGGGATGTCACAGTTGGTATCAGAGCATTTGTTTAAGCGAACTAAGAAATTGTAGGATTTCTAGACTTAAACTTAGAATGCTAAGTAATGATTGTGAGATGAGTGTCTAGTATAATTTAGACACGAGCACTAGTTTATTTTAGGAAAGATGCCTAAAATGCTTTTATGTGCTAAATGTTATATGTTTGCCATATATGCCATTACTTGTTCGGATCTATGGTCTGTTGCCGACCGGATCTGGAAACCTTATGTGTGTAGGATTCTAAATGTATGATTACGATATTAGAACTAACATGTAAACGTTTCGGAGTGACAAGGAGAATCTAAATATCTATTGAGGATATAGATCTAAATTCGCCTTATTCGGTATATAGATTATAATGACAAGAACTCGAAGTGGAGCTGGAAATGAAAACAGAAACCAACAACCTCAAACCCAAGTGGTGGAACAGGTGCCTATAGTAGGAGCTGCACCAGAACCCATCACCATGGCTGGAGTACGAGCCATGATTCAATCAGTGATGGCTGAACAAAGGGAGGAAATGAGGCAAATATTGCTGAACAACCGGAATGAACCTTCCATTCCTGTTGAACAACCTGAATTAAATGACAATCAATCTGAAGAAGGAAACAACAGTAGATCTGTTTGTCATAGTGAACCGCTTGTGGTCGGGAGAAATAACCACGAGGATAGTGTGACAACCATCAAATTCTGGTCAAGTCAAAGTCAAACTAAGGCAACAAGTCAAACCAGTCAACTCAGTCAACCCTTGTATATTAGGGTTTACGCTATGTAATATCTATTGAGGATATAGATCTAAATTCGCCTTATTCGGTATATAGATTATAATGACAAGAACTCGAAGTGGAGCTGGAAATGAAAACAGAAACCAACAACCTCAAACCCAAGTGGTGGAACAGGTGCCTATAGTAGGAGCTGCACCAGAACCCATCACCATGGCTGGAGTACGAGCCATGATTCAATCAGTGATGGCTGAACAAAGGGAGGAAATGAGGCAAATATTGCTGAACAACCGGAATGAACCTTCCATTCCTGTTGAACAACCTGAATTAAATGACAATCAATCTGAAGAAGGAAACAACAGTAGATCTGTTTGTCATAGTGAACCGCTTGTGGTCGGGAGAAATAACCACGAGGATAGTGTGACAACCATCAAATTCTGGTCAAGTCAAAGTCAAACTAAGGCAACAAGTCAAACCAGTCAACTCAGTCAACCCTTGTATATTAGGGTTTACGCTATGTAATTACTGAACAGTTCGCTAATTTAAAGAGAAAACATCAATTGGAAAATTCGTGTATTTAATTTTCCTTAGCCTTGATAGTGCTAAACAATGAAACAAAGCAATAAAACACTATTGCACACTCATCGGGAGTGTGTAGGACACTAAATCATGGCTTAACGGGGTTTACGGACCTTGCGTTGCGAAGCCGGATGCTCAAAAAGGTCATAAATGGAACCTCTCTAAATCTCCTTCACTCTATCTCTCTCTATTCGAAATCTCTCCCAAATCTCTCCCAAATCTCTCTCAAAAGTTCCCGTAACTTTTTGTAATCATTTGGGCCATCCCGACCCTTAACCGAGTCAAAAACCGCTTAAAACGGGGTAAAAACGGGTAAAATACCCTTAAGGACCCGAAACCTACCTTATAGGGCCGAAGCCTCTTAGGGCCGAAAGTCCCCTTAAGGGACCGAGCTGCTGAGAAGCGAACCCCAAGAACTGAACCTGCCCTTCGGACCGAACTTCGCCTGACCCGAACCCGAAGCCTCTCGGACCGAACTCTACCTTCGCCTTCGCTCCTAAGCCTTTCGGTCCATTTCGCTTCTTACTCCTTTCGCCTCGTTTCGCCTTCGGGCCCAGCAGCCTTGGGACCGAACCTCGGCCTAGCACCGAGAGGTCTCGCAGGTTGCCATTTTCTTCCCGGTTTTCGACTAGTTTTGCGTTCTAAGCCCGATTTTAATTATTTTAACGCGGGATTTTCACCCAAAACTTTATTTTAACATATAAGGCCCCATATTTATTAATTAATCACGTTTTTTCGGGATAAATCTTATCCAAGATTTAGTGGGTAAAGTATAAGAGGTGGAGTGTTGACTTTTCCTTAGTTTATGACACAAGCAACCACCCACACCCACTCTATGACCAGTCACATCTCCCCACCATCCCTAGTCACTTCCTTGTACTTTTCCATCAATCATCAGCCCCTCCCACGTTCTAAGAGCTGGAGCAAATCAACCTCTCTCCTCATTTTCACTCACTTGCTCTCATTTCACCAAAAATCAAACACAAGTTTTCTCTCAAACTTTTTCTCTCTATTTCGAGACTCCAAGGCTGATCATCAAGCTTTATTCTACTCTTGGTAAGTATAATTCATCCTCCTTGTGATTATTACACTTCGTTCTACTCCAATCATCGATTGCTTACACAAACTCCATCACTTTGATGTTAGATTCTCGAAAATCTTCAAGGCATCTTCCAGTGTTCTTGAGTTGAACACTTCCCTTCTCCAACATTCATCTACTGAAATCACATAAGGTGAGTTCATACCCCTACATTTTCATGTTTTCTTAAGTTTTAAGGGGGGGGGGGGAATACAAGTTAAATCATCAAGAACACAACTAAACTTTTCCAACAGCTTTCATCAGAAAAGTTGGACATCAATCACGGACTGTTTTGGACAACCTAAACATTTTAGTTTTAAAAACTGTACAAGGTGCAAGTAGTTCAAGTCCTTAGCTTTAAAATGGTTACTTGCACATCTCCATACGATTTTTCTACAATTTATGGTGATTTTTACAAAACTGCCTATCATTTCAAACATCAATCCGGACCAGTCTGTGATTATAGACTTGATCACACAAGTCAGAGGTCACTAAAAATTATGAGAAAAATTATGGAGAAGTTAGACTCATTTTTCAAACTCTCAGAATTTACGGATTCTGATTTGGATCTTTGATGATTTTCTACAAATTTTCTAAGAACAGTGACAGAAAATGTTGTTAACAGAAAAATGCTATCAATTTCATTTCACCTTGTAACATGTTGAGCAAGGTGTATATCTTTATGTGATTATATGTTATTGCAATATATGACATTTTTGTCTTAGTATATAGACATACATCAGTTAACAAATGGATTTTTGCTAGATAAAGCATAGAAATAACAACTTGTTATAATTAAAGTACATCCATTACATACAAACATTGGATAAACTATATTGAGTATAGTTTACATACATTATTACTACTACTCTTGTTTTGATAAACTATAATAGGTATAGTTTATGATACATTACATAATACATACAATTCAAAAGGGTACATTTATACAAATAAGATTTTCATTACACCACACGTAATTCCGTTAATGACTTTGTGAGACATTCGCTTCACTTTACAAATAAGTCATGTATTGTAACCAGAGTCTCCTGGAGGGAGAGCGTGATAGTTGTGTATAGATCTATATTGGGTCTGACAAACCCACACCTTAACTGCATGCAACAGTTAGACCGACAGGTCTGGGGTGACAAATGTCATAACATTTCCGACGCCTGAAGAACGTCGTTTCAGGCCAACTAGGTCATAGCATGGTTATAATAACTCACAGAAAGTATTAACAAACATAGGAATTTACGGGAATTTCATAGAAATCAAACGCGTTTATATCGATTTCAACTTACATTATTTCCTATAAGTAAGAAAGGTTACTTATACATTTTGGTCTTTGGATATAAGACTACATCACACATTTTAAGGAAAATATCGGATTTTTCTGGAACAAACATTACATTTACAAGAGAGAGGTTTTTATCAATACAAAACAAAAGCTTATGAACTCACCAACCTTTGTGTTGACACTTTTTCAAACAACTTGTATTCTCAGGAAATCACTAAACAGGTAACCAAGTGCATTTTGAGGATGGGACGTTAAGGCGTCAGACATTTCATATTTTTGTCAACATATTGTAATTGATTTGGAAACATGTAATTCATACAATGATGTAACTCTTTCAATTATATATGTTGGTTGTGTTTGCTTGAATTACTATTGCCATTGTGGTTATGATACTATACATGAAGTCCTCCACCCCCGGATGTTTCCGCCATCCTTGGTTTGGGGGTGTGACAGATTGGTATCAGAGCACGGTTTATAGTGAATTAAGTATATCAAACCACATAAGATATACAAACTATAAACACAATTGGGACTAAAAGTCTCTAATTTGAACATTTTCAAATGACTATACTTTTAGAAAGTAAACGGTTTCTCGTTAAAAGTATAAGTACATGCATACATGCTCGCATAGAGTCGTGGTTAGGAAAACATAAAGTAAAAGAGGAGGAGTTGTTCGTTACGAGTATGCCTTGGGATATGTGGTCAAGTCTGGGATGGATATAGCCTGATCAACTATATCTGTCCGAGAAGTGACCTGCATATATTGAGGGATAGCCGTAGTGGACAACAAATCTGACAACCTAACATCACCCTATAATGAATACGCTAAGAACCAAACATAACATTTAAAATACTATAGGAGTATTTTGAGAATTTATAACTCGACATGTTAGATTCATTTCATACCTCTTACACCCCTATTCTCGAACAGACAACATGGCGGGATTCCATCTACCTGGAGACCCTTACTTCCCTAATGAGGGAAACGTTGGATGGATCGAGGCAGAACCCGAGGAGATGATCGAGGAAGATCCTGAGGAAGACCCCGAAGAGGTTGAGGAAGAAGAGGAACCCGAGGAGGAAGAGGAAATGGAGGACGAAGAAGAGGAGGACATCGAGGTAGACATGGATGAAGACGAAAGTGAAGAGGAACCGGTGGTCATCAATCCTCCATACCTAGCCAGGATTCCCGCCAACCGATACGACTACTTCGGACCCGTACCCCGTTGGGCAACAGTGATCGAGCGATGGGGCCGTCAGCAACGACAACGATCGCCATTTGGTGATCAACGAGGTTACTACGACCTCAGCCACGGGGGACCGGCTGACAGAGTGCTTCCAGTCATGATTCAACAAATAACTAACACCGATGATCGCGGTAGGGCGACGACAGATCGAGTTCGGGAGCTGAGTGCCATCATAGAGTCTACCACTGCTCGTACTAGAGACCTAGAGCGGGACTCCCACTACAAAGATCAACTCATTCAGGACCTTCTCGCTGCTCGCGCGGAAGCAAGGGAGTATCGGGAAAGATAACTGGCGCTTGAAGAGAGAATGGTTGCAACCGAACAGAGATTAGCAGAACTGCAAGGCGCATCGACATCATCCCAAGCTCCATCAGGGAAGGATCGTCGTGAGTAGGATTCATTACTACCCACACAACTTCATAGTATAGGTTTACGAGCATGCGTTGGTGCTACTCTTTTGTATGTAGGTTGACCCTGCGATTAAGTGAGTACACTATTCAAGGGGCTTTTGTGCCGTCGAAACTATCTTTTACATTGATGTAATGTAGACCCTTATGAGGTCAAATTTTCTCCAAAACAACATGTACTAAAAGTTTATCAATGAATTTGGCATGCATTTTACTTCATTGGATGTTGACATGAGATTTTACTATGTGGTATTACAAACAATTTACAACTGATAACTCTAAGATTTTTAAGTGTACCTCGTCGTTATGTGTAATTAAAGAGGTAATCGACCTAGAAATGGTGAGTCGCCTTAGGACCTGTTCCTTGTTTGGTGGTGGATTTAGGGCAGATTCATTAGTATCAACAGCTTATTAAAATTTTAATTACACATAACTAGGGCACATCGAGCGAATCTTAGGAGTGGGTCAGACACGGAACCGAACACATGACTCCGTTTGAGTCACCACTATTTAATTCATAAGTTTAATCGCATAAACTCCTTCTATGAATTACTTGCGGATGCAATAAAGTCAAGATAGAATACAAATGAGATAAAACAAGTAACACTCGACTCGTTATTACTATTGAAGTCTTACCGACTTGTCATTTTAAAAACTTGTGACAGAACTATGCCGCCAAGGAGAAGACCAAGGCCTTCCAGCAGCGCAGCACCACCTCCTCCGCCGCCGCCTCCGCAATTTGATCCGGCAATGTTCCAGGCTGCAGTAGCAGCAGCTGTGGCGGCAGTTATGTCGTAAATCGGCACAAATGGCGGTGGTGGATCTGGATCTGGTGCTACACCCTCTAACCAGGGCAACAATTCGGGGCGCACAAAGGAATGCACCTACAAGGATTTCACAAATGGCAAACCCGACCTTTTCAATGGAACCGGGGGAGTCATCACACTAATGCAATGGTTCGAAAGGACCGAAGCGGTCTTCGAAGTATGTGCTTGCCCTGAGGCAAGCAAAGTCAAATATGCAGCCTTCACTTTCACTGGTAGGGCGCTCACTTGGTGGAATGGTCGAGTTAAGTCACTCACTCTCACGATGGCTAACTCCATAAGGTGGGAAGACTTGAAAGCTTTGATGATGAAGGAGTACTGCCCGAGAGGCGAGGTTCAAAAGTTGGAACAAGAACTCTGGAACCTCAAGATGTCGGGCTCCGACCTTGAAACTTACACCACCTGATTTAATGACTTGGCTCTCCTCTGCCCAACAATGGTCACTCCAGAGGAGAAGAAGGTGGAGCGATACCTTTGGGGACTGTCTCCTCAAGTTCAAAGTAGTGTTTTGGCTTCAAGGCCAACTACTTTTGACAGTGCCAAGGAACTGGCACAACAACTCATTGACCACCGAGCCAGTCATAACACTATAACCACTACCCACGATCAGTCAAGAAGAGGGAACAACAAAAGAAAATTTTGGAACAATAAAAAGAAGCAACCGACACAGGACCCTGCCAAGAAGCAACAGACTGTTGCTATCCTTGCTGCCACTACTGCTACCACTCCAGCACCACCGAAGCAATATGCTGGAAAAATCTCCCTAAGTGCAACAAGTGCAACTTCCACCACAATGGTGCTTGTCGGGAACTGCACTGCAAAAACTGCGACAGGAAAGGGCATACCGCTCGTCTCTCTAAAGCGCCAGCACGACCGATCAACCAAGTAGCCAATGCTGGGGCAAGCCAAACCTGCTATGGATGTGGTGACGCAGGAAACTTCAAGAGAAACTGCCCCAAAGCACAAGCTTCTAATGCTGGTGGTGTAGGGAGAGTCCTGGCCATGGGACATGGAGAAGCAATCAAGGACCCCACGGTGGTTACCGGTACGTTTCTCCTCAATAACTCTTATGCATGCGTACTTTTCGATAGTGGAGCAGAGAGGAGTTTTGTGAGCCATCAATTCAAACATTTACTTAAACAAGACCCCCAATTACTAAAAGACACATATGTCGTAGAAATGGCAAACGGAAAGGCAGAGCGCGCTAGCGATATATACTCAGGGTGTACCCTCACTCTAGATAATCATTCATTTAAAATAGACCTAATGCCGGTAACAATAAAAAGTTTCGACATAATCATCGGTATGGATTGGTTAAGTTCTCATCGTGCTGACATTCTATGTTACGAAAGGGCCGTTCGCCTCAATCTGCCAAACGGTGAAACCCTTCTCGTCTACGGTGATAAACCCAGTGCAAACTTACAAATCATCTCTTGCGTCAAGGCTCAAAAGTATCTCCGAAAGGAATACCACGCCTTCTTAGCCTACATAGTAGATAAGAAACAAGAGGTGAAGGATATCAAAGACATTCCAAAAGTGTGCAACTTCCCCGACGTATTCCCTGAAGACCTTCCAGGCGTACCCCTCGCACGGCAAGTCGAATTCCGAATCGACTTGGTCCCCGAAGCTACCCGAGTAGCCAAAGCTCCATACCGCCTAGCGCCGGCAGAAATGCAAGAATTGTCCAGTCAATTGAACGAGCTGTTAAGCAAAGGGTTCATCAGGCCGAGCTTTTCACCCTGGGGAGCACCAGTCCTATTTGTGAAAAAGAAGGACGGATCTTTTCGCATGTGCATTGACTACCGCGAGTTAAATAAGCTTACCATCAAAAACTGATACCCTCTACCCCGAATCGACGACCTCTTCGACCAACTTCAAGGGGCAAGCTACTTTTCAAAAATCGATTTGAGGTCGGGTTACCATCAGCTACGAATTCAAGAAGAAGATATCCCCAAGACAGCCTTCAGAACTCGCTATGGGCATTACGAGTTTGTAGTGATGCCCTTCGGGTTAACCAACGCACCTGCGGTATTCATGGACCTGATGAACCGAGTGTGTCGACCCTACTTAGACAAGTTCGTGATCGTGTTCATCGACGACATTTTGGTCTACTCACGAAGCAAGGAAGAGCATCGCCAACACCTACGACAAGTGTTAGAAACACTGAGAGCTGAGAAGCTCTACGCTAAATTCTCTAAGTGCGAATTCTGGATCTGAGAAGTGGATTTCCTTGGCCACGTGGTTAGCGAGAAAGGGATACATGTGGACCCCTCAAAAATCAAAGCGATCGAAAACTGGTCAGCACCTACAACACCAACGGAAGTCCGACAATTCTTGGGACTTGCCGGATACTACCGAAGATTCATCCAAAACTTCTCCAAGATCGCTAAACCATTCACCACTTTGACCCAAAAAGGTGTGATGTTTAAATGGGAAGATAAAGAAGAAGCTGCCTTCTAAACTTTAAAACGAGCCCTGTGCAGCGCACCGATCCTATCTCTGCCAGAGGGAACCGAAGACTTTGTAGTCTACTGCGATGCATCAAACCAGGGGCTTGGGTGTGTTTTAATGCAGCGAGGAAAGGTCATTGCCTACGCATCGAGGCAATTGAAAACACACGATGTCAACTATGCCACGCATGACCTCAAATTGGGAGCAGTAGTGTTCGCCCTAAAGATCTGGAGACACTACCTTTACGGAACAAAGTGTACCGTCTTTACCGATCATAAGAGCCTTCAGCACATTCTCAATCAAAAGGAGCTCAACATGAGGCAAAGGCGATGGGTAGAACTACTGAACGATTACGAGTGTGAGATTCGTTATCACCCAGGTAAGGCAAACGTCGTAGCAGATGCCTTAAGTCGAAAGGAATACTCGGGGCGAAGAGTAAAGTCATTAACGATGACAATCCATTCACACCTGCCCACACAAATCAGAGAGGCTCAGCTGGAGGCCTTGAAACCGGAAAATGTGACGGATGAGGCATTAAGGGGAATGGATAAGAATCTTGAAGTCAAAGACGACGGAGTTCGTTACCTCATGAACCGAATCTGGACACCAAAGTTCGGTGGGTTCCGGGACGTCGTCATGAACGAAGCACACAAGACTCGATACTCCATCCATCCAGGATCGGATAAAATGTATCTAGACCTCAAGAAGTTGTACTGGTGGCCGAACATGAAAGCCGATATTGCTACCTATGTGGGCAAGTGTCTGACTTGCGCCAAAGTCAAGGTGGAATACCAGAAACCCTCAGGATTGCTGCAACAACCTGATATACCGGAGTGGAAATGGGAACGAATAACCATGGACTTCATAACCAAGCTACCTAAGACCACGGGTGGGCTTGATACCATATGGGTGATCTTTGACAGATTGACCAAATCAGCGCACTTCCTGCCAATTAAGGAAACCGACAAGATGGAGAAGTTGACTAGAATATACATCAAAGAGGTGGTACGACTGCATGGCGTGCCGATATCCATTATCTCTGACAGAGATAATAGATTTACATTGCGGTTTTGGCAGTCTTTACAGAAATCCCTGGGGACTAGGCTTGACATGAATACAGCCTATCACCCACAAACCGACGGGCAAAGTGAGAGGACCATTCAGACGCTAGAGGACATGCTTAGAGCGTGTTTGATAGACTTTGGTAAATCTTGGGATACCCATTTACCACTTGTTGAATTCTCGTACAATAACAGTTATCACACTAGCATCAAGGTTGCACCATTCGAAGCCCTCTATGGCCGCAAGTGCATGTCACCTCTGTGCTGGGCCGAAGTAAGTGACACGCAACTAGCTAAGGGACAAGTCCATAATAGCACCCTCACTGGCCCGGAGATAATAAGAGAAACTACAGAGAAGATTGTTCAAATCCGAGAACTTTTAAAAGCGTCTAGAGACAGACAGAAAAGTTACGCGGATAATAGACGAAAGCCTTTGGAATTCCATGTTGGAGATCGTGTGCTATTAAAGGTCTCACCCTGGAAAGGTCTAATACGCTTCGGCAAGCGAGGAAAGCTGAACCCTAGATATATCGGATCATTCGAAATCCTTGCCAGGATTGGCCCGGTAGCATATAAACTACGTCTGCCACAGGAACTTAATAACGTACATCCTACCTTCCACGTATCGAACTTAAAGAAATGTCTATCCGACGAGACCCTCGTGATACCACTCGACGAAATTGAAATCAACGAGAGTCTCCAGTTCGTGGAAGAACCGGTAGAAATCATGGATCGAGAGATCAAAAGAACAAAGCAAAGTCGTATTCCCATTGTGAAGGTCCGCTGGAACGCTAAACGAGGACCCGAATTCACCTGGGAACGCGAGGATCAGATGAATCAAAAGTGTCCACATCTCTTCCCAAATTCTTGAAATCTCATTCAAAAAGCTAATTTCGGGACGAAATTCCTTCTAACGGGGGGATGATGTGACAACCGTCAAATTCTGGTCAAGTCAAGGTCAAACTAAGGCAACAAGTCAAACCAGTCAACTCAGTCAACCCTTGTATATTAGGGTTTACGTTATGTAATTACTGAACAGTTCGCTAATTTAAAGAGAAAACATCAATTGGAAAATTCGTGTATTTAATTTTCCTTAGCCTTGATAGTGCTAAGCAATGAAACAAAGCGATAAAACACTATTGCACACTCATCGGGAGTGTGTAGGACACTAAATCATGGCTTAACGGGGTTTACGGACCTTGCGTTGCGAAGCCGGATGCTCAAAAAGGTCATAAATGGAACCTCTCTAAATCTCCTTCACTCTATCTCTCTCTATTCGAAATCTCTCCCAAATCTCTCCCAAATCTCTCTCAAAAGTTCCCGTAACTTTTTGTAATCATTTGGGCCATCCCGAACCTTAACCGAGTCAAAAACCGCTTAAAACGGGTAAAATACCCTTAAGGACCCGAAACCTACCTTATAGGGCCGAAGCCTCTTAGGGCCGAAAGTCCCCTTAAGGGACCGAACTGCTGAGAAGCGAACCCCAAGAACCGAACCTGCTCTTCGGACCGAACTTCGCCTGACCCGAACCCGAAGCCTCTCGGACCGAACTCTACCTTCGCCTTCGCTCCTAAGCCTTTCGGTCCATTTCGCTTCTTACTCCTTTCGCCTCGTTTCGCCTTCGGGCCCAGCAGCCTTGGGACCGAACCTCGGCCTAGCACCGAGAGGTCTCGCAGGTTGCCATTTTCTTCCCGGTTTTCGACTAGTTTTGCGTTCTAAGCCCGATTTTAATTATTTTAACGCGGGATTTTCACCCAAAACTTTATTTTAACATATAAGGCCCCATATTTATTAATTAATCACGTTTTTTCGGGATAAATCTTATCCAAGATTTAGTGGGTAAAGTATAAGAGGTGGAGTGTTGACTTTTCCTTAGTTTATGACACAAGCAACCACCCACACCCACTCTATGACCAGTCACATCTCCCCACCATCCCTAGTCACTTCCTTGTACTTTTCCATCAATCATCAGCCCCTCCCACGTTCTAAGAGCTGGAGCAAATCAACCTCTCTCCTTATTTTCACTCACTTGCTCTCATTTCACCAAAAATCAAACACAAGTTTTCTCTCAAACGTTTTCTCTCTATTTCGAGACTCCAAGGCTGATCATCAAGCTTTATTCTACTCTTGGTAAGTATAATTCATCCTCCTTGTGATTATTACACTTCGTTCTACTCCAATCATCGATTGCTTACACAAACTCCATCACTTTGATGTTAGATTCTCGAAAATCTTCAAGGCATCTTCCAGTGTTCATGAGTTGAACACTTCCCTTCTCCAACATTCATCTACTGAAATCACATAAGGTGAGTTCATACCCCTACATTTTCATGTTTTCTTAAGTTTTAAGGGGGGGGGGAATACAAGTTAAATCATCAAGAACACAACTAAACTTTTCCAACAGCTTTCATCAGAAAAGTTGGACATCAATCACGGACTTTTTTGGACAACCTAAACATTTTAGTTTTAAAAACCGTACAAGGTCCAAGTAGTTCAAGTCCTTAGCTTTAAAATGGTTACTTGCACATCTCCATACGATTTTTCTACAATTTATGGTGATTTTTACAAAACTGCCTATCATTTCAAACATCAATCCGGACCAGTCTGTGATTATAGACTTGATCACACAAGTCAGAGGTCACTAAAAATTATGAGAAAAATTATGGAGAAGCTAGACTCATTTTTCAAACTCTCAGAATTTACGGATTCTGATTTGGATCTTTGATGATTTTCTACAAATTTTCTAAGAACAGTGACAGAAAATGTTGTTAACAGAAAAATGCTATCAATTTCATTTCACCTTGTAACATGTTGAGCAAGGTGTATATCTTTATGTGATTATATGTTATTGCAATATATGACATTTTTGTCTTAGTATATAGACATACATCAGTTAACAAATGGATTTTTGCTAGATAAAGCATAGAAATAACAACTTGTTATAATTAAAGTACATCCATTACATACAAACATTGGATAAACTATATTGAGTATAGTTTACATACATTATTACTACTACTCTTGTTTTGATAAACTATAATAGGTATAGTTTATGATACATTACATAATACATACAATTCAAAAGGGTACATTTATACAAATAAGATTTTCATTACACCACACGTAATTCCGTTAATGACTTTGTGAGACATTCGCTTCACTTTACAAATAAGTCATGTATTGTAACCAGAGTCTCCTGGAGGGAGAGCGTGATAGTTGTGTATAGATCTATATTGGGTCTGACAAACCCACACCTTAACTGCATGCAACAGTTAGACCGGCAGGTCTGGGGTGACAAATGTCATAACATTTCCGACGCCTGAAGAATGTCGTTTCAGGCCAACTAGGTCATAGCATGGTTATAATAACTCACAGAAAGTATTAACAAACATAGGAATTTACGGGAATTTCATAGAAATCAAACGCGTTTATATCGATTTCAACTTACATTATTTCCTATAAGTAAGAAAGGTTACTTATACATTTTGGTCTTTGGATATAAGACTACATCACACATTTTAAGGAAAATATCGGATTTTTCTGGAACAAACATTACATTTACAAGAGAGAGGTTTTTATCAATACAAAACGAAAGCTTATGAACTCACCAACCTTTGTGTTGACACTTTTTCAAACAACTTGTATTCTCAGGAAATCACTAAACAGGTAACCAAGTGCATTTTGAGGATGGGACGTTAAGGCGTCAGACATTTCATATTTTTGTCAACATATTGTAATTGATTTGGAAACATGTAATTCATACAATGATGTAACTCTTTCAATTATATATGTTGGTTGTGTTTGCTTGAATTGCTATTGCCATTGTGGTTATGATACTATACATGAAGTCCTCCACCCCCGGATGTTTCCGCCATCCTTGGTTTGGGGGTGTGACAGATTGGTATCAGAGCACGGTTTATAGTGAATTAAGTATATCAAACCACATAAGATATACAAACTATAAACACAATTGGGACTAAAAGTCTCTAATTTGAACATTTTCAAATGACTATACTTTTAGAAAGTAAACGGTTTCTCGTTAAAAGTATAAGTACATGCATACATGCTCGCATAGAGTCGTAGTTAGGAAAACATAAAGTAAAAGAGGAGGAGTTGTTCGTTACGAGTATGCCTTGGGATATGTGGTCAAGTCTGGGATGGATATAGCCTGATCAACTATATCTGTCCGAGAAGTGACCTGCATATATTGAGGGATAGTCGTAGTGGACAACAAATCTGACAACCTAACATCACCCTATAATGAATACGCTAAGAACCAAACATAACATTTAAAATACTATAGGAGTATTTTGAGAATTTATAACTCGACATGTTAGATTCATTTCATACCTCTTACACCCCTATTCTCGAACAGACAACATGGCGGGATTCCATCTACCTGGAGACCCTTACTTCCCTAATGAGGGAAACGTTGGATGGATCGAGGCAGAACCCGAGGAGATGATCGAGGAAGATCCTGAGGAAGACCCCGAAGAGGTTGAGGAAGAAGAGGAACCCGAGGAGGAAGAGGAAATGGAGGACGAAGAAGAGGAGGACATCGAGGTAGACATGGATGAAGACGAAAGTGAAGAGGAACCGGTGGTCATCAATCCTCCATACCTAGCCAGGATTCCCGCCAACCGATACGACTACTTCGGACCCGTACCCCGTTGGGCAACAGTGATCGAGCGATGGGGCCGTCAGCAACGACAACGATCTCCATTTGGTGATCAACGAGGTTACTACGACCTCAGCCATGGGGGACCGGCTGACAGAGTGCTTCCAGTCATGATTCAACAAATAACTAACATCGATGATCGCGGTAGGGCGACGACAGATCGAGTTCGGGAGCTGAGTGCCATCATAGAGTCTACCACTGCTCGTACTAGAGACCTAGAGCGGGACTCCCACTACAAAGATCAACTCATTCAGGACCTTCTCGCTGCTCGCGCGGAAGCAAGGGAGTATCGGGAAAGATAACTGGCGCTTGAAGAGAGAATGGTTGCAACCGAACAGAGATTAGCAGAACTGCAAGGCGCATCGACATCATCCCAAGCTCCATCAGGGAAGGATCGTCGTGAGTAGGATTCATTACTACCCACACAACTTCATAGTATAGGTTTACGAGCATGCGTTGGTGCTACTCTTTTGTATGTAGGTTGACCCTGCGATTAAGTGAGTACACTATTCAAGGGGCTTTTGTGCCGTCGAAACTATCTTTTACATTGATGTAATGTAGACCCTTATGAGGTCAAATTTTCTCCAAAACAACATGTACTAAAAGTTTATCAATGAATTTGGCATGCATTTTACTTCATTGGATGTTGACATGAGATTTTACTATGTGGTATTACAAACAATTTACAACTGATAACTCTAAGATTTTTAAGTGTACCTCGTCGTTATGTGTAATTAAAGAGGTAATCGACCTAGAAATGGTGGGTCGCCTTAGGACCTGTTCCTTGTTTGGTGGTGGATTTAGGGCAGATTCATTAGTATCAACAGCTTATTAAAATTTTAATTACACATAACTAGGGCACATCGAGCGAATCTTAGGAGTGGGTCAGACACGGAACCGAACACATGACTCCGTTTGAGTCACCACTATTTAATTCATAAGTTTAATTGCATAAACTCCTTCTATGAATTACTTGCGGATGCAATAAAGTCAAGATAGAATACAAATGAGATAAAACAAGTAACACTCGACTCGTTATTACTATTGAAGTCTTACCGACTTGTCATTTTAAAAACTTGTGACAGAACTATGCCGCCAAGGAGAAGACCAAGGCCTTCCAGCAGCGCAGCACCACCTCCTCCGCCGCCGCCTCCGCAATTTGATCCGGCAATGTTCCAGGCTGCAGTAGCAGCAGCTGTGGCGGCAGTTATGTCGTAAATCGGCACAAATGGCGGTGGTGGATTTGGATCTGGTGCTACACCCTCTAACCAGGGCAACAATTCGGGGCGCACAAAGGAATGCACCTACAAGGATTTCACAAATGGCAAACCCGACCTTTTCAATGGAACCGGGGGAGTCATCACACTAATGCAATGGTTCGAAAGGACCGAAGCGGTCTTCGAAGTATGTGCTTGCCCTGAGGCAAGCAAAGTCAAATATGCAGCCTTCACTTTCACTGGTAGGGCGCTCACTTGGTGGAACGGTCGAGTTAAGTCACTCACTCTCACGATGGCTAACTCCATAAGGTGGGAAGACTTGAAAGCTTTGATGATGAAGGAGTACTGCCCGAGAGGCGAGGTTCAAAAGTTGGAACAAGAACTCTGGAACCTCAAGATGTCGGGCTCCGACCTTGAAACTTACACCACCTGATTTAATGACTTGGCTCTCCTCTGCCCAACAATGGTCACTCCAGAGGAGAAGAAGGTGGAGCGATACCTTTGGGGACTGTCTCCTCAAGTTCAAAGTAGTGTTTTGGCTTCAAGGCCAACTACTTTTGACAGTGCCAAGGAACTGGCACAACAACTCATTGACCACCGAGCCAGTCATAACACTATAACCACTACCCACGATCAGTCAAGAAGAGGGAACAACAAAAGAAAATTTTGGAACAATAAAAAGAAGCAACCGACACAGGACCCTGCCAAGAAGCAACAGACTGTTGCTGTCCTTGCTGCCACTACTGCTACCACTCCAGCACCACCGAAGCAATATGCTGGAAAAATCTCCCTAAGTGCAACAAGTGCAACTTCCACCACAATGGTGCTTGTCGGGAACTGCACTGCAAAAACTGCGACAGGAAAGGGCATACCGCTCGTCTCTCTAAAGCGCCAGCACGACCGATCAACCAAGTAGCCAATGCTGGGGCAAGCCAAACCTGCTATGGATGTGGTGACGCAGGAAACTTCAAGAGAAACTGCCCCAAAGCACAAGCTTCTAATGCTGGTGGTGTAGGGAGAGTCCTGGCCATGGGACATGGAGAAGCAATCAAGGACCCTACGGTGGTTACCGGTACGTTTCTCCTCAATAACTCTTATGCATGCGTACTTTTCGATAATGGAGCAGAGAGGAGTTTTGTGAGCCATCAATTCAAACATTTACTTAAACAAGACCCCCAATTACTAAAAGACACATATGTCGTAGAAATGGCAAACGGAAAGGCAGAGCGCGCTAGCGATATATACTCAGGGTGTACCCTCACTCTAGATAATCATTCATTTAAAATAGACCTAATGCCGGTAACAATAAAAAGTTTCGACATAATCATCGGTATGGATTGGTTAAGTTCTCATCGTGCTGACATTTTATGTTACGAAAGGGCCGTTCGCCTCAATCTGCCAAACGGCGAAACCCTTCTCGTCTACGGTGATAAACCCAGTGCAAACTTACAAATCATCTCTTGCGTCAAGGCTCAAAAGTATCTCCGAAAGGAATACCACGCCTTCTTAGCCTACATAGTAGATAAGAAACAAGAGGTGAAGGATATCAAAGACATTCCAGAAGTGTGCAACTTCCCCGACGTATTCCCTGAAGACCTTCCAGGCGTACCCCTCGCACGGCAAGTCGAATTCCGAATCGACTTTGTCCCCGAAGCTACCCGAGTAGCCAAAGCTCCATACCGCCTAGCGCCGGCAGAAATGCAAGAATTGTCCAGTCAATTGAACAAGCTGTTAAGCAAAGGGTTCATCAGGCCGAGCTTTTCACCCTGGGGAGCACCAGTCCTATTTGTGAAAAAGAAGGACGGATCTTTTCGCATGTGCATTGACTCCCGCGAGTTAAATAAGCTTACCATCAAAAACTGATACCCTCTACCCCGAATCGACGACCTCTTCGACCAACTTCAAGGGGCAAGCTACTTTTCAAAAATCGATTTGAGGTCGGGTTACCATCAGCTACGAATTCAAGAAGAAGATATCCCCAAGACAGCCTTCAGAACTCGCTATGGGCATTACGAGTTTGTAGTGATGCCCTTCGGGTTAACCAACGCACCTGTGGTATTTATGGACCTGATGAACCGAGTGTGTCGACCCTACTTAGACAAGTTCGTGATCGTGTTCATCGACGACATTTTGGTCTACTCACGAAGCAAGGAAGAGCATCGCCAACACCTACGACAAGTGTTAGAAACGCTGAGAGCTGAGAAGCTCTACGCTAAATTCTCTAAGTGCGAATTCTGGATCCGAGAAGTGGATTTCCTTGGCCACGTGGTTAGCGAGAAAGGGATACATGTGGACCCCTCAAAAATCAAAGCGATCGAAAACTGGTCAGCACCTACAACACCAACGGAAGTCCGACAATTCTTGGGACTTGCCGGATACTACCGAAGATTCATCCAAAACTTCTCCAAGATCGCTAAACCACTCACCACTTTGACCCAAAAAGGTGTGATGTTTAAATGGGAAGATAAACAAGAAGCTGCCTTCCAAACTTTAAAACGAGCCCTGTGCAGCGCACCGATCCTATCTCTGCCAGAGGGAACCGAAGACTTTGTAGTCTACTGCGATGCATCAAACCAGGGGCTTGGGTGTGTTTTAATGCAGCGAGGAAAGGTCATTGCCTACGCATCGAGGCAATTGAAAACACACGATGTCAACTACGCCACACATGACCTCGAATTGGGAGCAGCAGTGTTCGCCCTAAAGATCTGGAGACACTACCTTTACGGAACGAAGTGTACCGTCTTTACCGATCACAAGAGCCTTCAGCACATTCTCAATCAAAAGGAGCTCAACATGAGGCAAAGGCGATGGGTAGAACTACTGAACGATTACGAGTGTGAGATTCGTTATCACCCAGGTAAGGCAAACGTCGTAGCAGATGCCTTAAGTCGAAAGGAATACTCGGGGCGCCGAGTAAAGTCATTAACGATGACAATCCATTCACACCTGCCCACACAAATCAGAGAGGCTCAGCTGGAGGCCTTGAAACCGGAAAATGTGACGGATGAGGCATTAAGGGGAATGGATAAGAATCTTGAAGTCAAAGACGACGGAGTTCGTTACCTCATGAACCGAATCTGGACACCAAAGTTCGGTGGGTTCCGGGACGTCGTCATGAACGAAGCACACAAGACTCGATACTCCATCCATCCAGGATCGGATAAAATGTATCTAGACCTCAAGAAGTTGTACTGGTGGCCGAACATGAAAGCCGATATTGCTACCTATGTGGGCAAGTGTCTGACTTGCCCCAAAGTCAAGGTGGAATACCAGAAACCCTCAGGATTGCTGCAACAACCTGATATACCGGAGTGGAAATGGGAACGAATAACCATGGACTTCATAACCAAGCTACCTAAGACCACGGGTGGGCTTGATACCATATGGGTGATCGTGGACAGATTGACCAAATCAGCGTACTTCTTGCCAATTAAGGAAACCGACAAGATGGAGAAGTTGACTAGAATATACATCAAAGAGGTGGTACGACTGCATGGCGTGCCGATATCCATTATCTCTGACAGAGATAGTAGATTTACATCGCGGTTTTGGCAGTCTTTACAGAAATCCCTGGGGACTAGGCTTGACATGAGTACAGCCTATCACCCACAAACTGACGGGCAAAGTGAGAGGACCATACAGACGCTAGAGGACATGCTTAGAGCGTGTGTGATAGACTTTGGTAAATCTTGGGATACCCATTTACCACTTGTCGAATTCTCGTACAATAACAGTTATCACACTAGCATCAAGGTTGCACCATTCGAAGCCCTCTATGGCCGCAAGTGCAGGTCACCTCTGTGCTGGACCGAAGTAAGTGACACGCAACTAGCTAAGGGACAAGTCCATAATAACACCCTCACTGGCCCGGAGATAATAAGAGAAACTACAGAGAAGATTGTTCAAATCCGAGAACTTTTAAAAGCGTGTAGGGACAGACAGAAAAGTTACACGGATAACAGACGAAAGCCTTTGGAATTCCATGTTGGAGATCGTGTGCTATTAAAGGTCTCACCCTGGAAAGGTCTAATACGCTTCAGCAAGCGAGGAAAGCTGAACCCTAGATATATCGGACCATTCGAAATCCTTGCCAGGATTGGCCCGGTAGCATATAAACTACGTCTGCCACAGGAACTTAATAACGTACATCCTACCTTCCACGTATCGAACTTAAAGAAATGTCTATCCGACGAGACCCTCGTGATACCACTCGACGAAATTGAAATCAACGAGAGTCTCCAGTTCAGGGAAGAACCGGTAGAAATCATGGATCGAGAGATCAAAAGAATAAAGCAAAGTCGTATTCCCATTGTGAAGGACCGCTGGAACGCTAAACGAGGACCCGAATTCACCTGGGAACGCGAGGATCAGATGAATCAAAAGTGTCCACATCTCTTCCCAAATTCTTGAAATCTCATTCAAAAAGCTAATTTCGGGACGAAATTCCTTCTAACGGGGGGATGATGTGACAACCGTCAAATTCTGGTCAAGTCAAAGTCAAACTAAGGCAACAAGTCAAACCAGTCAACTCAGTCAACCCTTGTATATTAGGGTTTACGCTATGTAATTACTGAACAGTTCGCTAATTTAAATAGAAAACATCAATTGGAAAATACATGTATTTAATTTTCCTTAGCCTTGATAGTGCTAAGCAATGAAACAAAGCGATAAAACATTATTGCACACTCATCGGGAGTGTGTAGGACACTAAATCATGGCTTAACGGGGTTTACGGACCTTGCGTTGCGAAGCCGGATGCTCAAAAAGGTCATAAATGGAACCTCTCTAAATCTCCTTCACTCTATCTCTCTCTATTCGAAATCTCTCCCAAATCTCTCTCAAAAGTTCCCGTAACTTTTTGTAATCATTTGGGCCATCCCAACCCTTAACCGAGTCAAAAACCGCTTAAAATGGGGTAAAAACGGGTAAAATACCCTTAAGGACCCGAAACCTACCTTATAGGGCCGAAGCCTCTTAGGGCCGAAAGTCCCCTTAAGGGACCGAACTGCTGAGAAGCGAACCCCAAGAACCGAACCTGCCCTTCGGACCGAACTTCGCCTGACCCGAACCCGAAGCCTCTCGGACCGAACTCTACCTTCGCCTTCGCTCCTAAGCCTTTCGGTCCATTTCGCTTCTTACTCCTTTCGCCTCGTTTCGCCTTCGGGCCCAGCAGCCTTGGGACCGAACCTCGGCCTAGCACCGAGAGGTCTCGCAGGTTGCCATTTTCTTCCCGGTTTTCGACTAGTTTTGCGTTTTAAGCCCGATTTTAATTATTTTAACGCGGGATTTTCACCCAAAACTTTATTTTAACATATAAGGCCCCATATTTATTAATTAATCACGTTTTTTCGGGATAAATCTTATCCAAGATTTAGTGGGTAAAGTATAAGAGGTGGAGTGTTGACTTTTTCTTAGTTTATGACACAAGCAACCACCCACACCCACTCTATGACCAGTCACATCTCCCCACCATCCCTAGTCACTTCCTTGTACTTTTCCATCAATCATCAGCCCCTCCCACGTTCTAAGAGCTGGAGCAAATCAACCTCTCTCCTCATTTTCACTCACTTGCTCTCATTTCACCAAAAATCAAACACAAGTTTTCTCTCAAACTTTTTCTCTCTATTTCGAGACTCCAAGGCTGATTATCAAGCTTTATTCCACTCTTGGTAAGTATAATTCATCCTCCTTGTGATTATTACACTTCGTTCTACTCCAATCATCGATTGCTTACACAAACTCCATCACTTTGATGTTAGATTCTCGAAAATCTTCAAGGCATCTTCCAGTGTTCTTGAGTTGAACACTTCCCTTCTCCAACATTCATCTACTGAAATCACATAAGGTGAGTTCATACCCCTACATTTTCATGTTTTCTAAAGTTTTAAGGGGGGGGGGGGGGAATACAAGTTAAATCATCAAGAACACAACTAAACTTTTCCAACAGCTTTCATCAGAAAAGTTGGACATCAATCACGGACTGTTTTGGACAACCTAAACATTTTAGTTTTAAAAACTATACAAGGTGCAAGTAGTTCAAGTCCTTAGCTTTAAACTGGTTACTTGCACTTCTCCATACGATTTTTCTACAATTTATGGTGATTTTTACAAAACTGCCTATCATTTCAAACATCAATCCGGACCAGTCTGTGATTATAGACTTGATCACACAAGTCAAAGGTCACTAAAAATTATGAGAAAAATTATGGAGAAGCTAGACTCATTTTCAAACTCTCAGAATTTACGGATTCTGATTTGGATCTTTGATGATTTTCTACAAATTTTCTAAGAACAGTGACAGAAAATGTTGTTAACAGAAAAATGCTATCAATTTCATTTCACCTTGTAATATGTTGAGCAAGGTGTATATCTTTATGTGATTATATGTTATTGCAATATATGACATTTTTGTCTTAGTATATAGACATACATCAGTTAACAAATGGATTTTTGCTAGATAAAGCATAGAAATAACAACTTGTTATAATTAAAGTACATCCATTACATACAAACATTGGATAAACTATATTGAGTATAGTTTACATACATTATTACTACTACTCTTGTTTTGATAAACTATAATAGGTATAGTTTATGATACATTACATAATACATACAATTCAAAAGGGTACATTTATACAAAGAAGATTTTCATTACACCACACGTAATTCCGTTAATGACTTTGTGAGACATTCGCTTCACTTTACAAATAAGTCTTGTATTGTAACCAGAGTCTCCTGCAGGGAGAGCGTGATAGTTGTGTATAGATCTATATTGGGTCTGACAAACCCACACCTTAACTGCATGCAACAGTTAGACCGGCAGGTCTGGGGTGACAAATGTCATAACATTTCCGACGCCTGAAGAACGTCGTTTCAGGCCAACTAGGTCATAGCATGGTTATAATAACTCACAGAAAGTATTAACAAACATAGGAATTTATGGGAATTTCATAGAAATCAAACGCGTTTATATCGATTTCAACTTACATTATTTCCTATAAGTAAGAAAGGTTACTTATACATTTTGGTCTTTGGATATAAGACTACATCACACATTTTAAGGAAAATATCGGATTTTTCTGGAACAAACATTACATTTACAAGAGAGAGGTTTTTATCAATACAAAACAAAAGCTTATGAACTCACCAACCTTTGTGTTGACACTTTTTCAAACAACTTGTATTCTCAGGAAGTCACTAAACAGGTAACCAAGTGCATTTTGAGGATGGGACGTTAAGGCGTCAGACATTTCATATTTTTGTCAACATATTGTAATTGATTTGGAAACATGTAATTCATACAATGATGTAACTCTTTCAATTATATATGTTGGTTGTGTTTGCTTGAATTACTATTTCCATTGTGATTATGATACTATACATGAAGTCCTCCACCCCCGGATGTTTCCACCATCCTTGGTTTGGGGGTGTGACTGATAGAGTGGAGAGAAATGGATGCAAGTATAAAGACTTCATGACTTACAAGCCATCAATTTTCACTGGAAAAGAAGATCCCGTCGGAGTACTGGATTGGATCTTGGAAATGGAATTGGCTTTCATGACATGTGGTTGCCAAGGCAAGTTACAAACTACATTTGCAGTGCGTCAGTTCAGAGGTAGCGCTGTTTGTTGGTGGAACAGTCTGGGGAAAACCCTAAGCCCTAATGAGCCACTGCAACGGGCTTGGCCAGAGTTCTTGGTGCACTTCAAGCGCAAATACGGCTCGGCCCAAAATGTGCTTGAGCTAGAAAACCAATTCCTGACGTTGAAGAAGGGAAGTATGACCGTTGATGAATACATAAATAGCTTCACAGACAAAATGGAGTTTGCTTTGTGTATTGTCTCAGATGAGCTGACAAAAATTGACAGGTACGCAAAGGGACTTCCGTGGGAGTATGCGGTGCCAGTTGGTCAAGCACATACTTTGGAGGCAGCTATTTGGGTTGCCAAGTCTGTTGACGATATGATTAAGGGGAGAGTCGCCAGCAAGGTTGAAGTTGGTGAAAAGGGAAAGTTTGAAGGAACTTCAGGTTCCAATAAAAAGAACAAATTCTCGAAGACTGGTTCGAGGAAATTCGGAGGAGGAGCCGAAGCCAAGTGGTGTGACAAGTGTAAGAAGAAACAAGCTGGGAAATGTAGCGATGAAGTCACTTGTTACAAGTGTGGAAAGCCTGGGCATTATGCCAATGAATGCACCTTTGTTAAGAAAGTCTGTTTGGGTGCAATGAAGAGGGGCATATTTTGAAGGATTGCCCGAAGAAGAAGGATGGAGCAAAGCTCAATCTTCCACCAAAGCCGAAGGCGAGAGCCTTTCAGATGACACTTGAGGCTGCGAAAGAAGAAGCTGATGTCGCTTCAGGTACCTTTCTCGTAAACGAATTACCTGCCCAAATTTTGTTTGATTCTGGAGCCAATTACTCCTTTATTTCGCATGAATTTGGTAGAAAACTAGCTTTGCCTGTTGATAGACTAGTTAATGCTTTAATATTCGAGGTTGCTAGTGGTAAGTTTATACCTGTTAGCCATTGTATGAAAAACATCCTCATTGACTTGAATAGGAATAAGTTCCACGAGGAATTATTACCTATTGAGTTAAATGGTTTCAACATAGTTTTAGGAATGGATTGGCTTAGCGCCAATGATGCCGAAATATTGTGTAGGAAGAAGATAGTAAAAGTAAAACTGCCAGGGAAGGAGTCGTTTATGGTGTATGGAGACAAACGCAGAGTAAACTCTGTAATCATTTCCCTAATGAAAGCCAGAAGGTGTTTGATCAAGGGATGTACATCATATCTGGCATTCGTGATCGATGCTAAGAAGGAAAAGAAGGAGGTGCAGAATATTCTGGTGGTGTGTGACTATCCAGAAGTCTTTCCCGAAGAACTTCCCGGATTGCCCCCTGATCGACAAGTAGAATTATGTATCGACTTGTTACCTGGAACGACGCCAATAGCAAAAGCACCGTATCGATTAGCACCAACAGAGATGAAAGAGCTTATGAAATAACTTCAGGAATTATTGGACAAAGGCTTTATTCGACCTAGTTCATCACCCTGGGGAGCTCCGGTGTTATTCGTAAAGAAGAAAGATGAGAGCATGAGAATGTGCATCGATTACAGAGAGCTGAATAAGGCAACAATAAAGAACAAGTACCCGTTGCCAAGGATTGATGACCTGCTCGATCAGTTTCAAGGTTCGAGCTATTTCTCGAAGATCGATCTTAGATCAGGATATCATCAGCTAAAAGTAAGAGAGCAGGATATTGAGAAGACTACGTTCAGAACAAGATATGGACACTATGAGTTCAAGAAGTCCAATTTTTGGGTCATGTGGTTAACCAGGAAGGGATAATGGTTGACCCAGCGAAGATTGAAGCTGTGATAAAGTGGGAACAACCGAAAAGTCCTACGGAGATTCGAAGCTTTTTAGGATTAGCTGGATATTATCAAAGATTTATCCAAGGCTTTTCTTCGATCGCGACTCCATTAACAGCTTTGACCCAAAAAGGAGCTACTTATACTTGGAATGAGAAGCATAAGGAAGCTTTTCAAAAGTTAAAGAAGAAATTATGTGAAGCACCAATTCTTTCTTTGCCTGAAGGAGTTGATGACTTCGCAGTTTATAGCGATGCATCTAGAGTTGGGTTAGGTTGTGTTCTGACCCAAAGGGATAAAGTGATAGCATATGCATCAAGGCAATTAAAAGAGCATGAAAAGAACTACCCCACTCATGATTTGGAGTTGGCAGCGATAGTATTCGCCCTAAAGATATGGAGGCATTATCTCTATGGCACAAAGTGCAAACTTTTCACTAATCATAAGAGTCTTCAATATCTCTTTAATCAGAAGGAATTGAACATGAGGCAACGATGCTGGCTAGAGTTACTCAAGGACTACGACTGTGAGATACTTTACCACCCTGGTAAAGCAAATGTTGTTGCTGATGCTCTCTCATTCGGAAGGTAAACCTTGAAAAGAAAAGGCCAAGAGCGTTGAGAATTGATGTTGTCTCGACAATTGTGGAAAGTATAAAGAAAGCTCAAGAGGAAGCTTTTGAGAAAAATGACCGAAAGGAAGAACGTTTGGGATAAACGTTGGTGTTTGTGTAACACCCTATTTATTTATTTAATAAATAAATAAATTACTGAAGGAATAGTAGCCTAAAATCCATAATAATTGAGCAAGGCGTTGGCCTCGAGGAGTTAAAAAGGCCATAATTGGAAGTTTAAGGGGTTAAAATATAATTTTCGGATTAGTCTGTAAAGAATTTTGGAGGTTGAGGGTTGTTTCTGGACTTCATTTGAAAATAAATGTTTAGAGAGGGGCTACTTGGTAAAAGTTGGACTTAAATGGTAAAGGTTTTAAGGAGCAGGGTCCAAATGGTAATTTGTGGGCTTGTTTTGAAAGAAAAAGGAGACAGAGGGACCATTCCTGTCAATATGGCCGTGAGTTTCAAACACCGGGTATTTAACTGTGTTATTATTCTCATAACCCTAACCCTAATGTGCAACAGCCGTCACCCTCTCCATCTTCACTTCTGGTAGCCGCCACCACCATTGGAACCCTCATCACCACCGGACGTCATGATCATCAGAGAGAGAGAGAACCGTCGGAGTCGAAGCTTTAAACGCGGATGTATGCGTGGAGAACAACGGGGGATGCTATGGCCGCTATTTTTGTGCTCACGGTTCCATCATCATTTCCCTTCGCCGGTGATTCGTTCTAGCTATGACCACCGTCAGCCGCCACTGTTGCACCCGCTTCCGGCGAAGCTGTTCGCTATTGTTGTTTCGTTATCATTTTCCTCCTCCGCCACTGCTGCTTCATTTCATCTCCTCTTCTCCCTCAGTTCGTCGAAGCGCCACCAGGTGAGGGTTGGTTCAAGATAGTGTGAGATGCTGTTGTGATTATGTTGCTGTGTGTGAGGGATAGCTTTGCCGGAGATAAAAAAAATGAAACCCACCATGGTAGCCGACCATGGTGGTTATCACCCTGAAACAGTTTCCTGCCGCCACAAGCCACCGTGAGGTGGTGGCTGTGAGAGTGAATCTTTGGATCAGTGTGTTTTTGAAATTGGTTGCATAGTATTTAGCCGGAAATCGCAAGAGCCGCCACTGCCACCACCGTGAGGTGGTGGCTGCCACCTTCTACCACCACCGGCCACCATAGGGTGGCTGTGTGTGTGTTTATGTTGTTTAGTGTATGTGTTTATTTTGAGTTTCAGCATTGTAAAGTGTAAATTACAAATTGAATAATGGAAAGAAACTAAAAACCACCACCTTAAGGTGGTGGCTGCCGCCACCGGCCACCGTGTCGGGTGGGGGTGTGCCTAGTTGGATCGTAACTCGTTTGGAATGTTTGGACAAAGGGACTAAGAAACCCTAATGGGCCCAATGAGGCTTAATGGGCTTAATAAACCCTAATGGGCCCAATGAAGCTTAATGGACCCAAAAGCCCAAAAAGATGACTAATGAGTCTAATGAACCTTAATTGTTCAAAAGACATATCAATTGGGCCTATTGGGCTAAGATGGGGTTGGAAACCCTAATTAGGGTTTAGAAAAACCCTAATATTGGATTTATGGGCTTGGACTTATTGAGAACCACTTTTGGGCCATTAGAATAATGGAATTGTGTGATTAAGCCCAATCACACCATATGACTTATTTAGAAGAATGATGGATTTAATGGATTAAGTCCTTAATGGGTTAAGTGAGAAACACTTAACCCTAATCGTCATTTTATGCGAAACCCTAATTTCACTTGGGTTATTGTTGGGCCTTTTTATTGGGCCTTGATGATTGAGTTATTAGTGGGCCATCCAAGATTAAGCAAATGGACTAGAATAATTAATGGGCTTTGAGGTAAGGCCCATAGGAGGAGTTGGGCCCAATTTGGAAAATTGGGCCATAGATGGGCCATAGTTTAGGCCTTTATGACTATGTGATATTGGGCCATTAGAATGTTGAATGTTGGACTGGACTAAATGGTTTGGCCTTATGGTAAGACCTTGTAAGGGTTTGGGCCCAATTTTCCATATGTTGGGCTTTGAGCCATAGTTGGACTTTTGGGCCTTGGATTGGGCCTTGGGCTTGAATAAAGCCTAGCACGGGGTAATGTGGTAATTATCCAAAGTATGTACTTATGGTTATGTAGTGGAACCCAATTATTAATTGGGTGTTATTTTGGTGTTGACAGTTCGGGAATCTGTCAGCCAGCAGCTGGAGTTGAGTCTGCGGGACTTCAGCAGTGTAGGATTGTGTCTACGGGACTTCAGGAGTGTGAGGTGAGTTACCTTCCAGTAGCGGTGGGTCTACGGCCACAATGCCGGCCCACCAGTAGGAGTTGTATGTTAGATGATTGTCCTTGTGATATTCATCTAGGTTTGCTACTACCTGATATGTTATATGCTGGCATGATATGTTATATGTGATAGTGGTAGTAGGGGGATAATAGTCCCCAAGTTCGGTTGTTAGGACCGAAGGGTAGGTCGGACACCCCAGTTATGTCTGACAATATGTTATGATATGTTTGTATGCTGGCATGATATGTTATATGTGATAGTGGTAGTGGGAGGGGAATAGTCCCCAAGTTCGGTCGTTAGGACCGAAGGGTAGTTCGGACACCCCAGATATGTCTGATAGTATGTTTATGTTATGATATATGTGATAGTAGCAGTAGGGGGTGGAATAGTCCCCGAGGTTCGGTTGTTAGGACCGACGGGTAGGTCAGCACCCCAGAATGGCATGACACGGGTAGGTCAGCACCCCAGAATGGCTTGACACGGGTAGGTCGGCACCCCAGAATGGCCGTACAGGGTAGGTCGGCACCCTAGAATGGCCGTACTGGGTAGGTCGGCACCCCAGAATGGCCGGACCGGGTAGGTCGGGCACCCCAGAATTCTCTGGCAGTATGTATTGTATGTGATTGTATGGTATGTTGTATGATGGGGGAACTCACTAAGCTTCGTGCTTACGGTTTACAGTTTTAGTTTCAGGTACTCGTTTTTAAGGGAAAGGAGCCGGCTTCATAACAGCGCATCACACTATGATTCCGCACATGAGATCTTTGGGATTACACTCTGATATGGTTTTATGATAATATGTTTTGACTATTGAAACTTTGGTTTTGACACAAGATATTATTATTATGAGTGTTTTTATACTGATGGTTTTATGTAATAACTTATTTTAAAAATGAAATTATTGGCCTTGAATTTTGGGATGTTACAAGTTGGTATCAGAGCCTTGGTTTGAGGGATTCATACATACTCTCGGGTGTGTCTGAACTCAAACTAAGGGCTTGGTATGAAAATTTTCAAAAGTAAAACCATTTTATAAAAAGGAGTTGAAAAGAATCCGAAAAGAGAAAAGAACTTTGAGAAGAACAAAGTGTTTGATGCGTGCAATCAGCCGAGCCCAAGTAAGTTTTTCCCCAAGATACCCATACATGTTATGTTATGGTATGATATGATATGATTATGAGAATTGCATGCTAGATTAGGGCTAAGGATCTAGGAGGATGCCTTATATGCCTATTGTATGTGCTTGTAGACTTGCACGCTAGTACTGACCAGTCAGTAATATGATAGCCTGTTTACGTTATGTCTGATTGTATGAGCCTTTGAAGTGCATGTACAGATCCCTGAGTAGAGGATAGAATGGTTTGATTGGAATATAATGGCTAGATTTTCCATTGTCTGAATGTTGCTTGCTTTGTGCTTTGTGGGACTCTTAGTAATGTGAGCTAGCTATATTCATGTGGTAGCTAGTTGACATTACTGGGAATCTTTCAGTAGCTGAGGACTGGGTGAGTACGGGAACCTAGGGAAGCCTAGGATATATATTCAGTGAGTTAGTAGTGAGGTTCAGTGAGACTTGGGTGTACCAGTTTGAGGAAGTGACTTGGAGGATTTGGGAGGATTGCTGAGGAAAGTATGGATAGGTGTGGAAGGTAATATTGGGCCCGTACTACTGAAAGCACAGGATCCATACTCGAATCGATGAGAGTCTTGGAGAATCTGAGAAGCTTCGGGGAAGAGTTAGTGACCCGATTTGGGGACAGAGGATGTCCCAGTTGTTGTAGCTTAGTCATTGGCAAGTGAGCTAGCGAGCGTGACAGGGTGTCAGACCCTGAAGGATATGATTTCCAAGAAGTTGCAGATGCGAGATTGATTTGGAGCACCCTGGAAAGAGAGGTTCGTGCCAGGTGCGTATAGTAGAGGGTCTCGGGAAGAGACCCATGACTTCTGATCATCGGGTGAAAGGCCAGCAGGGCCGGAGTCAGTACAACGGGTACGAGAAAGTGCACGAGGGAGTTTGTCACTCCAAGGGTTTAGGCTACCACAGGTGTGGCAGGGTTGGTCATGTCTGCAGAAGGTGACCAGTATTCCTCCAGACGTTGCGAGTATGTCATCTTCTATTGCTACTAGATGGATGTTGGGGATACGTACCGCTTTGGAATTGTGAGTGAATTTGGATAAGTCAGACCTCGGGTCGGTTTTTCTGCTAGTGTTTGGGTTACCAAGGATCATATATGCCATCCTGCATGCCGAAAGGTCCTTGATGAACCGAAAGAGGGACGCATCTTGCGGAGTGGGTTCCGCGCATACCGTTATCATTTCGGATCTTTGTCGGGATCTATGCAAGAGTATTATTTAGAGGATACTCGATCAGGGTTAGAGTGATTGTTCTCCAATGAAGTCAGCGTTCAGAGGTTCTATCATTGTCCAGGTATGGTCGGTAATTGTTTATGGATGTACTTTGGAGTTCAAGGCACTACCGTTGCTAGGACAGAACTGGTGACAGGAAGAGGGTAGTGTCAGTCGCGGGTGTTAGATGCATAAGTGGTTGGTCACTGGATGTTCAAGAGAATTGTGTTTTCGCATGGGCTGTGTTCGGTTAGAGTTCAGTGGTACTGCAAGATTAGGAGTGGGAACGAGGATTCGTCAGCTAGAGTGAAGATTAAGGTCTTCAATCGACAGCATGTTAGATGGATTGAGGTGTCAGACTGGACCAGATTTCAAGAGTACTCTTCAAAATTTCAGAGGATGGGCGATCTTAAGGTTTGTTTGGTGATGGATCGCTAGCATTGGTAAGCACAGGTTGTCGTCAATGGGATACTAGAAAGCGAGAAGGATTGGGAATCCCTCAATTCTCGCATGCCGTGAAGACTTAGTTGAATCTAAGTGGGGGAGAGACTTTTTATAAAGTTCTCTAAATGTGAGTTCTGGTTGCGCGGGGTGCAATCTCTTGGGCACCTTGCCAACCAGAAGGGTATTCTAGTTGATCCGGCCAAGATAGAGGCCGTGATGCAGTGGGAGATTTCGAGGTCTCCATATGAGATTCGGAGTTCCCTGGATCTAGCGGGTTATTACCGGAGATTTATACGCGACTTCTCCGAGATTGAGGTTCCTTTGACCCGACTGACCAAGGATTCGGTGGCCTTTCGTTGGGGGCCTGAGCAGCAGGCAGCCTTCGAGACTCTCAGACATCTGTTGTGCGAGGCACCGATTCTCACCCTGCCAGAGGGTGTAGATGATTTCATGGTTTGTTGTGATGCTTTGATCACGGGCATGGGTACGGTACTGATATAATAGGGTCACATGATAGCAGGTTTCGGGAACCAGGGTAGAGTTTTGGTTAGGACTCAGGTTCAATGGTGTGTTAGGTCGAGTGCGTGTTCGACCCGGTTTGGAAAGTGTTGTAAGACTATGGGGGTAGCCGTAGCATTCACTAATAGTCAGTTAGTATGGAAAGTGTTGTAAGACTATGAGGGTAGCCGTAGCATTCACTAGCAGTCAGTTAGTATGGAAAGTGTTGTAAGACTACAGGGGTAGCCGTAGCATTCACTAACAGTCAGTTAGCATGGTAGGTGTTGTAAGTCTGCGGGTGTAGCCGTAGCATTCACAGGTTGGCAGATAGTGTGAGGAGTGTTGTAAGTCTGTGGGTGTAGCCGTAGCATTCACCAGGCTAGCGGATAGTGCTAGAGTGTTGTAAGTCTGCGGGTGTAGCCGTAGCATTCACTAGGTTGGTAAATAGCATGAGCGTGTGGTTAGGACGCTAAAGGAACAGTAGTACCCACCAGCTCGGGTGAAGCAGTGAGGATATGGAAATCCACATATTGGATCTCGGTGTTACCCAGATGGATTAGCTCTGGTTGAGCCACTGATAAGACTGTAGGAACGCCACTATAGTTATGAGATCAGGGAAGTAATGGATTGCTTAAGGTCGTTTGTGATGTAAGACTACCATTGGTTAGGTAGCAATCACTTTTAGTCTTGGATTGGATGACGTCAGGATTCAACGCATGGGCCCGATCGGCTGTATTAGGAGGTTGTTAGAGCCACAATGGCATGATAACTAGTGGAAAATAGTTCAGAGAAGGATTTCGTTCAGGAGTCGTGTGAGACGACTAAGTGGGAGTCCTTTGGCTCCGCAGTCGGGTCAGAACCCGATATTTCAGATGATTGGCGAACAAATTGAGACCAGGTAGGTCTCGGTAGATGTTGGGAAGCAGCCATGTGGCAACATACTGTTTCAGGCAGTTCAGTGTTCGGGCAGTTTCAACGTTTGGGCAGTGTTAGCATTTGTGTTTCAAGTTGCAAGTACGGACGGAATAGCTGGTTGATTTGGGAAGTGACAAGTCACTCACAGCAGGATCAGCCGAGCCTTGTCCAAGTATAAGTGATCTGCAGGGATAATTGGGTCTGTGAACCTGTTTTATAGTGAGAACCTAAAGCTATCAGAAGTTGAGTAACCTGTTGAGGGATGAACGAACTAGATTCAATGATATGATTCAGTATGAGTGGTCTGCTAGGGACTCAGACCATCCTGAGACAGCAGGTTTCAGACGGAGTGGATGTGATCTTGTTGCAAGGAGTTCGTTCGTTCTGGGTTTTAGAACCCTGCGAGGGATGATTTAGAATGCCTCGGAAAGGCTGGGACTATGCTCGGAGTTGCAGCCGTAGTACTAGAGTTGCTAGTGTGTAAGGAAGGGTAAGGAATGATTTCGAGGACGAAATCTAATTTAAGTGGGGGAGAGTTGTAACACCCTGTTTATTTATTTAATAAATAAATAAATTACTGAAGGAATAGTAGCCTAAAATCCATAATAATTGAGCAAGGTGTTGGCCTCGAGGAGTTAAAAAGGTCATAATTGGAAGTTTAAGGGGTTAAAATATAATTTTCGGATTAGTCTGTAAAGAATTTTGGAGGTTGAGGGTTGTTTAGTAAATTATGGGCTTATTATGAAAAGGAATTATGGAAGAAGGGGCCAAATAGTAATTTCTGGACTTCATTTGAAAATAAATGTTGAGAGAGGGGCTACTTGGTAAAAGTTGGACTTAAATTGTAAAGGTTTTACGGAGCATGGTCCAAATGGTAATTTGTGGGTTTGTTTTGAAAGAAAAAGGAGACAGAGGGACCATTCCTGTCAATATGGCCGTGAGTTTCAAACACCGGGTATTTAACTGTGTTATTGTTCTTATAACCCTAACCCTAATGTGCAACAGCCGTCACCCTCTCCATCTTCACTTCTGGTAGCCGCCACCACCATTGGAACCCTCATCACCACCGGACGTCGTGATCATCAGAGGGAGAGAGAACCGTCGGAGTCGAAGCTTTAAACGCGAATGTATGGGTGGAGAACAACGGGGGGTGCTATGGCCGTTGTTTCTGTGGGCACGGTTCCATCATCATTTCCCTTCGCCGGTGATTCGTTCTAGCTATGACCACCGTCAGCCGCCACTGTTGCACCCGCTTCCGGCGAAGCTGTTCGCTATTGTTGTTTCGTTATCGTTTTCCTCCTCCGCCACTGCTGCTTCATTTCATCTCCTCTTTTCCCTCAGTTCGTCGAAGCGCCACCAGGTGGGGGTTGGTTCAAGATAGTGTGAGATGCTGTTGTGATTATGTTGCTGTGTGTGAGGGATAGCTTTGCCGGAGATAAAAAAAATGAAACCCACCATGGTAGCCGACCATGGTGGTTATCACCCTGAAACAGTTTCCTGCCGCCACAAGCCACCGTGAGGTGGTGGCTGTGAGAATGAATCTTTGGATCAGTGTGTTTTTGAAATTGGTAACATAGTATTTAGCCGGAAATCGCAAGAGCCGCCACTGCCACCACCGTGAGGTGGTGGCTGCCACCTTCTACCACCACCGGCCACCATAGGGTGGCTGTGTGTGTGTTTATGTTGTTTAGTGTATGTGTTTATTTTGAGTTTCAGCATTGTAAAGTGTAAATTATAAATTGAATAATGGAAAGAAACTAAAAACCACCACCTTAAGGTGGTGGCTGCCGCCACCGGCCACCGTGTCGAGTGGGGGTGTGCCTAGTTGGATCGTGACTCGTTTGGAATGTTTGGACAAAGGGACTAAGAAACCCTAATGGGCCCAATGAGGCTTAATGGGCTTAATAAACCCTAATGGGCCCAATGAAGCTTAATGGACCTAAAAGCCCAAACAGATGACTAATGAGTCTAATGAACCTTAATTGATCAAAAGACATATCAATTGGGCCTATTGGGCTATGATGGGGTTGGAAACCCTAATTAGGGTTTAGAAAAACCCTAATATTGGATTTATGGGCTTGGACTTATTCAGACCCACTTTTGGGCCATTGGAATAATGGAATTGTGTGATTAAGCCCAATCACACCATATGACTTATTTAGAAGAATGATAGACTTAATGGATTAAGTCCTTAATGGATTAAGTCCTTAATGGGTTAAGTGAGAAACACTTAACCCTAATCGTCATTTTATGTGAAACCCTAATTTCACTTGGGTTATTGTTGGGCCTTTTTATTGGGCCTTGACGATTGAGTTATTAGTGGGCCATCCAAGATCAAGCAAATGGACTAGAATAGTTAATGGGCTTTGAGGTAAGGCCCATAGGAGGAGTTGGGCCCAATTTGGAAAATTGGGCCATAGATGGGCCATAGTTTGGGCCTTTATGATTATGTAATATTGGGCCATTAGAATGTTGAATGTTGGACTGGACTAAATGGTTGGGCCTTATGGTAAGACCTTGTAAGGGTTTGGGCCCAATTTGGAAAATTGGGCCATATGTTGGGCTTTGAGCCATAGTTGGACTTTTGGGCCTTGGATTGGGCCTTGGGCTTGAATAAAGCCTAGCACGGGGTAATGTAGTAATTATCCAAAGTATGTACTTATGGTTATGTAGTGGAACCCAATTATTAATTGGGTGTTATTTTGGTGTTGACAGTTCTGGAATCTGTCAGCCAGCAGCTGGATTGAGTCTACGGGACTTCAACAGTGTGGGATTGTGTCTACGGGACTTCAGCAGTGTAAGGTGAGTTACCTTCCAGTAGCGGTGGGTCTACGGCCACAATGTTGGCCCACCTGTAGGAGTTGTATGTTGGATGATTGTCTTTGTGATATTCATCTAGGTTTGCTACTACCTGATATGTTATATGCTGGCATGATATGTTATATGTGATAGTGGTAGTAGGGGGAGAATAGTCCCCAAGTTCGGTTGTTAGGACCGAAGGGTAGGTCGGACACCCTAGTTATGTCTGACAATATGTTATGATATGTTTGTATGCTGGCATGATATGTTATATGTGATAGTGGTAGTAGGAGGGGAATAGTCCCCAAGTTCGGTCGTTAGGACCGAAGGGTAGTTCGGACACCCCAGATATGTCTGATAGTATGTTTATGTTATGATATATGTGATAGTAGCAGTAGGGGGTGGAATAGTCCCTGAGGTTCGGTTGTTAGGACCGACGGGTAGGTCAGCACCCCAGAATGGCTTGACATGGGTAGGTCAGCACCCCAGAATGGCTTGACACGGGTAGGTCGGCACCCCAGAATGGCCGTACTGGGTTGGTCGGTACCGCAGAATAGTCGGACCGGGTAGGTCGGGCACCCCAGAATTGTCTGGCAGTATGTATTGTATGTGATTGTATGGTATGTGGTATGATGGGGGAACTCACTAAGCTTCGTGCTTACGGTTTACAGTTTTGGTTTCAGGTACTCGTTTTCAATGGAAAAGAGTCGGCTTGATAGCAGCGCATCACACTATGATTCCGCACATGAGATCTTTGGGATTACACTCTGATATGGTTTTATGATAATATGTTTTGACTATTGACACTTTGGTTTTGACACGAGATATTATTATTATGAGTGTTTTTATACTGATGGTTTTATGTCATAACTTCTTTTAAAAATGAAATTTTTGGCCTTGAATTTTGGGACGTTACAGTTTGATACAAACGGTCAAGGACTAAAGGTATTCCAAGATAGGATTTGGGTACCTAAGACGGGAGGAGTAAGAAATCTTCTGATGGAAGTAGCTCACAAGACCATGTACTCGATTCATCCCGACAGCACAAAAATGTATAGGGATCTAAAACCCTATTACTGGTGGCCGGCGATGAAGCTCAATGTTGCTAAGTATGTGGCTGAGTGTGTGACATGTGCTAGGGTTAAGGCACAACATCAGAAACCGTATGGGAGTTTAGAACCTTTACCTGTACCCATGGGTAAATGGGAAGACATCACCATGGATTTCGTGACTAAACTGCCCAGAACAAAGAACGGTGACAACATGATTTGGGTGGTCATTGATCGCTTCAGTAAGAGTGTGCATTTCATAGCAGCCAACGAGAAATGGTCTATGGATAAGCTTGTGAATTCTTACGTGAAGGAAATTGTGAGGCTTCACGGTGTTCCGTTATCGATTGTATCAGATCGTGACAGCCGGTTTACCGCAAGGTTTTGGACGACTCTACAAGAGGAATTGGGTACCAAGTTGTGTTTGAGTACAGCTTACCATCCGCAAACCGATGGTCAGAGCGGAAGAACAATTCAAACGTTGGAGGATATGCTGAGAGCATGTACCCTGGAATTCCAAGGTAACTGGGATGAACATTTACCTCTGGTAGAATTTTCTTATAATAATAGTTTCCACTCAAGCATCAAGATGGCACCTTACTAAGCTTTGTATGGAGAAAAGTGTCGAACGCCGTCATGTTCGCTGGAAGCTGGGGAAAAGCAGTTTATGGGACCTAAAATAGTCCATGAGACTGCTGAAAAGTTGAAAGTGATTAGGGAAAGGATGTTAGCTGCTCAAGATCGTCAAAAGAGCTATGCTGACAAGAAAAGACAACCGATATCATTCGAAGTTGGAGATTCGATTTTACTTAAAGTCTCGCTGTGGAAGGGACTTATAAGATTTGGTAAGAGGGGAAAGTTGAGTCCAAGGTTTATTGGACTGTTTAAAGTTCTTCAGAGGATCGGGAATCAAGCTTACAAGCTAGAATTCCCAAAAGAACTAGAGGGTATTCATAACACCTTTCATAAGAGGGAGAGAATTGTAAGAGGGACATGATGAGTCGCTATCCGCATTTGTTTGCTGATGTGTTATTCCGGGGACGGAATCATCCTAAGAGGGAGAGAATTGTAACGCCCGTGTTTCTAGGATAGGCATTAATCATGGTGTAATAGTCTAGGTCAACCTTTGTAACTCATTTTGAAGAAATGAAGAGGAATTATGTGATTAGTATGTGAATTATGTGTTTTATGCTTAATTATTAGGATTTAAATTAATTAAGAATAAAAATGAGCGTCGAAAATAAATATTAGATAAAGCCGATATCTTTTAAGAAAGTTGTAGTGGTCGTGACAAGGATTCCGGATATATAAATAATACCGAAAACCGAGTTATAACGAAGAATTTGTGACATGTCGAAGTTCCGCGACAAAACGGGCACGGTGTCGAATGACATAAAAAGTGAGTTTTTGATAAACTACTTTTTAGCCTTAGTAATCTAAATGAAAGTCATAGTGTTCGTTAAGCCGAGAGTATGTATAAAAAGAACGCCCAAATGTGACTTCGTATGAGGAAGTTATGATTTTTCTAAGTTTCAGCTTAGCAGTAGACAACTAAAAACTCGAATTTTAGATCGAGTGATTTTTAGCCGATACAACCTAAACAAGAATCGAAGGTCTCGTAAATAGTAGTACAACGGTAAAATGACAGACGAAAACGGACGTCGAATGAAGAAATTCTGAATTTTTAACGGATTTCCTGTCCCGGTCTGTTAACAATAATAATATAAAAATTAAAGTCAAAATTAGCCGACGAAGTCTAAACGAAAGTTGTAGAGGATAATTTTACCTACATGTGCATATAAAGAACGTCAAAAACAGAGTTCGTATGCGAAAGTTATGGATTTTAGAAGTTTTGGCTCAAAAATCGAGAAAAACACGAAATCTGAGGAATTTTGCATGGACAGACTCCGGCCACGTCACCCGGATTCCCGCATGCATGCCCCGTGTCAGATTGTGATTCGACCAAAGGGAGGCCCAACCGAAGCAGGACGCGTGTCCGGTGACTCCTTGCATCCGAAGCCGCCTCGCCTCCGTCCGACGCGTGCCCTCCTGACGTGTCCGAGCATCGCAGGCGCGCCACCTTCCACCCTTTGGACCGTAGACCTCGGTCCAATCAGAAGCCAACACCTGGAGCCTCGCACGTGCGTGCCACCTGCCCCTCGCATCTGCTGACACCTGTTCGCTTCTCAGCCCTCGGATCAGAAGCCTCGCCCCTATAAATAGAAGGGTGCGAGACCTACCGGGTATATTTTGGAAAAGTGACATTTTACACCCCTAAGCCCATATTTCTTCCATTCCAACTTCCCCCAAAGCCCCGGTATTATACCAAACACTCAAAATATGTTCCGAAGTGCCCGAAGACCCGGAAAAGATTTATCTTTTCGGTTTTGAAGCTCAACCCTCGCAGAGCCCGGTTTCTCAATAAAACTCCCGGTTTTATTAGAAACGATCATTTTGAGAAACGAAATGTTGCCCGATTATCATTAAATCAAGTGAGTGTGTAGTGACTTTCATCTTACACCTAGATATGAAGTATTTTCTATAAAATACGTGTTGTGTGTAATTATATTAATTGTTTAACTGAGGTGACTGTTCAATAGATGTTTTATACAAGTTTTAAACTGTATATGTATTTTATCTACAAATATGTTGGGTAAAACATGGGTAGACGAAATAGTCTATGTGTGTTAAAATGATGAGAGGCCTCGATGTTGTTGTTGTTGTTGTTGTTGTTGTAGTTGTCTAGCGGAGTATAGATGACGCCCACAGACTTTTCGAGACAGTCCAGTGGAACACTAGCAGGTTCGCAACTTGTAGGTGTTGGTGAACTATATGTTCATTGGTGTACTCCATCCCCCTCATGGTTGCCTTTAGGAAATGTATGGCTGAGGAGTCCCCTTAGCAGTAGTGTCCATTCCGATGATATTCCTTAGGCTAGGTCCCTTGTGATAGTTGTTTAGGGACGTAAAGTGAGGATAACGGGAATGGGTAATCAGGATTATTGTTGATTGAGGAACTTAATAGATTTATTATTATTGTGCGTTGAAAACCCTATATGCTCACCAGGCTCCTAAGCCTGACCCACTCAACTTTTTGTATTACAGGGAGTGGACCCCGAGCATGGTCGGATGATGATGAGAGATTTTTGGATTATAGGTCAGAAGTTGTAAATAATTGTTGTAAGGCTTATAATGTATTGTTTATGCTTTTGATCTGTATCGGAACATGACATCCCGAGGTTTTGTTATAAAATGAAAATATATATTTCATAAAGAAAGGTTTTGATAAACTTTTATCATGTTTTGTTTTGGGGACAAATTCCGCATAATCTTTTAAAAGGATTACTCTGATTTTATTTTAAAAACATAAATTAAATCGGTTTTTTCTGTCCGAGAAATTAGGGGATGTCACATTATGTGCATTTAATTATTTTTAAAGATGTAATAAAAATGATCGTCAAAAATAAAATGTTAGATAAACTCGATATCTATGAAGGAACTTGTAGTGGTCGTGACAAGTATTCCGAAAATTTTAAGAACACCGAAATCCGAGTTATAACGAATAAGTTATGACCTATCGAAGTTCCGCGACAAAACCGGCACAACGTTGTGTGACGTAAAAAGTGAACTTGCAATAAAATGCTTTTTAACCTTAGGTATCTAAATGAAAGTTGTTGTATACATTAAACCGAGAGTGTGCATAAAAAGAACGTCCAAATCTGACTTTGTATAAAGAAGTTATGATTTTTCTAAAATTCGACATAGCAGTTCACAGCCCGAAATTCGAATTAAAAATCGAACGATTTTTAGCCGACACAACCTAATCAAGAATCGAAGATCTCATCAATAGTAGTTCAACGGTAAAAAGACAAACGGAAACGGACGTCGGATGAAGAAGTTATGAATTTTAACGGACTTTTCATGTCTCGGCCTGTTAAAAATATAATATTAAAAATAAAATCAAAATTAGCCGACGGAGTCTAAAAGAAAGTTGTAGAGTATGGTCTCACCTACGCGTGGTTATAAAGAACGTCAAAAGCGGAGCTCGTATGCGAAAGTTATGAATTTTTGAAGTTCCGGGCACAAAATCCGAGAACTTTCGCATGTGCTAGGCCCAGATTCAGCTACGTCGCCCTACACCTAGCATGTACGAAGCGTTTCCAACCCGTGGCACGTACGAAGCAAGCTACCTCCAGAATCCGACGCATGTTCATCGCTGTGGCACGTCCGAACCGAGCCACGTCTCGCCCTCGCATGTCCGACGTGTGCCCTCTCGGGATGCTAGACTTCGTCCATATATAAAGGGGGCGAAATCTTCCGGTTTTGGTTGCCATTTTTCATACATTTTCACACTTTACACCCTCGTAAGCCTTCCTATAACCTCTAAAGCCTCGGGAGCCTCCCTAACACCCGAAGAAAACCCCGAAGCACCCGAAGTCCGCGAGAAAAGTGCCCTTCGGTTTGAAACTCGACCCTCGCAAAGTCCGGTTTTCAACAAAAACTCTCGGTTTCATCAAGGAAAATCATTTCTAGAAGTGAAGTGTTGTCCAAATCACCACCTTTATCAAGTGAGTTCATACTCCTACGTTTTCATGATTTTTCACTGTTTTTTTTAAGGGGGGGGGGGGGGAATACAAGTGTAACACAGTAAAATTTGTGTTAATATCTAAATGTTTCAATATTATATTTATATAAGTTTAAAATCAATTTAAAGATATTAAATTATTAACAATACAAACGTTTACTTTTTAATAAAACACAAACATATAAACTATAATAGGTATAGTTTATGGAACATAAATGTTACTATTCAAAGTCAGATTACAACACGGAAAACAAACATATAAACTATAATAATTATAGTTATGAATCATATATACTTCCTTACATATTTAAAATAACATATGGATAACTAACATATAAACTATATTGAATGTACTTTATGAGATATACTTACAGTTTATCTATTACAAAGTAACTTTACATTATTTACACATAATCATCGATATAGTATTTATGAGACACACTTCACATACTTATCTAAGTACCAACCAAGTCCTGAAATTATAACCAGAGTCTCCTGAAGGAGAGCGTGACAGTTGTGTATAGATCTATACCGGATTGACAATCATGCACCTTAACTGTTCGCTACAGTTAGGCCGGCAGGCCTGGGGTAATAAATGTCGTACCGATATCGACTCTTGAAGAACGTCGTGTTCAGGCCATCTTAGGTCAACAAACATGGTTATAATAACTCACAAATTTGGTATTGAACAATACGATTAGTGTATGAATAAGTAAACAACTTGACATAGTTTTATATAATAATAAAACTATAATACAATATTTTACAAGTATTTTTATTGAAACTAGACAATTACAAATACCCAGTGTTCATACAAATACAATTACAGAACACTATTTTAGTATAGAGAAAACACACTTCTCATGGTTTCATACGGATTAAAATTATAGCATACTATATCAGAGTACGATAACATTTACACGTTTTGAGTGCAACATACTACAACAGTAAATATAGTATTTTCTGGGGAAAAGATACTTACATTTTCAAGTAACAAATATCTGATTTCAGTTACGAACATACATATGAACTCACCAACTTAATTGTTGACACCCTTTTCAAAACTACTTGTATTCTCAGGAAATCAGTAGACAAGTACATCCATGAGTTTTGGAGAAGACGGAGCTTCATAGACTCATGTCTTTTAACTTTTTTTTATACATTTTTGGTGTCAATATACAATGATTTGAACACACATGTAATAACTTATACTTTATCAATGCATGGTTGCTGTACTTTGATTACTATTATGCAATTGTTGTGATACTGTACATGAAGTTATCCGCCCCCGAACGTTTTCATCGTTCTGGTTTGGGGGTGTGACAGTCGCCTAGGTTACGGATACCTGGGATAAGGGTAAGGTGACTGTGGACGATGTGTCGATCGTGCGGGAGTACCCATATGTGTTTCCAAAGGATTTGCATGGGGTGCCTCCGGAGAGGCATGTTAAGTTCAGGATTAATTTGGTTCCAGGTGGACCTCCGATACCCACAACATCATATCGTTTGGCTCCTCCCAAGATGCAGGAGGAGCTGTTAGATAAGGGATTCGTTCAACCGAGCAGTTCACCATGGGGAGCACCGGTCTTGTTTGTGAAGAATAAGGACGGGTCTCATATTATGTGCATTTACTACTGGAAGCTGAATAAGGTAACAGTGAAGAACCGTTATCTACTCCCGAGGATTGATCATCTGTTTGACCAACTTCAGGGTGCATCTTGGTTTTCGAAGATTGATTTGCATTCAGGTTATCATCAGATGAGGGTTAGAGATGAGGATATATTCAGAAGACAGCTTTTTGGACACGTTATGGTCATTACGAGTTGGTGGTGATGCCTTTCGGGCTCTACCAATGTTCCAGCTGCATTCATGGATCTCATGAACCACGTGTGCATGCCGATGCTGGATTGGTCAGTGATTGTATTTATCGATGATATCTTGGTCTATTCCAAGACCCAGGAGCAGTACGAGGAGCACTTGAGGGAAGTGTTGGAGACTTTGAGTAGGGAGATACTTATTGCAAAGTTCTCCAAGTGTGAGTTCTGGTTGCGCGAGGTGCAGTTTCTGGGGCAACTTGTCAACAAGAATGGTATTCTGGTCGATCCGGCCAAGGTCGAGGCCATGATGCGGTGGGAGGTTCCGAGGTCTCCACCCGAGATTCGGAGTTTCCTTGTTGTAGCAGGTTATTATCGGAGGTTTATCCAGGATTTCTCCAAGATAGTTGTTCCTCTAACTCGGTTGACAAAGAAGACAGTTACATTTCGTTGGGGGCCTAAGTAACAGGAAACTTTTGAGACCTTGAGATAGCGGTTGTTTAAGGCTCCAGTTTTGACCCTTCCAGAGGGTGTTGAGGATTTTGTGGTTTATTGTGATGCGTCGATCACAGGATTAGGAGCAGTCTTGATGCATAGGGGTCGCATGATCGCTTATGCTTCGAGGCAGCTGAAGCCTCATCAGCCAAATCATTGGACGCATGATTTGGAGCTGCAGGCCATGGTTTTTTCCCTCAAGATTTGGTGACATTACCTCTATGGGTTCCGTTGTACTATTTACACGGGGAAGGCCAATGTGGCGAAGGAATATTATTGTGAGATCTTTTATCACCCGGGGAAGGCCAATATACTAGTCGATGCTATCAGCCGCAAGGCGGTCGCAGCTCCAATCAGGGATATATGTTTGAGGATGACCGTGATTACTCCACTTTTGGAGCGGATTCGTGAGGATCAGTTCGAGGCTATAAAGGAAGAGAAACATAAGCGTGATCGTGTTGTGGGTCAGGTGGCTTCCTTCGATTATGATAATCGTGTGTTCTTGACTCTTCATCGGCGGGTCTCGGTTTCATATTGGTGTAGTGTGCGTCAGGTTCTGATGGAGGAGGCTCATAATTCTAGGTTCTCCATTCATCTCGGACGACAAAGATGTATAGGGATATTCGCCCTGATTATTGGTGGCCCTGAATGAAGCAGGATGTCGCTTGGATGTGGAGCGGTTCTTGACTTGAAGGAAAGTCAAGGCCGAGCATCAGCGACCTCATGACAAGATTCAGCCGTTGGCAATTCCTTAATAGAAATAGGAAGATATTACAATGGATTTCATCATGAAGTTATCTCAGACTGCGCGCGGAGTGGATTCGATTTGGATCATCATGGATCGGTTGACCAAGAGCGCGCATTTCATCCCGATTTAGGAGGTTATCTCTGTGGAGAAGTTAGCCGAGGTGTACATCAGGGAGGTTGTCGCACGACATGGGGTATCGGTTTCCGTGGTTTTCGACAGAGATGCCCAGTTTACTTCCATGTTTTGGAATAGGTTCCATGACGAGTTGGGTACTCGTCCCCATTTCAGCACAACATTTTATCTGTATACCGATGATCAGAATGAGTAGACTATTCAGACCCTAGAGGATATATAAGCTGCGGGCGTGTGTTTTGGATTTTGCTGGTAGTTGGGATACGTATCATCCGTTAGTGGAATTTCCATATAACAACAGTTATTACGCCATCATTGATCGTCCTCCTTTTGAGATTCTGTACGGGAGTACCGAGGTGGTACTAAATACCACTGAGTGGATCCAGCAGGTTCAGAGTAGGCTTCAGATAACTCATAGTTGGCAGAAAAGTTATGCCGACAGACGTCGATCAGATCTTGAGTTCCAGGTGGGGGATATGGTTCTCCTGAAGGTGTCAGCTTGGAAAAATGTCATCCGATTTAGGAAGAGGGGAAAGATGGGCCCCAGTTATATTGGTCCTTTTAGGGTTTTGACTCGGGTGGGCCGAGTTGCATATCGCTTGGATCTTCTAGATGAGCTCAGTCAGATTTATAGCACGTTCCATGTCTCTCAGTTGCGAAAGTGTTTAGTGGATGATTCCGTAGTGGTACCGTTGGAGGATATTCAGGTGGATGACAGCCTGAATTATATTGAGAGACCGGTGGCGATTCTTGATCAAAAGAAGAAAACCTTGAGGTTCAAGGTTAGTGAGTTGGTAAAAGTTCAGTGGCAACATCGCAAGGTTCTGAATTCTCACACCCCGCTAAAGCGGAAACACGAGGCGTGGCAGTATAAAGGGTTTCATAGCAAAAGTTTAAAGACAACACAACCATAGTATTAAAAATCATTACAAATTTACAATGAGTTTGAACAACTTTTTAAAAGAAATTACAATGTATTTAAAAGTCAACACATGCAAATGCTCCTACAAGTGTTGTGTCTCTACGTGCCTCTTACTAGATGATTCCTGAAAAAGCATGTAAAACGAGCGTCAACTATATAAATAGTTGGTGAGTACTCACAGATTAAAAATAATATTGGTTTAAAGAATCGAAATAAAAGTTTTGATAAAAGTTTTCCATAAATAGAAGTATATTGCTAAAATGAGTTTTCACGAATCGAAATAATATTCGTTGTTACAAGGAGCAAACAATTTCATTGCTATGACAAGTATATAAGTTTTCAGTAATAAAATTTCGTTGCTCTAATGAGAAACAAAGTTTCATATGTGCATAAAGATTCGTATGTGCATCAAGTTTCCATTCATGAGTTCACAACCCAAGCCTAATGTCCGAATCGTGCCCTATTGACTACTATGTGTATCGCAAACATAGTGTATAAAATGGTAAAATGCACTCAAGTGAATCGTGCGAGTGAGGAGTTGTCTACCTCCTGATTAGCGCTATCCATAATAACCATAGGCTCAAAAGAGTTAATGAGTTGTGTCTAGAGATTCCAGGGACTTAACCGCGATACAGTCCTCATGAATTAAAGTAACATACACATACATACAAAGTATAGCAACCAAGTTTCATGCGAGTCAAAATAAATACAACAAACATAAATATATTAGGACATGCTTTTCCACCCCAAAACATTTAAAAACCGAAAATAGGGGAGTGGTGAATACTCACAATATGCATTAAGATGATGCAAATGATGCCTTGAGCTAAGTTCCACTTGTACCACTATTGATTCTTACAATAATGGTATTCGCTAGTGAGTCTCTAATCGAAATCTAACACTAGTGTAGTTACTACTACAATAGAATTATGTCAATATTATGTCAAAATTTAATATTGATAAGTTACAAACAGTTTTCTGTGAAAATTAAATTTCAATGAATCAATTGTTATATAACAATTTAATTGGAAAATTCACATTATTGAAATGCTAATATTTAACATTTTAAGAGGTGTTCCAATGATTTAATATTCAAAAACTAAATCAACTTAGTTTGTTAAATTTCCCAAACTTTGCATTTAAGTTTTAATTGAAGTCAAAGACCTTAAGATAAATTTTCTTGAATTTTTGATTTGTCTAACTATTTTTCACAATTTTAGTTTCTTGAATAACCATAAAATCATGAAAAATACTAAACAGTTAATAAAAATTACCAAACTTCAGATTTTGGTTCTAACTACATTGAAAGACTTCCAGATAAATTTTCATGGATTATATATATGTATAACCATTTTTCTTATATTTAATTTCTTAAATAGATAAAAATTCATGAAAAATAGCAATCAGTTAAGAAAATTCCCCAAGCTTTTTAAATTACTGCCATTACATATACTTAAGCTGGGAAAAATATAAAAATGGATTTATAAACTGTTTAACCCAATTTTATGATTTTTATCCATTTATTCTAATAAAAATGGAGATAAATAGAAAACAGTTTCCAAAACTACCCAAACTTTTTCTATTACTGTTATTAAACATTCTTAAGTTGGGAAAAATAAAAAAATGGATTTCCAAACTATTTAACCCAATTTTAAGATTTTTGTGCATTTATTCTAATAAAAATTGAAATAAATAGAAAATTGTTTCCAAATTTTCCCAAACTTTTTGTATTACTGAAATTATACGTATAGAAGCTGTGAAAAATATAAAAGATATTTTTCAATTAGTTTTGCTATTTTTCTTTGTTTTATGCTCTTGAATAATCATTAAATGGTGAATAATTAATAAACTGTTAAATTAAATTACCAAAATTTTTGTAAACATCATTTACAGTGTACATAATCTGGGAAAAATACCAATGGTGATTTTTATATAGTGTAATCCGATTTTGTGGATTTAAGTGTATTTAATCTTAGAAAATAGGAGAAAAATAGTATACTGAATAGAAAAATCATCAAAATTTTTATTTAGAGTTCTAATATATTTTAAGGTCTTCTGTAAATTTTCATGAATTTTGGATGAGTACAAATATTTTTCTCATTATTAGTCCATTATAAATACAAAAATCTGGGAAAAATAGGAATGCACTATGAAAAATTTTGAAAATATTTTTCTGAGTCTTACACATAGGGTAGGAGCTGCGAAAATTATTAGATACCCTTTTCATATTTTCTAAAGTGGTTTTATGATTTATTAGGGCTAAACAAAAAGAAAATTCAAAACCGCATTAAATAGTAACAAAAATCGATGAAACTTAATGAGAAGTCATCATTTAACATAGGGGTCATCCACGAATTTACCTAGGATTTATAGACTTCATAAAGTATTTTATATGATTTATTGCTCTATTTTATTGCAATAATTATAATAATTCGAGAAAAATGAATTATTTTCTGAAAATTTGTAGAACATCTCATTTTGTTGGTGGAATACAGGGAAAAATCGGATTTATTCAGAAAACTTGTTTTAGATATTTATTTGGGAATAAATGCTTTTTAAACCTATTTGAAAGCTTTTTAACAACAAACTTTGATCATCAAGCATCTAAGCTTGAAGATCATCACATGCATGTTGGTTTGAAGACCATTAATGAGTTTGAAATGTTCAAAAATCGTTTTTGATAGAAAACTTTGGATGCATGTGGTGTTTTTCACACAAAACTAGTAGAAAAAGTGCATTATGTTGATTTTGACTTTGGTTTTGGTCTTTGGATTTCACCATTTACAACATGCATGTTGTTTTTGGGTGAAATCCTACCACCATCATCATCAAAACCGTGAGTTTGAGCAAGTGTTCATGATTTTAACATAGAATGGAGTAGAAGAAGGAGAAAGTGTAAGAAAAACCTTTAAAACTAGAAAGAAAAGTGAAGGAGATTGAAGGATTTTCGGGTTTACCTTTAAGAATACTTTCAGATGATGAAGATTTCATGATTGTAGGTGTTATTTGATCTTATTTTTCCAGAAATTTTGTGGGTTTGTGAGAGGTAAAGAGGAGAAATGGAGTGGTGATGATGAAGAGTGTGAGAGAGAATGAGAGGTAGGGTGAATCAGTGAAATTGATTAATGACATGGGAAAATGGTGTATTGGGGGGATGGGTCCGATTTTTGGGAGGAGGAGAGAAGATTTCTCTCTAATAAATCCCATTCAAATCATTTCCCCCCAATTTTTATAAATTTCTAAAGTTTTTATAAAATATGCTTAAGGTTTACATTGTTTTATAAAAACCTTGATTTTCCACTTATAAAATAAGGATAGATGTTGGTACATTAAACTATGATTTCCTTGACTATATTTCCCAACTTGATTATTTTAAGATAATATTATAAGTTTCATAACTATTTTTATAGAATTCTTGATGTTAAACTTGATAAAATTTAGGTTTTAGGGTTTTTGAGGGTTTGTAAGTCTTTGGATATCAAAACAAATAGAATATTTGAGACTTTAAATTATCTTATGGTATTATAACTCTTTTATAGTTATAAATAAAGTTTGTAACTTATTTTATTGGTTTATTGGCATTCTATGTAGTGGTTTTGAGATTCACGCGAAATTAAAGAATCAAGTATACTAGTCTTAGTTTTCAACTTTGACTTAAGTTTCGACGAGACTCGGACCTAATTTCTATTACTAGGTCAAATGCATGATGTGTGTATATGATTCATGAAAAGGTGTTTGAGTCAAGGAGCGACCCGAATATGGATAGTCACTACAGTTAAGTAGTTGTAGAATTCACATATCAATGTGAAATCTATGTACACTATCCATTGATTCTAATTGTTTCCAAGTTTCTAGTAGGTTATAACATAGCTTCTAGTTACTAAGTCTAGTATGTGTCATGTCTACATGTGCAACTAAGTTTATCAAATCTAGAACTAACTCGAATTTTGACGGTTGTCACATAAATAGACGTGGGAAACGGAAGATGAGATGAGGGAGCACTACCCAGAGTTATTTGGAGCAGCGGACTTCAAGGACGAAGTCTGATTCAAGTGGGGGAGAATTATAACACTTGATTTTGGTAAGTTTCACATTTAACCCTTCATATTAAAAGTTTGTAAAATTGGTTCTTAAGCTAGTACGTGGAAGGTACTGGGAGGTAAGTTTAGCGTACTAGCCTGTTATGGTCGCGGAGCTCATCCACGTACGTTGGGCGTACGTGAGCAAGTAAGAAACCCTAATTTTTAGGGTATTCGACCCTATTTAAACCTTGTGATAGCCTCACTAGGTCATGTTTAGACATCCTGCATCCCCTCTTGTCCATAAATCTAAATCCTAGTGAGTTTTTGAGAGATTTGAGCCATAAAGTGTGATTGTTAGTGCTTTGTGAAGGGAATTAAGAAGTGAACCATTTGGAGTCGTGATTGGAGCTTGAGGATCTGGGATTTGTTCATCATTTTCCATCTTTTTGAGGTACAAATCATCCATCTTTCCATTCTATAATGCTAGATCTATTTGTGGTGTCATTTTGTGGTTTTTAAGACCTTGGAATCATTATTGAGCCTCTTGGAATCATTATTTGTGGTGTCTATTTGTGGTGTCATTTTGTGGTATCACTTTGTGGTTTTTGAGACCTCTGGAATCATTAGGATTCTTTTGGTCCCTTTGTCCATAAAAATGCAAGCTTTGAGGTGTTTATGGTCTCATGAATGTGTTAAGACTCCTTATTAAGTTCTTTTGAGCTATAGAACCCCATTAAGCCATTCATGCACGTAAAGTTGCCAACTTTACATGATAAACCACCGTAAGGAAGTCAGATCTGAGTTTTGGGTTGATGTCTTAATTGATTAAGGGCTTAATAATGGAATTTGCCCAAACTGGGGGTACGCTAGGCGTACAAGCTGGTACGTTGCACGTATAAGCCCCAGAGCGAGTACGCTAAGCGTAACAGCTATGTACTCAGTAGTGGGCTTCAGATTTGTGGGCTTTTCGGTATTGGGCCCATGTTGGAACTTTGCAGTCCAGGGATTTGTTGGGCCATCAGAATATTATTTTGGGCTGATGATAATTTATTAGACTCTTTGGTTGGAGTCCCATCAAATGGATTTGGGCCCAATTTGGAAAATTGGGCCATATTTGGGCTTTGGGTGATTATTTTGGAATTTGGCCTTTTGGACAATTAGAATGGGCCTTGGCCTTGGGCCAAGTTGGGAAAAGGGTAAAAAGGTCTTTTAACCTAGTTTGGACTCTTAATGTGACTCAGGATCCAATTATTAATTGGATGTTATTTTGTGATTGTTAGTGCGGGGATTTTAGCGGTACAGCAGTCAAAGATTTATTAGTGAGATTCAGCTGTGTGAGGTGAGTTTCCTTACTGTTTTTAGTGGGTAGAAGGCACCAATGTCGGCATGTGGTTTATTATGTTAGGGTGCTAGATGCATGTATGACTCTTGCATGGGTATGTATTGGTATGAATACCGAGCGGGGCTCGATGCCGAGCGAGGCCTGATGGTTGTATTGTATCTTATGATCTTTGTGATTGTGGCATGTGTTAGTATGATTATGTTTATATGCTTATATGTGTATCGGGAGGAGTCCGAAGTCAGGCAGGGCCTGGTGATTACAGATCTGTAACCTGAGCAGGGCTCGAACTAAGGCGGTACCCGAGGCCGAGTGGGACTCAATGACGGTCGTGGCCCGATGAGGGGCGTGGGCCCAGTATTTATTTATATATGTATGGTATGTGGTATTTTTGGGGAACTCACTAAGCTTTGGGCTTACGATTTTCAGTTTATGTTTCAGGTACTTCAGGATCGAAAGGGAAGAGCCCGGGATGATTGCAGAGCACACACCACCTTTTTCCGCATTTTGAGATTTACTCTAATATGATATGATGTAGTGACATACCTTGGTATTTTTGGGTTGTATGAAAATGATTGGATTACTGGTTTTATAAAATTACAAATGAAATCTTTGGGATTCATTTTTGTGACGTTATAGTTCCAATGGTGGAACGGGAAAGGCTGGCCCAGGAGTATTTGGCTATGATGCAGGGGACTGATTCGGTGACGGAGATCACCAAGATGTTTACAGAGAGAGCTATGTTGTGTCCTAAGTTTGCTGCTTCTGAGGAAGCTCAGATGACCCGGTACTTGAGCATGCTGAAGACGGACATCCACCAGTTTGCGTCTACACAACGCTATGGATCACTCCTTGATTTGCAGGAGGCCGTGAGGAAATGTGAGATTAAGATGGAGCTCTAGACGAGGGATCAAAGGAAGGCCCTATGCAGTCGGGGATGTGGTTTTCAGCTCACTGCCGAAGAGGCCATAGCAGCACCAGACGTCATGGCTGATAAGTTTCGAATAGGTACATTCCCAGTGAATTCTTTGCCTGCTCTTGTGTTATTTGAATCAGGTGCGAGTCGTTCCTTTGTGTCTCGATCTTTTAGTATGGATTTTGGAATGCCCCTTAGGGAGTTGGAGTGTCCGTTGCGGGTTTCTATCGCCAACGAAAATAGGATTTATGCATCTAGAGTGTATCAGGGTTGTGTACTGGAGATCTTCTGGGTGCCTTATCCGATTGATTTGGTCCCTATCGCCATGGGGGATGTATATGTGATAGTAGGGATGGATTGGCTGAGCAGGTTCAGTGTCATGATCGATTGCGAGGGTCAGTGTGTGATAGTTCGAACCCTAAGTAGGGGAGAACTGATCATCTATGGAGAGGGTACCAGGGTTGGTTTTGGGTTTTGTTTGGCCTATTTTGTTTAGTTCATGATTGATCTAGTGCCAGGTGAGGCTCCGATTGCCAAGGTGTCATACCGCTTGGCACCACCCGAGATGTAGGAGTTTTCCTCTCAGCTTTAGTAGCCATTAGTCAAGTAGTTCATCCGACCGAGCAGTTCGCTGTAGGGAGCAACGATACTTATCGTCAAGAAGAAGGATGGTTCAGATCGGATGTGCATTGATTACCGGGAGTTGAACAAGCTGACGGTGAAGAACCGTTATCCCCTTCTGTGGATTGATGACCTCTTTGATCAGTTGGTGGGTGTATCTAGGCTCTTCAAGATCGACTTGAGGTCAGGGTATCATCAGGTGAGGGTGAGAGAGAAGAACGTGGATAAGACTGCGTTTCGGACTCGTTATCTGCATTACGAGTTCGTGGTGATGCCATTTGGGCTTATCAATGCTCCTGCATTGTTTATTGATTTGATGAATCAGGTGTGCAGGCTAATGATCGACCAATCAGTCATAGTATTCATTGATGATATCTTGGTGTATTCCAAGACGAGAGAGCAGCACGAGGAGCACCTTCGAGAGCTTTTGGGAGTTTTGAGGCATGAACGGCTGTATGCCAAGTTCTCAAAGTGTGAGTTTTGGTTACAAGAGGTCCAGTTCCTGGGACATCTCGTTAATAAAGACAGGATTTTGGTCAATCCGGTCAATATCGAGGTCGTGATGCAGTGGGAGGTTCCAAAATCTCCCTCAGAGATCAGGAGTTTCTTGGGTTTGGCAGATACTATCATAGATTTATTCAGGCATTCTCTAAGATCGCAGTACCCCTCACTCATCTGACGAGGAAGGGAGTACATTTCCGGCAGGGCCCTGAGCATCAGGTTGCTTTTGAGACGTTGCGACAGAGGTTATGTGAGGCCCCGATATTGACCTTCCATAGGGTGTTGAGGATTTCATGGTATTTTATGATGCATCAATCACTGGTTTGGGGGTGGTTCTAATGCAGGGAGGGTAAGTGATTGCATATGCTCCTCATCAGCTGAAGCCGCATGAGGTCGATATCCTACTCATGACCTGAAATTAGGGGCAATGGTGTTTGCCCTCATGATTTGGAGACATTATCTTTATGGGGTCCGTTGTACTGTTTACATGGATCACAAGAGTTTGCGTTATCTTCTGGACCAGCCGGACATGAACATGAGGCAACACAGGTGGCTGGACATGGTAAAGGATTATGACTGCGAGATCCCTTACCATCCAGGTAAAGCGAATGTGGTAGCGGATTCCTTAAGCCGCAAGTCAGCTGGATCTTCACCTAGAGGGATGTGTATGAGGATATCCAATGATTCTCCAATTTTGGGCTTGATCAGAGAGGCATAGGCAGACGAATTTAGGAAGGAGAAATAGAAATAGGAGAGGATCAGCGGTGAGATCAACAGGTTTGTCACCGATAGTCGGGGGTTGTTGACCCATTGTGGTCGGGTTTGGGTTCTAGTTTCAGGTGGGATCAGGAAGATAGTGTTGGAGGAGGCTCATAATTCTCGGTTCTCTATACACCCGGGACCCACGGAGATGTATCGAGATTTGGGATTGAGTTATTTGTGGTCGTGTATGAAGCGGGAGATTTCCTGGTACGTTGAGAGGTGTTTCACCTGTAGGATGGTCAAGGTCGAGCATCAGAGGCCGCATGGAAATCTGCAGCCTTTGGAGGTTCCCATATGGAAGTGGGACCAGATCACCATGGATTTTATCACCAAGTTGTCGAAGATTGGCAAGGGTTTTGATGCTATATGGGTCATCGTGGATCGATTGACCAAGAGTGCCCAATTTTTGGCCATTCGGGAGAGCTCTTTGGCCGAAACATTAGCCGATTTGTATGTCGGGAGATCGCTCGTCATGGGGTTGCGGTCTCCATTGTTTTAGACCGTGATGTTCGGTTCACTTCCCAATTCTCGTAGAAGTTCCATGCGGAACTGGGCACGAGGCTACATTTCGGCACTACTTATCACCCGCAGACCGACGTTCAGAGTGAGCGGACTATCCACACTCTTGAGGACATCCTGCGGGCTTGTGCCACAATTTTGGTGGGAGTTGGGATTCATACCTACCTCTTGCGGAGTTTTCTTACAACAACAACTATCACTCCAGCACTGGTGCCTCACCTTTTGAGCTCTTGAGGAGAGGTTGGTCAGAAGGTCATGGGAATGACCGAAGTAGTACTTCAGACTATGGAGCTTTAGCAGATCAGGCAGAGACTACAGACAGCTCAGAGTTGGCAGAAGAGTTATGCTGATCGGACCTGATCAGAGTTGGAATTTCAGGTCGGTGATATGGTGTTACTGAAGGTCTCACCCTGTAAGGGTGTGATACACTTTAGGAAGAGGCGGAAATTGGGTCCCCGGTATATCAGATAATTTCGTGTGATAGCCAGGGTAGGAAGGGTGGCCTACTGGTTGGATTTGCCGAGTGAGCACAGTCAGATCCATAATATTTTCCATGTCTATCAGTTATGGAAGTAGGTGTTGGACGGCGAGGCAGTGGTCCCTTTAGAGGGAAATATGAAGGTCCTACGCAACATGGAGATTGTTGAGAGAAAAACTTGAACAAACGTTAGTACAAGATAGTAAGTTGTGGAATTAAAGTTAATCTTAGTGGATCTTGTTACCTCAACAATAAAAATAGTTAGGTTGCGGAAATGTAAGGAAAATAAATAGCAGTTAAGATAACTTAAGATATAGAGATAAAATGAACAACACAAGTGAAGAGGGACTCGATTAAGTATCAGTTAAGATAACTTAAGATATAGAGATAAACAATCTGATATGATAAACTATATGTATTCGATCGATTGATAATTGGTGAATTGGTAAGGATTACATGAAGTGGGATACTCTATTTATAGAGTCCCAAAACTTACATCAAAAGAGTAAAATAATCTAAAAGTAACTGACTACGGTGACCATGAATGGTTCACCGGATAATAGATGGAATACAAGCAATGTCAGCTAAAGTAACTTAAACTATCTTCATGCAGAACATCACTCTGCGGTTCATCTTCAACTTTGCGGTTCCTCAACGTACTAAAACAATCTCCGGTAGTAGCTTCTCTAAGGTATCATCAATGCAGAAGCCTGCAGTTCCTTTTAGCTGAAGAGGGCCACTTTTTGGTTCAATAATTTCCCCTAAATTGACCTCTTAGCTATTTTCTTCACTTGTTCATTTTTAGGAACTTGATAATAATCCGCCAAAACTTTTTAACTTCAAACAGCCACTGGATTCTTCTTGTAATCTCGAACTTAACCTCATTAGTTGTGTGCTTTGATCTTTGCACTGAGGCCATGGTGACATCCAGTTTCCTTTTTGTTAGTCGATGGATTGCAGTTATAGGAATGAAGCACTTGGGACCATCTTGAGATTTCTTATACACAACCCCTAGCTCAGGGTAACTTGTTGCACCAAGGGACATTTATTTAAATCCATCAGTGATGGTTGGCACAAGGTCAAAAGGAGGAAATTTGAATTTTTTGGCAAGGACATGTTGTATTTCAACATCAATTTTTTAAAGTCACAAACCAAAGCCTTCAAGAATTCACAGGCCCTTTCATATGCTACTTTCATTTTTGGATATTTTTTTAGCCTTAAGCTGAAACACTTGAGCTATCAAGAAGATTTCTTCAGGGTTCATGCACACAAAATCAGCTTGATGTCTGACGTACTCACTTCCTCTGTTGGTCAGGGTGTATTGGAAAAATGCACATTTCATGAATTTTCTAACTTTGTAGTTCTTCACCCCGTCCGGTCTATCGTTGGACCAGATGTTATCAAACTTTCCACCGTGTTTTGCATGGAAAAGGTTTAAGAGTTCAAACTCCATGGGGAGTTTTCTTTTATCAGGAATGTTGAGATCAATAGGCTGAAAGACTAGGAAAAACTTGGAATTTGGAGAAATGGGGATGTCCCAATAGCCATCTGATAGTGGTTCAACATATGTAAGTATTGGTCTATAATCTTCATCCAGTAGTCTACGGGTATGGTTTAACCAAGAAGTGATTAAGGACTCATCAAACATAGTGTCCAACCCTTGTTCTTTCCAGATTTCATCAGCAAACTTAGCAGCTCTCCAGTCACATTTTCGTTAAGCTGTGGCAAGGGAGTCGTCAGTGAGATCTAAAGACATTTCATCTTCCAAGTGAGGCGAAGTTGATTGGTGAGGTGATCCCTGAGTAGTTGGAATTTGAGGAGATGACTGTGGAGTTGGTTCTTTGTTGACCTCTACAGTTGGAGATTGGTTTTGAGGATGATTTTGTTCTCTGCGGTGTACTGGAAAAGGTGGATCTTGAGGAGGAGTGATAGAGTGATTTTGTAATTGATTTTGATTTCCTTGTTCACTTCCCCCTTCTGAGGAAGCATGTAAGTCCCTGATCTGCTTGTGTATCAATAAGATCTGTTTGATGGTGCGGAATCCCAATCAAACGGATGATGCCATATCTAATGAAGAAGAAGGAGAAGAAGAATATGATGAATCTTGTATGTATTCAATGAATATGAATGAAGTTCCTTACATAAGATTCACTTTCTCTCTAGTTTCTCTCTCTAGAACACCTTAGAATACACACACTTAAGCTCCTTGGTCATACACTCTCCTCTATTCATCTACCACTCCTCACGCCTAATACCTATATATATACTTGGGGAACAAGGGCCGTAAATGGGTTTACGGCCGTAAACACAACCATAAGCACACATACAGCCGTAAACACCAAGCTGTTTATGGTCCTAGACTGAAAAATACATTTTCCTAGAAAAGCAAAGTATAAACCAATATTTTGAACCAAAAAATCTCCCCCTTGGTTTATAGCTTTCTTTTCTAATTGACCCAACAAACTCCCCCTAAAAAGTAGTTGGCTTTTCTTAATCTTCATTGGGAGCTTGGCTTCAGCTTTAAACTTTAAATTCTTCACAGCTTCAAGATGAACTTGATGAATCTTCAATGAATGACTTCATATTGAGCACTTGGGCTTTTCTTCAGAATTTGGCATTGAACGCATGTTGGGTGAGGAGGCTTCTTGAAAATATTCTTGAAATATAGCGCTTTCAGCTTGAGAATCTTCAGAGAGAATAGAGAACGAAACTTCTGGATCACTTCAGCAGGTACAAGATAGCAGCAAATTGATTGAGGAGGCTTCAATGCAATCTGTCACATAATCTTCAAGTACAACTTCACCTTGCTTCTGGGGTAGAAAAATTTGAATGTTGAAAGAATAGTCTTCATTTCTTTCTCCTTCGAACGAGAATTCTTCGATACTCACGGATGAAGCCTTGGCTCAGACATTTTCGACACAGACTCCATGAGTTTCATCTACACCTAAATTCACTTTTCAAGACAAAACAAAACTAAAAGAAAACTTAGCACACAATATTTTTGGATTTTTCATATTTTCTGAAAATTAAAACAAAAACAAAAATATTTTTGGATTTTTGATTTTTCTGAACAAGAAATAAAACAGAAATAACACTATTTTTGGATTTTTAATTTTCTGATTTTTGTTTGATTTTTGAATTTGTTTTTAATTCTCCCCCTAAATTTGTGCATAGAGGAAAACTACGAATAAATTTAACAAGAACAAAAAATATTTGGGATCAAAGTTGTCAAGCAATCCAATATCGTTTATCAGCACACGCCTGCATGTCTAGATCTGGTCAATCATCGGTATTGTGGTCCACTTAAACACAAAGGATGTTGACAATTTGGACAGATTATAAGTGACAAGTCATTGTGATATATATTCCTAAATGGACATTTAGCTGACGACGACCAAGGATATTGTTGTCCACTTAAATTAAGCAGCAAGATCTACAGACAACCTATTAAGTGGTTCAATTTTAGATGTACTAGAACATGTTTCCCACTTCCCGATATACCCCGGTAATCAAAAACTTCCAAAGAACTCCTTACTTTAGGTGAGTATTCAATCATTAAGAAAGAAGTCAGATACAGAAGTGCATATCTTGTATCCCAGGTCGGATGTCTTCCAATCACACAGAGGGAACAACATATGACTAACATGGATAGGGGTTTAGAGAGATAGTAGAGTGCATATGTTGTGTCCCAGGTCGGATCTTCCGATCACGCAGAGGGAACATCATATGGCTAACAGATAGAAAGAATTTCATAGATATGGAAATACATAGGGATAGAATTGCATATGTTGCATTCCAGGTCGGATATGTTCCAATCACGCAAAGGAAGCAACATATGACTGACAGATAGAAAGCTAAAAAATAATTTCCTACAGACCAACTTTATCAGAACCCCCAGTTGCCCTATCAATACCGGAATTAAGGACGTGATTCCATACATCAAGGAAATGTTCAGCCACAGTTCTAGATAATTAACTTTTAGTGTATCTCGCAGGCTCCCATGTTTATCTCACTGCTCAATCTACCCGAGCGTCGTATGGTCAGTCCAAATGAAACTATCTAAGTTCATATTAGTCAAGTCCTTTCAATTTTTCAAACTGAGTCTAGTCCTTTTAAATCCTTTGTGCCTACCAACACATTGAATACAGAGTCTAGACAATTCGGCTTTAGTGCATTACATGCATCATAAATTGCCATTTAGCACTATACTTCATATCACTTCCCAACAGACACCTACTAAAGAAAAACTATAAGAAAATAAAAGATTGTCTTCAAAACGAATCAGTGTAAGATAAACTCAGGAATATAGAGAAGAAAACTCAAACCGTAAGTCAGCGATTGAATTTGCATCCAGAAGGTCTGAGAACAACATGCATAATCTCATAACAGATCCGAAAATTTTTCAAGTTGTTAAGCACAAACCCCATGAGTGATCCATTCCTTTCTTTCTTTCCCGCGAAGGATACATACTCTCAAACAAAATTCTGAATGTTGTACAGTAGAGAGATGTCCCCTATCATGTGCATGGAACAGCCACTATCAACAAACCAAAGTTCTGATGATATGCCTCCATTGCTGCTCCAACACAGAGCGGGATCAGTTGGTCTTTGGAACCCATTCCATTTTGAAACTGGGTTGACCTTTGTCATCTACGCAAGGAACTCTCTCCCATGACATATCCTGTTTATCACAAACAGAAGATATAGAAATATTAGAAGCATTAGGAGATTCAGGAGAGTGAACCTTCGCAACCCATCTATAGTTGGGTTTAACCCATTTCTTGTTCGATCCGATGGCTGCCCCAGCACTTGTTTCAGAACTTGAAGCCGATCTTCGAGATGACTTTGACCTAACCGGTCTTGATTTCACTAGAGCATCTCTTGGATTGGACTTCTTGGCCGACATTCCCTTCTTGCCCTTGGGATTTTGATTCTTGGCCTTTTGCGCATTCCAGTCGCCATTGTCTGAACGTGACCTTGAGGATTTTCTTTTGGAAAATCTCCCTTTTGGCGCGTTCTGCCACCCTTGTGGATAGTAGGGAACATATGCGCGATCTGGACAATTTCTGGCAATGTGTCCAGGTGTTCCACAGTGAAAGCAAGTCTTTTTCTTCACTGGGAAGTTGTTTCTTCCTGCCCCTGGTGGCGTATCCTTGCCTTGTCGCTTATTGTTCCCACAAGCACAATTACAACAAGCACTCTATTTTGCTTGTTTTGGTCGCCTGTATTTCTCAACAGCAGGTTGATCAGAAGCAACTGAGTTTGAAGCAGCAGATTCAGAGTTCAAGGAGACATTGGTTTGTTCCATAGTTTTCTCCTTGTTATCATCTTCCGTTACTTTAACTGCACAAGAAGTATAAGCATTAGAATCGTTCAACTCAACACTTTCTGACACAACCACGACAGAGTTATCAAAGATATCATCAAATATATCGAAAAAATTTAAGTCATCAGATTTTGATACAATTTTATTATCAGACACACTCTCTTCAGCTGCTTGCGTGCAATGACTTAGTGGTTGATCTGCATGGGAAGTAGAAAGATTAGTATTTTCAACATTAATACTACCTCCTGACACAAATCCATATTTAAGAAATGGCTCTCTGTCCATCTCTTCTTCAGTCAATGGCTTAAACTGATAATTATGATTAAAAGGAGGAGACACTTTATCATATCCTAAACCCTTTTGCTGGTTATTTTTTGAATTGCAAATTATGTTCTATCATGGACGCAACTACTTCACTTGACACATCAAATTTTCTAAAATTAAAATCTGCATTTTCAAATTTGTTATTCAATGTCTCAAGCTCAACAGTTAATTCAGCAAGTTGTTTAGTTACAAATCTATAATTGGCACATTTATTACTGTATTCTTCCTGAAGTTTCCTAAAATCTTTTTTTTTTGGCTTCTAATTGTGCTTTTAAGGGTTTCTGTCCTTTCCTAAGTTGATATCCTTTGTATTTTAGATCCTCATTTTCCCTTTTTATCAAATCAATTTGTTCGCGAAGAAATTTAATCGTAGCTTCACAAGATGGAGTACATGAAACTTCATTTACCGGAATGGATGAGGAACTCATTTTTTTAAAAAATATGCCCTTTGACTAAAAACTCGAAAGTCAACCTTAAAAGTCAAGCTTAAAAAGTCAAACTTAAAAAATCAAACTTAAAAGTTAAACCGAAAAGCGAAAATTCAAAACTTAAAGGTTAAACGAGAAAGTCAAAGTTTAAAGTCAAAGGTCAAACTTTTAAAGTCAAAGTCAAAATTTTAAGTCAAAAGTCAATTTAGAAAGTCAAAAATTAAAAGCTAAAATTTTTGGAAGAAAATAGAATTTAAAAATAAAAGGAAATTGATTTTTGGGTTAAAAGTGACAAAATTGTGAAATTGGATTCGAGAAAGGAGTCCTTTTGAATTAAATTTGGGAGGAGAAACTATCTAGCAAGCTAGATCAAGTGGTAAGGCGCGTTCGTTGATTGGGAGGTGACCCAGGTTCGATTCCTGGCACCTCCAAAAATCTGCCACCCTTTTTTTAATAGAAGTACGATGCGAAGACTCTGCTGGTCGAGAACGCTGAACGAACACGTGCGAAGTGTGAGGTGCGAGGTGCGAGGCCCAGGCGCAATGCGATGCGAGGATGAGCACGTGTGCGAAGATGGCCGGACACGTGCTGGAGCTATTGGTCGTACACCGATCCGTACACGTGCGAGGCTGTAAACTCAGACCGTAAACTCCGAGGCCGTAAGCCCTGACCGTAAACTCCGGCCGTAAACTCCGGAAACCCTAGCTGCTGGTCGTACACGCCGCCACCCCCTCGCTGGTTACGACCAAAAACAACGTTTTTCACCTCTTTTTGCTCCAAAACTCGATCTAGAACTCCTTTTTATCAAAAACGCGAAGAACAAACCCCCTTTATTTTGCCAAGATCTATCCAAAAATACAGAAATCCTTCAAAAATAAGATCAAATAAGCTCCAGATCTGCAAAAACTGATTGATACAATCAAAGCTCTAATACCAATTGTAAGTTCCTGATCTGCTTGTGTATCAATCAGATCCGTTTGATCGTGCGGAATCCCAATCAAACGGATGATGCCAGATCTAATGAAGAAGAAGGAGAAGAAGAATATGATGAATCTTGTATGTATTCAATGAATATGAATGAAGTTCCTTACATAAGATTCACTTTCTCTCTATTTTCTCTCTCTAGAACACCTTAGAATACACACACTTAAGCTCATTGGTCATACACTCTCCTCTGTTCATCTACCACTAACACCTATATATATACTTGGGGAACAAGGACCGTAAATGGGTTTACGACCGTAAACCTGTTTACGGCCGTAAACACACATACAATCGTATACACCAAGCTGTTTACGGTCCTAGACTGAAAAATACATTTTCCTAGAAAAGCAAAGTATAAACCAATATTTTGACCCAACAAAGCAGGCTCCATCTGCTCCTCAAACAAGTGTTTCAATTCATCAATCTTTTGAGATTTGGCATCAAAATGAGTTTTTGTTTGAGCACACACTTGTTGGTTATTGGGAATCGTAGGATTGACAAGATGTTGATAAATCTCCTTCGTGAGGCAGAGAGTTTCATCAACAATTTGTTTGGCAGAGAGTGATCCTCTCAATCCTTTGATTGTTTCCTGGAGTACTGAAAACCATGTTTCGTATGCGATGTGAGTTTCGTCCACAAGCTGCTTGGAGTTGCTTCCTTGAGTTTGCAGGGTTTGTTGAAGATCAGTTTTAATTCTTTAACTTCCTTGATGAAGTCTTCAGCCGTTGACATGAATTCCTTGTGGTCTGCGGTTCTTCGATTGTCAAGATCCCTGATACCCATTTTAATCCGTACAATAACCCTTTATGCATTCATCCATTCTGTGGTTTCTAAGTCTTTAACACGATCAATAAGTGACTGTAGTGTTGGAGGCTCAGTGCTCTGCGGGGTCAAGGAGCAGAATGCAGATAAGATTTTATCGACTTTGGCTTGAAGGTTGAGGAATTCTTTTCTGGATACGGTTATCCTCTTTTTCTTCTTTTGCTTGGGCTTCGAAGTGGAATACTGAGATCCACTTGATTCTTCAACGTCGACAACTATAATGAACTCATCGGAAGGAGGAGGTTGTTGAACATCTTTAAGATTATCAACATCAAGACCAAACATTGGGGCAGAGCTGATCTCGATTGTGGTACCATCGTTGTTGGAATCATGGGCTTCTTCATTTGGAGGAGGCTTGGAGGTACATACAACATTCTCCATATCTTGAATCTATTGGACAATGTTATCCATCTCTAACATCCATTGTTGAATGGTGAGAATGTCATGCACTGTTTTGGCATTATAGATCACTGTGGCCCAATATTTAGCCAGAAGTTGGAGAGATTCTCCCTTTTGTTGTTGCTGATGTACTTATTGGGCCTTCCTTTCCTGAAAAGCTCTTTTAAAAGCTTCAAATTTTCTTAACCCAAACTCTGTTGTTGGACGGTATTGGGTCCAAGAGTCATCAGAAGCATATCCGTAAAATCCTTTACTCGCCGAGGTGCCACTCGGGTTCATGGATCCTTGTATTTTTGTGCTCACCATGCCTAAACCGCTTGATTGTAATGTAGACGGTATAGAATTTCCAGAGCTTCCTTGGTCTCCTTGATCTAAAATCAAGTTTAGCCTCAGCTCTGTTCTAGCAAGGGCTGTGAAAGAAGTGTCATGTGGTGCAACAGGTGTTAGATTTGTTTGTGTGTAACACCCTGTTCTGAAACTATTCGCTTATGAATTTCAAAGGCCAAGGCTAGGGGCTTTTTGGTCTTTTATGGGTCTTGAAGTTTTATTCGAAAGGTTTTTGGGCCGGGGTGTGTCACTAGAAGCGTAAGGCTTCTCACCATCTTTTCGTGGAGGTAAAGTTTGTTGGAAACAGACCTCGGATAAGGAAGATAAGACACTTGGAAGTTATTGGCATTAATGGTCCCTAATGGAAAAAGTTGACAAAGACCATGCATGCAAAGTGAAGGCGCATGGGTACGCCCAGCATAAGCTGGGTTTACGCCCAACATATAAAGGGAAATGATCGCGAGTGCCCTAGGCGTACGCAACGCATACAGGAAGTACACCCAACGTATGACCAGTGTCCAGAAACCCTAATTTTAGGGCCAACCACTATATAAATAACATAATGGCTCAAACCCTAACTTCCTTATCAGCCTCCCCAACATCAGAGAAACCCTAGAATGCCTCATCTCTTCATCCTTGGGTGATTTTGACTTCAATAAGATCATTTTGGTGGTGTAAGCTTGGAAGAGGAAAAGAAGAAGTTGGCAAGGAAGAACTTGGGAGGTTGGAGCTCATAGATCTGGAATAGCATCATCATTTGGAACTCTTTGGAGGTATAAAGTTCATAACTTTACTTAACGATGCTTAGATCTAGTGAGTTTTAGTGTTGAAGTAGTTTTGGTCCAATAGGAGGAAGCTTTATAGCCCAAATCTGATTTCCAGGCCAAGGGTTACCACCCTTGGTCCTAAATGATTCTCTAGGTCAGAAAGTTGTCACCTTGATGGTCTTAATGGATTCATGCAACAGATAAGACCATCTTCATGGAAGTAATACATCATTTTTGGAGTTTGATCTTGTTTGGGCCAAGTAAAGTCACCAAGTCATTGACTTTATGGATTAGGACGTGGAAAAGGACCAGGATCTGTGATTGTAACTTCTAAAGTGCGGTATTAAGCGCTTAATGGGAAAAGGTCTTAACAGGGGATTTATGCTGAGCGGACGTGCAGGTACGCCCAGAGTACGCACCTTCTAGCCTGTACGCTTAGCGTACGTGAATGTATGTCGCGTGTACTCTGTCAGTTTGGGTTTTGCATTATTGGGCCTAGGTTTGGGCCATGCTTTGGGTCCTTGGGCCTTAGTGGGCCATCAGAAGTCAGGTAATATGGGCCAAGGAATGTTTGGGCTTAGGGTAAGGCTCATTAAAGGGATTGGGCCAATTTAGGAAATTGGGCCATTAGAGGGCCACTAGTGGGCTTGGGAAGCTTACCTAGTGTTGGGCCTTTTTCATTATGGTTTGGGCCTTAGTTATAGACCAAGTTGGCCTAGGGGTAGAATGGTCCTTCTACCCTATGAAGGGTTATTGAATTGGACTAAGTGATATTTTGGTATTGATAGCTCGGGGAGCCGAAGGATCAGCAGTTCGGGAAGTTCCAGTTAGCAGCCAGAGGAGTTTTTAGAAGGACTTCAGCAGTGCAAGGTAAGTCTCCTCACTGTGTGCATGGGTCTACGGCCACAACGCCGGCCCATTTAGTTTATGTATGGTAGGAAGACCCGGGGGTTAGCCCTAGACATTGTATGATAGTATGTTTCCGGACCACGGTCCGATGCCGGGCGAGGCCTGAGGAAAGTTTATATGTATGTTATTCCGGACAAAGGTCCAATGTCGGGGCAAGCCCGAGGAATGTTAGTATGTTAGTTATACTTGTTGTATGTGTAATACTTGCATGTGCCTGGTAGGGAGGTGAGTGCGGGCGAGGTCCCGCATTTTATCACTAGATGAGTATGGACGGGGTTCCGTATCTCATTAGTAGCAGAGTAGGGGCAGGGCCCGAGATAGGAGAGAAGTGAGTGTGGGCGGGGGCCCATATCTCACTATCAGCAGGAGTGTGGACGGGGTTCCATGACTCATCAGTAGCAGGACATGGGCGAGGCCCAAGTTAGGCGAGGCCTTAGGATAGGAATACAGTTGAGTATGTTTGCTTATGTGTTAGCATGTTTATATAATTGTATGTGTATAGTGGGCGAGGCCCAGAGACAGGCGGGGCCTAAGAGAGACAAATATGTATACCGAGTAGGGCTCGATGCCAGGCAGGGCCTAATACCGGGCGGGGCCCGATCCCGAAGCGAGTCCGATGTCGGGTAAGTCCCGATGCAGCGGGCGGGGGCCCGGTATGTGGTTATATATGTAGTATGTGGTACTATGGGGAACTCACTAAGCTTCGTGCTTACGGTTTTCAGTTTGGTTTCAGGTACTTCCAGTAGCGGAGGGAAGAGCTCGGGATGACTGAATCGCACACAACATGATGTATTAGCCTGGGATAATTTACTCTGATATGATATGTTTAAACATGATACTCTAATTAAATATGTTTTTAATGAATTGTTTGATAACTATGGTTTTTATTATAGTTTTAAAATGAATTTTTTGGACATGATTTTTGGGACGTTAGAAGTTAGTATCAGAGCCTTGGTTTGAGGGATTCAGGCACACTATCGGGTGTGTCTGAACTCAAACTGAGGACTTGGTATGAAAATTTTCAAAAAGAAATCATTTTTAGAAAAGAACCTTGAAAAGAGAAAAGAATTTGAAAGGAGAAAAGGATTTGAAAAGAGAAAAGGGTGTGGTGCATGCAATCAGCCGAGCTCAAGTAAGTTCTCCCAAATTACCCATACAAGTTTATGATATGATATGTGCTTTAGAACTGCATGCTAGATTAGGACTAAGGATCTAGGAGGATGCCTTATGTGTCTGTTATGTGTATGAGCTTTATGAGTTGCATGCTAGTACATATTCTTGATATGTGGATAGAATTGCTTGATTATGTTCTGGTTAGATTTTCCTTGTTGGCTGAATGTTGCTTGCTTTGTGCTTTGTGGGGCTCTGAGTGATGGGAGTTAGCCATTAGGTGAATACGTCAAGTCACGTGTGACCAGGGTTGAATAATCTCAGAGTGATGGATTTGCCCCTATTCCGTAGCTCTCGTCTGAGTCTAACCGCTGTAGGGATGAGTATTCAGGTAGTGGCTAATTGGCATTACGAAGATACCTTCAGTAGCTGAGGACTGGGTTTGGGTTGGAGGTTAATCTAGGGAAACCTAGGATGAGATTAGCGTTGGGAGCAGTGTTAGTAGTAGTGAAAGGGACTTGGTGGAGTCGAGGCAATTCTTGAGGAAAGTACGGATAGATGTGGAAGGTAGTATAGGCCCATACTACTGAAAGCAGAGGATCCGTACTAGATTCAAGAAGGGTTGAGATAAGACCAGGGAACTTGTAGTCAGTGTGTGAGATCCCTCAGTAGTGAGGAGTATTCTGATGGTAGTTATGGTATGCTTGCAGCATGGTGGCGCTATGAGGCAGGCCAGTGGGCATTTTTGGTGCAGGTGAGGGATCACGCTAGGGTACAGGAGCCAAGCAGTTCGGGGAGCAGATGCGAGAGTTTATTTCAGCTGAGATTATGCGCAGTATACTGGACCAGACTCCTTTGATCTTCGGTAAAGTCAAGGAGGGGATTTTGGAGCTTTTGGATAGTCGCCTTGAGGCCTTCCGGGCCGAGATCGGTACGGGGTAGTTAGAGGTTCCTCTGTGACCCAATGTTTATGGATCTCTGGGATCCCTCAACAGGGAGGGTCCCGTTATCAGCTCTTGTCACCAGGGATCGGAGGTAGGTTACGTACCTTGTCTCCAGGAGAGTCCACTATACAATCTGATCGTTGTGGAGGTTTCACGAGTCGTACGCGAGGAGTTACCCGACATTATTGAGTGTGTTACTGATAGGGTAACCGCTAGGTTTCAGGGTTAGTTAGGGGCTGTTCAGGCGGTTGATGGGGTAGTCGGGGTAACTCGGGAGCAAGAGTTTCGTTTGGATGTGTAGTTAGGGAAGAGGAAGTGGACCTCTAGTCAGGCTCAACGATCTCAGCAGTCGGACACTGCCATGGCTGACACAAGAGACCCGAGTGGAGGAGAAGGGTGTGCAAGGGATGAAGGGACACATAAGAATGTTCGCATTAGGTCTAAGTGCGGCAGGTGTGGGTGGAAAGGTCACAACCGCCAGGAATGCATATTGGAGGTAGAGTTGTGCCATCGTTGTCATCATCTCGGACATATCAGGGCAAGCTTCCCCCGTATAGTGATTCAGGTAGCTCAGGATTCATCGCAGATACTTCGACAGAGAGGGGGAGTTCAGGTCCCAACGCCCATGATTCCGCAGGAAGTCAAGATTAAGCCGCAATAGATCGCTGATATGTTTTCCAAATTCAGCTTCTGTTTATGATTTTATTGTTATGGTACTGCATCAATGTTAGTGAGTGTATCTCAGAATATTATGTTTCTCTTATGAATGAGTTATACGCCATCTGCATACCATGGATGGTAGAGTAGTAGTTCGAAGATGACTCTTTTTTTATCCGGTTCTCAGGATGCAGTCACTGTAGCAGGTGTGAGTGGGGCTCGGGAAGTGTTCTGTTAGTCTTCAAGAGTGGTTCAGATTTGGTATTGGTTGGTTGGAGCGCTAGCAGTGGTAAGCGTTGGCTGTCAGCAGATCGACCCTTTAGATGGAGAGGAGGATTGGGAATCCTTCCCAAGCTGGGAGCTGTAGGGATCTAGTCGAATCGAAGTGGGGGAGAACTATCCCATATGTCAGCAGCAGGAGTAAGTACAAATCGGGATAAGTTCGCAACTTTGTTGGAAAGGAAAGCAGCCCCAGTGGCTGTTGGGATAGAGGAGCACGCGAGTTGGGAGTTTGGGAAACTTCCCAACATTGAGTTCGTGTATTCCCGATAGATGATACCTGGGTGGAAAACAGGTGGGAGATTTTCTCGGCAGGATGCGAGTTTAGTCAGGATGTAAAACTACGGGGTCGCCGTAGCAATCTCCAGCAGTTAGACAGAGCGGGAAGAGTAGTAGGGATGCAGGATAGCCATAGCATTTCGTTAGCAGCTAGTTAGCAGAGTGTGGGTGAGGCCCGTATCTCCTAGTTAGCATGATGAAGATCGATAGAGAGAGTAGTTCGTTGAGGTTTAGGTTGGAGTTGGTCCTACTTAGCCCTAGATAGATGAGACCTGTGGGGGAGGCCACTCCGAGATATAGTTTGGGTGAGACCCGTGGGCGAGGCCCGTGTGATTATAGCAGCGCAGGTGGGACCTGGTAGAGACCTTAGGGTCAAGATAGGGGATCGAGGATCTCAGGACTTAGGGAGCCAGGGTGGCAAGGTAGGTAGAGCAGTTTTAGGTAGTCGAAGTTTCTTCGGAAGTTGCTGGGAGCGACTTAGAGTTTGAGATTGGGTGCAGTAACCGGTGGGAGTCCGGTAACCCAGATGTAGATAGATCAGTTGGGACCAGGGTGGTCCCGGTTCATCCGGAAGGCGGATGAGAGACAATAGAATCTTCGGATAGAGACAATGATAAGAGGCTTCGTGCGAGGAGTAGTTGGTTGACTGAGAGGTGCTAAGCATCTAAAATCAGGATTAAATAATCTCAGAGTGAGTGATTTGACTCTTTAGCGCAGCTCTCATATGAGTCTAACCGTTGCAGGGATGAGTCTTTCACTCGAAGGATTATCTGATCCACTCGTTGGGATGGGTTTTAGCACCATGATATAGTAAGAGGAAGCATTCAGTGGGTATCAGTGAAGTGACCAGCACTGGGGGTGGTTGGAGATGTAGATACATCGATGGGTATGTCCTTCATAGAGAAAAGAAAGGTTGTTGTTTTGGGAAAGTTGCATGGGGAAGGCCAGTGAATGCGCAGGAGAAAGGGGTGAACCCCTAGGATGTCCAACATAAGTACTCGAGGAGTACCAAAAGGATTGTTGGTTGGGTAACAGTCGTGCTCTTAGGATTGTTGGTGATTAGAAGTGCTCTCGAGGTTCTTATATTCAGGGATTATTTTGCAGAAAGACCGGACGGAAGGTCAATGGAAGTGGTTCTTCGAGGATCGGACCCAGCAGGTGATGTATGCATCGGACAGGAATGTTGAGAGTAGATTGCAAGATAGTTGGTCGTAACGGACTTCGAGGACGAAGTCTAGTTTAAGTGGGGGAGAGTTGTAACACCCTGTTCTGAAAGTATTCGCTTATGATATTAAAAGGCCAAGGCTAGGGGCGTTTTGGTATTTTATGGGTCTTGAAGTTTTATTCGAAAGGTTTTTGGGTCGGAGTGTGTCGCTAGAAGCGTAGGGCTTCTCGCCATCTTTTCGTGGAGATAAAGTTAGTTGGAAACGGACCTCAGATGAGGAAGATATTACACTTGGAAGTTATTGGCATTAGTGGTCCCTAATGGAAAAAGTTAACAAGGAAGGACCATGCATGAAAAGTGGCAGGCGCGTGGGTACGCCCAGTGTAAGCTAGGTTATGCCCAGCGTATAAAGGGAAATGGTCGCGGGTGCCCTAGGCGTCTGCTGCACGTACAGGAAGTACGCCCATCGTATGACCAGTGTCCAGAAACCCTAATTTTAGGGCCAACCACTATATAAAAAACATAATGGCTCAAACCCTAGCCTCCTTATCACCCTACCCAACCTCAGAGAAACCCTAGAACGCTTCATATCTTCATCCTTGGGTGATTTTGACTTCAAGAAGCTCATTTTGGTGGTGTAATCTTGGAACAAGAAAAGAAGAAGTTGGAAATGAAGAACATGGGAGGTTGGATCTCATAGATCTGGAATAACATCATCATTTGGAACTCATTGGAGGTATAAAGTTCATAACTTTACTTAAGGGTGCTTAGATCTAGTGAGGTTTAGTGTTGAAGTAATTTTGGTCCAAAAGGTGGAAGCTTTATAGCCCAAATCTGATTTCCAGGCCAAGGGTTGCCACCCTAGGTGCTATATGATTCTCTAGGTTAGAAAGTTGTCACCTTGATGGTCTTAATGGATTCATGCAAGAGATAAGACCATCTTCATGGAAGTAATACATCATTTTTGGACTTTATGGATTAGGACGTGGAAAAGGACCAGGATCTGTGATTGTAACTTCTGAAGTGGAGTATTAAGAACTTAATGGGAAAAGCTCTTAACAGGGGATTTGCGTTGAGCGTACGTGCAGGTACACCCAGCGTACGCACCTTCTAGCCTGTACGCTTAGCGTACGTGAATGTACGCCCCGCGTACTCTGTCAGTTTGGGTTTTGCATTATTGGGCCTCGGTTTGGGCCATGCTTTCGGTCCTTGGGCCTTAGTGGTGAAGGGTTTTGAGCATTCTAACACTCCTAAGGTGTAGATGCAACCCTAGAAACCTTGGATCTATGTTTTACTAAGATACATGCAAATTTGATTTGTCCAAGGTTCTTCACCTAACAAGCATGGCATGGGGAACTTGAAACATAAAAGCTAGTAGAAGAACTCACCTTTCTTGTTGCTTGGATTCCTTAAGAACTTTCTGAGCCTAGTACTCCAAATGTGATGCCTCAAGTGTTTCACACAACACCACAACTCCTGGAATAACTTTGAGAGAAGTACACACACACTTAAAATCGGCTAGCCCTCTTGTTCTTCACTTAGTGGCCGATTTTTCTAGCTATGGGGCTCTTTATATAGTGTGTCACATGTAGGGTTACACCATGTAAACCCTAATGTGCATGACTTCTCATTTCCCCCATGATCCATGGGTTATAACCTCCATGGAGCATCCATGGAGCACCCAATGGGTCATAGCCCAATCTAGTGAATCATGAACCTGTTAGGAATTGAGACAGGGTACACGCAGCGGAAACACTATCACACACTCACAAACGAAACGAGAAAATAAAGCAATAAAGAACAGAAGGATTTTACGTGGTTCAGATTCGGTGTAAATCCTACGTCCACGGGCTGCAACTAGAGAATTTTATTAAAACTCACAAGATTACAATTGGCTTGACACTCTACACTTGATGTTCTCTCAAGTTTTTGCACACAAAATAAGCAAAACATACATGCATATATATAGGTATATTTGTGAGCCGCAATATGCACAAGATTGCCGCATAGTTTGAAAAAATAATTCTCATGCATGTGTTTGACAATTTTTTTCACCGTCCAATTATTTGCCGTCCAAAACTTTGACAGTCCAACAAATGAATTCAAAAGGTGTGCTCCATAATTGCATCGTCCATTTCATATTCAATTGTTTAATATTTCCAAGTTTCATTTATGGCCCTTGAACTTTTAGGAACTTGTCAATTTGTTCAAGACTCCATAAATCTTAACAATCTCCCACTTGGAGACTTGAACAAATTAGTATTTCTCCGCCATTCAACTCTCAATTACTCCAGTAATCTTAAAAAATAACCAAGTCCTTCAAGCTTCCAGTTTCAAAGAACAAGCTAAAACTTAGTCTGATTTCTCTAATTGCAGCTGCCCCTCATCTTCAAGTACTAGAAGGGCCAATTGAAGCTCCCACTAGCTCCAACTCAGTCGTGGCTAATCCCACCACCTACTCATCCTCTGTCTCAACCGGTTTGGACACTCCACCAGATCCAGAGATACACCGAGGACCACTAACACTCTCCAAACTTTGCAAACTTCCAACAAGAGAGAATTTTCCAGTCTTAGTCTTCAAAACCCAACGGCTCTTTGTAACTGTACCCGGGACACACCCCGTGCTCCCACTGTCATAGAATCCCCTGAATGGTTTAGAATTTCCGACTCGTTCAGCTAACATCCCCTTGGCTCCAGAATTCATGTTTGCAAAATGAAATCTCTTAGCAGTAGATTTAGCGAACCAGATTTTGTTTTGCTTAATCGGGATGGTCATACTTCCCTCAGCAGGTACCTCAACCATATACAATGACCCACGCTTCAAACCTTGAGCAATCACCGAATTACCATTGACCACCATCCATTTACCACCACCAAACCTTACTTCCAGTCCTTGTTTATCTAGCTGACAAACAGAAATCAATTTTTTCTTCAGCTCCGGAATAACCCTGACATTCTTCAGGCTCCATGTAGTTCCTAATAAAGTAACTAGATCAATATCTCCCATGCCTGTTACTTGAAGCATCTCGTCATTTGCCAATCGTACCTTCCCAAAATCTCCTTCTTTTAGATTCACCATCGTTTCCCCGTTGTCCATGGCTTGAAACGAAGCCCCTGAATCCATGACCCAAGAGTCCACAGAACTTTCCATACTGAGTAACAATGCATCATCCCCAGAAAAATTCTCAGCATCAGCAATGTTCAATTCTTTCTTTGGACATTGACTCTTAACATGTCCCACTTCTTGACAGTTCCAACATTTCACATTCTTCAAAGTTCTAGAAGAACTTTTTCCCCGACTCCCACTGCTCCCACTATTCCTGCTATTCCCTCTACCTCTTCCGACATTTAATAAATCAGAAGTGGAAGATCCACCTTGATTCTTGCGTCTGATATCCTCGCCTAGAACCAAATCTCTAACCCCTTCAAAAGTCATACCACTGGTCCCCACGGAACTTGTAACAGCAGTAACTGTTCCGGACCAGCTATCAGGTAGAGAAGCTAGTAGCAGTGAAGCTTGAGTCTCATTATCAAAATTAATTCCCACAGATGATAATCTGGACAGAATTGAATTTAGATTGTTAATGTGAACCGTAACTGAGCCTTCCTCATTCATCCTTGTAGTGAACAGCTCCTTCATCAAGAACACCTTGTTAGCCGCCGATGGTTTCTCATACATATTTGACAGAGCCTCCATCATACCACGCGCCGTGGTTTCATTCATGATATTGAAAGCAACGCTCTTCGTCAACGACAATGTAATAACCGACTTGGCTTTCTTGTCCTTTGAGTTCCACGCATCTTCAGCAGCTTTTTCCATTTTCTCCGGTTTGTCTCCGAGTACCACGTCCAAGTCTTTCTGACATAGCAATCTTCTAATTGCATTTTCCACCAGCTAAAATCAGAACCATTGAACCTTTCGATTATAACCTTGTCTTCAGCCATTACGGCAAACAAAAAAAAATTAGGTACACTCGTGTGTGACAGAAAAAACGATCGTACCCTCCAAAACCTCGCTAACCAGGCTCTGATACCAATTGTTAGGAATTGAGACAGGGTACATGCAGCGGAAACACTATCACACACTCACAAACGAAACGAGAAAATAAAGCAATAAAGAACACAAGGATTTTACGTGGTTCGGATTCGGTGTAAATCCTACGTCCACGGGCTGCAACTAGAGAATTTTATTAAAACTCACAAGATTACAATTGGCTTGACACTCTACACTTGATGTTCTCTCAAGTTTTTGCACACAAAATATGCAAAACATACATGCATATATATAGGTATATTTGTGAGCCGCAATATGCACAAGATTGCCGCATAGTTTGAAAAAATAATTCTCATGCATGTGTTTGACAATTTTTTTCACCGTCCAATTATTTGCCGTCCAAAACTTTGACAGTCCAACAAATGAATTCAAAAGGTGTGCTCCATAATTGCATCGTCCATTTCATATTCAATTGTTTAATATTTCCAAGTTTCATTTATGGCCCTTGAACTTTTAGGAACTTGTCAATTTGTTCAAGACTCCATAAATCTTAACAGAACCATAAGCCCACTATACAAGAATGAAGGATTTACAAATCAACCCCCATATATTTAATTAGTCTCCTTTTGATCACAAAATTAATTCCAAATTAATTATTGATCAATACTAATTAAATAATATTATTAATATATTAGAACTTATAATATATTAACAAACCATAAGTGTCCTTTTCTCATTTTGTCTATCCAATTGTTGTAATGCCATGCAACCCAAATAGACCATGCCAACCGGGTCAAGTACATACCAGAAATAGTTATGAAATCAGACACCTAATCCAACAGTCTCCCACTTGGATAAGTCTAATAACTATAACTGCAAGTATGATTTCAGGAACCGATCAGCAATCATAGCTCTTTCAAAGTCTCGCGGAACTAAGATGACGTTCCATTTAAGATAAGTGATCATATAATCCTCTGCTCTCAAGATATCAGCCGGACAAATACATGGAACAATGTCTTACTTATTGTCCAGCAGTTTGTTTCCCAATTTCTGATTTCTTTGGCATAGAACTAAACTGAACACGTCAATTTGATTCTAACCGGGCCCGATACATAGGTCAAAACAAAATCATCGAGGGGCCCAGATATGGCTTCTAATCCTCCAAGGACTAGAAGGAACAGATAAACTTTGACTTATATACTTGTTCTACTACTTGTTGAATCATACACAAAGGCAAATTTTATAACATCGACTTACCAATGCGTTTTCGTATAATCAATGTATAACCAACTCATAGTCAACAACTCATATCTCTAGGTTTGAAGACTTATATGATATTACCGTCTCACGATCACTCGAGATAAATTCCATGAAGTGATACAAGTGGGCGTGGGTTGAATCCAATACTCGAATCGTTATTCCAGAAGTACTCATGAACACTGCAGCCCCTTTGTCCCAGACAAAATGCAGACCCATTCATGACAGTCTTGCCTCATTACCTACTTCCAAACTTTGATTGACTGTGGATGGTTTGAATAATATGATATACCATAACATAATTATTCTGGAAGTCAAAACATGCAAAAATTGAAATAATAGTAAACGATTGACAGAAGATAGTAACACTTTACTTATAAACAAACAACTTTTATTTATCATCAAATGTCAGTTACACCTTAAAAATATTAAAAGCTATCTAATTTCTAAAACTAATATCATCCTTTACCCCAATGCGCCTCGCATGCTGAAGATGCTTAACCCTACTCAGTCCCTTTGTGAGGGGGTCTTATGGGTTCTAATATGATGATAACCTCTTTGCCATGAGGAGTCCTTCTTCTATTCGATGTCTAATGAAATGATATTTTCTGTCGATGTGTCTGGATCTCCTGTGATCCCTTGGTTCCTTCGCTAAGGCAACTGCACTTTCACTATCACAGAAAATCTCCATAGGCTCCTTTATAGCTAGTACTACTCCAAGGTCTCCAATGATGTTCTTCAGCCATAACGCCTCCTTTGTTGCCTCGCTTGCTGCTATGTATTCTGATTCGCAAGTTGAATCAGCCACTGTCTCCTGCTTGGAACTTTTCCAAGTAATTGCTCCTCCGTTTAAGGTAGAGAACCAGCCTGACTGAGAGCGGAAATTATCCCTATCAGTGTAGAAGCTAGCATCACTATACCCTACTACTCTCAAATCATCACTCCCACCGAGGGTAAAGACCCAGTCCTTAGTCCTCCGCAGGTACTTGAGAATGTTCTTTACCGTAGTCCAGTGAGCCTTGCCAGGGTTCCCCTGATATCTGCTGACCATGCTCAAAGCAAAGGCCACATCAGGACGAGTATAATTCATAGCATACATGATCGAGCCTACAACGGAAGCATACGGTACTCGAATCATCTCAGCTATCTCAGCCTCTGTACTCGGGCTCTTAGTCTTACTCAGTCTGGGGTTACTCTGGATCGGTAGCTCTCCTTTCTTGGAATCTTGCATGCTGAACCTATTCAGCGCCGTATCCAAGTAGGTACTTTGACTAAGTCCAATTAGTCTCTTACTCCTGTCTCTCAAATCCTTATCCCTAGGATATAGGTAGCTTCTCCAAGGTCCTTCATAGCGAAACACTTCCCAAGCCAGGACTTCACTTCCTGCAGAGTTGGGATGTCATTTCCTATGAGTAGTATGTCATCCACATACAATACCAAAAAGTTAACTATACTCCCACTAGCCTTGACATATACACAGGACTCATCTTCGCTCCCCGAAAAACCAAACTCTTTGACTTTCTCATCAAAACAAAGATTTCATCTGCGAGGTTCTTGTTTCAATCCATAGATGGATTTTTCAAGCTTACACACTCTATTAGGGTACTCTATGCTGACAAAACCCTCTGGCTGACTCATGTAAACATCCTCAGCCAACTTTCCATTAAGGAAAGCAGTTTTGACATCCATTTGCCATATTTCATAATCATTAAATGGAGCAATGGCTAGCATAACCCTAATAGAGTTAATCTTCGCTACCGGTGAGAAGGTCTCATCATAGTCAACTCCCGGAGTTTGAGAAAAGCCCTTTGCAACCTGCCGCGCCTTATAAGTGCGTACATTCCCATCCATGTCGGTCTTCTTCTTGAAGATCCATTTGCACCCAACTGTCTTACGACTTGGTACATTGTCAACCAAGTTCCAAACTTGATTGTCATACATGGACTGTATCTCGCTGTCCATCGCCTCTTTCCATTTAGCAGACTCGGGGCCTGCCATGGCTTTCGTGTAGCTGTTAGATTCATCCAAACTTACCAATGTACTATAACTGATAAGTGTATCACTTTCCGCAGTAACATGGAAACCATAGTAATGCTCATGTGCATTCCTAACTCTAATGGAACGCCTCAGAGGTACATACTCGTCAGTTGGATCAATAGGAGTTTCCTCCTCAGGTTGATTGCTAGGGTTTGAGGTTCCTTCACCACTTGACTCTTGAATTTCTTCAAGATCAATTTGCCTCCCACTGTTTCCTTGGCTTATGAACTCTCTCTCGCGAAAGACTCCTCTCATTGCGACAAAGACCACATTATCACTGGGTCTATAGAAGAGGTAACCAAAGGATTTCTGTGGGTAGCCGATGAAAATACACCGCTCAGTACGAGGTTCGAGCCTATCGTGAGTCTCGCGCCTAACGAAAGCCTCGCAACTCCAAATCTTGATGTGGACCAAATTGGGAACTTTCCCAGTCCACATCTCGTGAGGTGTTTTGGCAACCCTTTTGGTAGGGACAAAATTAAGGATATGAGCGGCAGTCTCTAAAGCATACCCCCAAAATGAGATTGGTAGCAAAGCTCGACTCATCATGGAACGAACCATGTCCAACAAGGTTCGATTACGCCTCTCAGCCATACCATTAAGCTGTGGTGTTCTGGGAGGTGTCAATAGTGAGACAATCCCACATTCCTTAAGATAGTCGAGGAACTCTGTACTAAGATACTCACCTCCTCGATCGGATCGAAGCATCTTAATGTTCTTGCCCAGCTGATTCTCCACTTCCTGTTTAAACTCTTTGAACTTTTCAAAGGTTTCTGACTTATGCTTGGCTAAGTAGACATAACCATATCTGTTGTAATCATCGGTAAAAGTCACATAGAAGCGGTGAGCATCCCTTGTGGCGGTTCTGAAGAGTCCACACACATCTTTGTGTACAAGATCCAACAAACCTTCACCCCTAGCACAAGTACTAGTGAAGGGTGACTTTGTCATTTTTCCAAGTAAACAAGATTCACAACTATCATCCGACTTTAGGTCAAATGACTCCAATACTCCATCCTTTCAGAGTTGGCCTATGCGTTTCTTGTTAACATGTCCAAGACGACAATACCATAATGATGCTTTATCCAAGCTAGTGGAAGAATCAATACACAACACATTATTTCCTAGATTATCTACAAGCGACACAGTTTCATATACACCATCACAAGGTAATGCTTTAAAATAAAGAACATTATTATAGAAAGCATTAATACCACCACATTCATTATCAAATGAAAAAGTAAATCCTTGTTTGTACAAACCGTGAAAGGAAATAATATTTCTCGCCATTTCAGACGAGTAACAACATTTATTCAAATCTAATGTTAACCCACTACTTAGCAACAAAGAATAAACTCCAATCTTGGTGACATGTGAAGCTTTCCTATTCCCCATGATTAAGTTTATCTTCCCATGCTCCACATTCTCACTTCTTCTTAGTCCCTGCAAATAAGAACATATGTAAATACCACAACCTGTATCAAGGGCCTAAGAATTAGAATAGGGTGAGTTGTTAGACAATATAGTGTAAATAACTGCATGGTTGGGTTTTACTTTCCCATCCTTAACATCTTGCAAGTACTTTGGGTAGTTTCGCTTCCAATGCGCCTTTTCATGGCAATAGAAGCATTCAGCCTCTTTAGGGTTGGCAGAAGGAGTGACAAAACTACTTTTGGTTATACTTGAAGAGGAGCCATCAAGGGACTTTCCCTTGGTACCCTTCGAAGGGCTCTTCCTCTTCTTCCCTTTAGCTTGCCCGATAGCCAGAACAGGGGCAGTGGTAGGAGTAGGAGTGGTAACAACCGACTTTCCTTTTAGACCAGTTTCAACGGTCTTCAAAAGTCCTTGAAGCTTGTTGAGTGTAACTTCCTCCTTGTTCATGTGGTAGGTCATTCGAAATTGATCATAACAAGAAGGTAGGGAGTGCAATATGATGTCAATTGCCAACTCCTTGGGGAAGTTCACATTCAACTTCAACAGACGATCCACAAACCTTTGCATTTTCTGCATGTGGCCCGTGAGGGGTTCACCATCTTTCATTCGGGTTGTTATCATGGAGGAGATTATTTCATATCGCTCTTGACAAGCACTCTGATGATATCTTTCCATCAGATCCTAGTGCATCTCAAAAGGATAAAAGTCCTCATAGGACTTTTGGAGCTCGGCTGTCATCGTGGCCAGCATGATACATGCCCCTTTAGTGGCATCTCGCTCATGAGTCCTGAAGCCAGCGATCTCCTCGAGAGTAGCAGAAGAGTCATCAAGTTCCTTCAGCTCCTTGTCAAGGATATATTCCTTGTCCTCATAGCGAGTGACCATCCTTATGTTCCTAATCCAATCATTGAAATTAGTCCCATCAAAGATGACTCTCCCACAAAGGTTCATGAGAGAGAAGGAGTCGGTAGGGTTTGAGCCAGAAGCAGCATTGTTGGAAGACATCTGAAAAAGGAAGAAAGACAAGTTTAGATTAGATATAAATATAGTCCTTAATAAGATACCCAAATGTAATATTAAGGCTAGGAACCAACATAATATTTTATAACTTAGAATAGGGATGCCGTAATCCAAGCTATAAGATATTTGAAGGTAGGTGAATGATGATTCAACAATTTCCACCATGAAAACAAAATGTATTATTAGGTTTTAATTGGTTTTGAAACTCCTAGATTCTTTTGAGATTCATTGAACTTTTCAATGGCATGTTTCAATCTCGATTGAGCCCTTCAAGTTTTGTGACTGGGATGTCGAGGATCACAAAACAAGGTGTGAATAACCATTCAAATTTACTTGGTACTCTTAATGTTTATCACTAATCAATGTGCCGGTTAACCACACGCGCTCCACCGATCTATGATAAACCTTAAGCCACCCTTTGCCAACCTTTTTAATCCATGTTAGTGTGCCGGTTAACCACACACGCTCCACTAACGACTTAAGCAAGGTGCAAAGTGTAATTTCAAGGGTTAGCACCAAATTCACATTTTCCTAAAGTAACTAAGATTGGGACTTTATAAAAAAATTTAGTTACCTTATAATCATTATACTTTTAATGAGAATTAAAGTCATTGTCCTACCCGTTCGGCTAACGACCCTCCACCAGTCAAGGAAGCGGTGGGTGAGAGTGGACACCCATTAAGCTGCCATTTTATAGGCAACAACCTTATACACGCGTTATAGACCGGCTTTGTGAATGAGGCCTACTAACGGTAAAACGACTTGTTCTTACACATATATACATATTATTAACTTATAATATTATAAAGTATAAGGATTGAATTTTAACTTCTAAAATTCTAGGGGTTGGAACAAACGTTTTCTAAAGTGACTTTACATGTTCCAAAACATGAGGGCAAGTTTTGTAACTATTCAAAACTTTTCAACTTCATAACTTATGAGTTAATGGTTTATTAAAATGAAGACTCTTCATTTTATGTAACTTATGTGTTCTTTAATGGACTTTAAAAGAAAGAATTTTGGTAATCCATAACTTGACGACAATTATGGATTCCATTAAAAAAATTTAGATCAAGAACTAAACTAACAAACAATTTGCAAATAATTCCTATGATCTACCAAACTCATAAGTGTATGAACATTCATATCAAAAATTTCAAGAATCATATAAACAAATATAAAACTTAAAATTTTGATAATAACCTTTGAAATTGGATTAGCATAATCCTTACCACATTAAAAACAGGTTTTATAAGTCCAAAACAGTTTAGGGTAATGATTCTAGTCCATTTCAGCAGCAAAACTCGAAAAACTGCACTCTGGGCCTCCTACTCGTCGAGTTCATGAACCTACTCGATGAGTAGGATGCATTTATGCATGGACTCGGCGAGTCCCCCCATGGACTCGGCGAGTTCACTCAGCAGAATGCATATTTTTCGATTTTCTTCAACAATTTGCATCAAGTATTAAGAAAAGAAGCCTAGGCTCTGATACCACTGAAGGGTTTTGAGCATTCTAACACTCCCAATGTGTACATGCAACCCTAGAAACCTTGGATCTATGTTTTACTAAGATACATGCAAATTTGATTTTTCCAAGGTTCTTAACCTAACTAGCATGGCATGGGGAACTTGAAACATAAAAGCTAGTAGAAGAACTTACCTTTCTTGTTGCTTGGATTCCTTAAGAACTTTGTGAGCCTAGCACCCCAAATGTGATACCTCAAGTGTTTCACACAACACCACAACTCTTGGAATAACTTTAAGAGAAGTACACACACACTCAAAATCGGCTAGCCCTCTTGTTCTTCACTTAGTGGCCGATTTTGCTAGCTATGGGGCTCTTTATATAGTGTGTCACATGTAGGGTTACACCATGTAAACCCTAATGTGCATGGCTTTTCATTTCCCCCATGATCCATGGGTTATAACCTCAATGGAGCATCCTTGGAGCACCCAATGGGTCCTAGCCCAATGTATTGAATCATGAACCATAAGCTCACTATACAAGAATGAAGGATTTACAAATGAATCCCCATATATTTAATTAGTCTCCTTTTGATCACAAAATTAATTCCAAATTAATTCTTGATCAATATTGTTGGAACCTGAAAGTGAACCTCTAACAATCCTAAGTCCAAGTGATTATTCCGGAGTCATCATCAAGTTCTGAAGTGAAGAGTAGTCCGGAAGCTGTCCGGACTTGGAGAGAAGATGTTTAGATGTTCAGGAGTGAAGACATTCCGAAATGGACTTTATGTCTGGAATGTGTGGTGATCCGGAGAAGCTCTTTTGTCTCTTTTTGTATTAATTACTTTTTTTCTCTTAGCATTATTAGACATTTCATAGGACTTAGTATGTTTGTCAACTTGGACAATCAGAATGTAAGAATTGTTCCTTTTATCCGGTCTTATATATGTTTAGTGGTTTGTACCATGTTTCACTTACTCCTATTTAAAGGAGCTTTCAATGCAATGTTATGAGACGTATCATTCACTCACTTTTGGCATTTACTAAGTTATTTCAAATCTCTTTCAAACATTCTTCTTGTTCTTCATTTATTAGCTTTATCTTGATCATTTATTCTCATTCCTCATTTATTACTTGATCACTTGTTGAATATAAATCAACTTACACTTGACTGGTCTATCCAGGCTTGACTAGAACATTTATTAGCAAGTAGACATTGATCTTAAGCATTCACTCAAGGTTTGAGTTTTCAAACCTTGTCCATGCGCATCGGATCTATTTTGTTCTCTAAATTGGTATCAGAGCTTGAGTGGTTGTCCTTTGAATCCATAAGATTAGATTATAGTTGGTTTGAAATTACCTTGGTATTTCAACCATTTCTGTGTTAAGGATAAAAGTTCTTCTATATACCACATTAGCTTGAAGATATCTTAACTTCAATGGCTGCTTCTAATCCTCAGCAAATGATTTCAATGCGAATCGAAAATAGTGTGGGTGGCCATACACGTTCCCGAATACTAGTTGTGGAAGAATATGATCACTGGAAAGTTAGAATGGAAAGATTTTTACTGGCCAAAGATAAAGGTGAAGAAATCTGGAGATCCGTCAAAGAAGGTCCTCATGTTCGTGTAAGAACAGTTGTGAGAGATGCTGCTACTCAGCTTATGGGTCAAGATGAAGCTCGTCCAGCTCCTCTAACTGCAAATGATATTGAGAAGCTGCATGTTGATCAAGTTGCTTTCTCAAAAATGGTGTTTTGGTGTTCCTCCTTCACTCTTCGAGCACATCAAGTTGTGCAAATCAGCGAAAGATAATTGGGACACTCTTCAGGACCTGATTGAAGGTTCGAAAAATATGAAAGACAAGCGCCTCACCTCAATTGTCAACGACTTCGATACCTTCACTACCACTACTGGTGAATCAGTGGCCTCAGCCTCCAATCGTTACCGAATCGTGGTCAACAACATGACTGCTCATGGGATTGTCCGAACTCCTCTGGAGTACAATCTCAAATTCATAAACAGTCTCGGCAAAGGATGGGGAAATGTGAAATCTTGTCTCCAAAGTAATGGCTCTTTGAAAAAGTTAAAGCTCTATCAACTTTTTGATGAACTTCAAGGAAACGACCCAATCTTGCTCAAACCATAAGGGAACTCTCCGGAGGCCCTCTTGCCCTTGTCAGTTCTTTCGAACTAACCATTCCGAACTTGTCTACTTCGGACCCTTTCAAACCCATTGTTCCATCTTTTCAATCCTCTGCACCCATGTTACCCACACAAAACTATCTTGTTGATGATTCGGAAGACATGGACTCTGAACTCCGTTTCCAACAGGAGTTTTCTCTACTCTCAATGACATACAAACGTCCTTTCGATCCCTCTTACAAACCATCCCAAAATCAATTTCATGCTCCTCACCATAACCATCCTCAACCATACTCAGCTCCGGAACCTAAACCAACTTCGGAAAATCCTCCCGCACACAAACCAAACATCACTAACCCAAACTCTACTTGGGAACCTTCTCAGAGTTCCAAATCGGACAAACCAAAAATCGTGTGTCATAAGTGTGGACATGCAAACCATTTTGCTAAAGATTGCCTAGCTGATGCTCTATAGAAACCAAAAATCAAGATTCTGCTTACTACGTCCGAAAAGCTCAAGAGATGGCTGAAAGCGAAAAAGCCTTTGTAACAACGGTTTCAAGAGATGTTGAAGGATATTGGTCATCCGAGGATGATGATGACATGGAAACTGGAAGAAATATGTGTCTGATGGCAAGACAAATTGTTGAATGTGATGAAGGGTATTGGTCATCTGGGTAAGAAGATGAAAATGATGTTGCTGAACCTCACTATTGCTACATGGCCACCAACGATCCACCTGGTCGAAGCATCGTTCAGCAACTAAAATCCATGATCTCTGATAATAATTTTGATTTGTCTATCTGTGAACCTTATCTAACCCAGATTCAAACAGATATGAGCACCATCTATAAAGCGTATGAGTCTGCCATAGAAGCGAGTGAGAAGAAGGAGTGTGAATTAAATCGTCTTAGGTTACGTTTTGAGGATAAAAAATTGAAAATCGAGACTTTAGAGCGTGAACTTGTAATGTCAAACGATGAATGTATCATTTTAAAAGACACATGTGAAATCACCTATTCTGAACGAAATGTCTTGATTTCTGATAACAAACGCCTAAATGCTAAGATAGATGCTTTACATAATTCTCTAGACATGCTTGAAGCGAACGAACGGATGACTCATAATTTTCGTCATACATGGTCTAAAGCACCTGGTCTCGGAAGCGAGTTTCCGAAACCAATTGCTCGTCCCTTGAAGGAATTGCAAAATTTGACATTCATGGGAGAGGTTCCGAACATTAAACATTCGGACACCCCAATTTCTCCCTTGTCACCTCTTCATGAGACCGCAAACCATTTTGAGTCTCTAACTCCTGAGTTCCAACCAATTGTTGTCTAGTGTCCCGATTCCACGCCTTTTCCGCCTCTGATAAACCTGGACCTGAATCAGACCATGGAATTTCATCACAGTGTTTAAAATTGTGTAGATTACGTTCTTAGGAATAATCATCCGAACAACTGTGTGGTTGAAGAAATCATTCCGGTGACAACTGAAACTGTTACCTCTGAGTTTGTATGGGCATCCTTAGATGATAGAGTTGAAAATTCAAGTTGTGTTTCCAATGATTCTTGCGAATCGGATTCCTTAGTCGTCTCAAAAACAAAATTGGTTCCCATTAACCCTAAGTTTAGTAATCCATCCATAGGAAAAACTTCAAAATCCTCCTCTCACCCTAAGAGAAAACCAATGTTGAATGGGAAGGATATTGTAGATCCTAAAGTAGAAGTTCGAGATGCACATAAAAAGGAAGTTAAGACTAGAAAAAATTCCATGTTCCTTGAAAATTCCACAAAGAGTGTATCTCAGAATTCTCATTCATCAACCCATAGTCAAAACTCCTTTACTCCCACTAAGATCCTAAGAAGACCTTCTGAATCTCTCAGTCGTGTAGAACCCAAGAAAGTAGTCAATTGTACTCAGCCTAAATCTTGTGTGAATGCCATGACTGTCCAAAACACTTCTCCTCGGACTGTTTCATCTGTTTTTATTGCTAAATCTGATGGAACAATTTTGAAACCTAATCTTTCAAAAACCAATGTGTCATCAAGCAAATCCACAAATGCAAAGAAAACAAAATTTTCAAAATCTTCAAAGAAAAATCTGGTGTGGAAAGTCAAAACTCTCATTGATGAACAACAATTCCGGAGGTTACAACTGTTTCCAACGCTCTGGAAGTCAAAGGTCCGAAGAAGACTGTTCACAACCCTCAAGTCATTGAATATGACTACTGGATAGATGAAAAGACATTGACCTTCTGTCTGTTTCCAAAGAATTCAAAAAATACCACCAAGAAACACAAAGTTGTTCCTAAGTCACAATCAAAGTCCAAAGCTCGTGCCTATGTCCCGAAGTCTAACTCGGAGCCTAAAAACTCCATCATTCACTAATTTTGCAGGCACTTTGTGCTTCGGAGCAAGAAACAATATGGTATATTGATAGTGCTTGCTCCATGCACATGACGGGGCAGAAAGACTTTCTGCGAGATCTAAAGCTTTCTCCAAATGCTGGTTACGTGACATATGGGAACAACTCCAACTCCAAAATTCGTGGTTACGAAATTTTCACCAATGGAAACTTCTCTATCTCAAATGTGGCGTATGTAGCTAATCTGAAACATAATTTGATAAGTGTAGCTCAGCTCACTGATTCAAATCGACCTGTGGAATTTTGCAAAAAAGTATGGCTATATAATGACTGAAGACCAGAAAGAGTGCTTAATCAAGTCGTTTCGCAACAAGAACATGTACCATCTCGACATCAACATGATTATTGGCAAACCGCAACTCTGCCTTCTCACCAAAGTTGTTCCTGACGTCAGTTGGTAATGGCACCGAAGGCTCGCTCATCTGAACTTTCGGTACATGAATGATCTCGTATCGGCGAAATGGTGAGAGGTTTACCTCTTCTCAAATTCGAAAATGATCATTTGTGTGATGCTTGTGAGTGTGGTAAGCAATTGAAGAAGGGTCATCCTGTTATCATCGAAAAATCCATTTCGGAACCATTGGAGCTTCTACACATTGATCTTTGTGGACCATCCACTGTAGAAAGTCTTCATCATAAGAAATACATTCTTGTGATTGTTGATGATTTTACAAGGTTCACTTGGGTCTTCTTCCTAAGCTGAAATCCGAAACAGCCTCAGAGCTCATCAATTTTATCAAAGGAATAGAAGTTCTTATCAAACTCCCAGTTAGGAGAATCCGAAGTGACAATGGATCGGAATTCACTAATTCCACCATTGAGAACTTTCTCACCGAAAAAGGAATTGACCACAACTTCTCAGCTCCTTATACTCCACAACAGAATGGTGTAGTCGAAAGACGCAATAGAACTCTCGTTGAAGCTGCTCGATCCATCCTAAAATTCGCAAATCTACCACTCTACCTCTGGGCTGAAGCTATATCAACTGCCTACTTCACTCAAAATCTGAGTATTATCAATCGACGCCTCAACATGACTCCTGTTGAATCATATAAGTGACCCTCTTAAACTTAGTCTACCACAGCCTTCCAATATCCGCCGTCAATTCCGTTCAGCAACTCCATCCGAAGTCTTCATCATCCGCAGTTCACTATCTAGTTTTCTAGTTTAGCTCTTTATCTACTTTTATTAGAATACTCCCTTATTTCCAATATGCCTTTCATGGCTACGCATAGATAGTTGAACTACTGTAATATTCGAGTCTCTATATATAGAGCTCAATCCTTGTTATTCAAATATTATCTCAGATAACACTTCGCATCTTGAACATATCTTGTGTTATTACTCCCATCACCTTCTTACTCTCAAAGTTCACTGAAAGATAAATGATTATTATCTCTCTTCGGAGCAAGTCATTCTTGACTTAATCACTAAGTTTGATCTCACTTACTAACTTGGTTTGAATGCATTCCTTGTTAAGAATCAACTTATGTGTATACTTGATATAATACCTGCTGTTATTTATATTTCCTTACATTTCAGCACCTAACTCTCTAATTATCTACTCTAACTTATTATTATTATTGTTGAGCTTTTAGATCCTTGTGATAAACTATTCAGCAACTATACTTGTTCTAACTTTTGTTCAAGTGTGTCCCAAGTTTTTCTCTCAACAATTGGTATCAGAGCCAAAGTGGTTGCCTTTTGAAGCAAACTATGTGTTTCAAAAAGCCTTCTATACCACTGAAGCTCATTTCTTCACAAAAAAAAAACAAAACTTTTCAAAACAAGGAAATATGGCACAGGCATTATCTCTTAATGTATCAAACAGTGTTGGCGGCTCGAATAGAGCACCGATACTTGTGGCAAATGAATATCATCACTGGTCTCAGAGAATGGAAAGATATTTAAGGAGACTTGGAAGAGACATATGGAGATCTGTTGAAGAAGGACCTCATGTCCCTGTTCTAACTCCGGTACAAACCGATGGAGCCACAGCCAGACTTGGAGGAGGTCAACCAGCGATGAATCGTCCCACCAAAAACGATCTTGAAAAAATTGAAAATGATGTTATTGCCTTTTATGAGATTTCGTGTGGAGTTGCGCCTGACAACTTCGACATAATCATAAATTGCAAATCCGTAAAGGAGATCTGGGATGTTCTTAAAAATCTGTATAAAGGGACTGAACAAGCTCAAGACAAAAAGCTTACTACTGCACTCAATGAGTTGAATAACTTTAAAGCTCATGCGGGTGAAAGTTTGGAAGATTCATTCAAGAGGTTCAATCTGATAGTCACAATGCTATTCAATGTAGGCACGGTCCGAAGTAACCATGAAACAAATCTTCAGTTTCTAAATGGTTTAGGAAAACACTGGACGACTGCCAATATGATTGTTCAAGGAGATAGAAAAATTCATTCTCTGTCTCTTTATAAGCTCTACGGTGAACTGCAAGCTCAAGAGTCTACGGTACTCAAAGAGTGTGCAGATTTCGGTGGTCCACTTGCTCTCGTAGCACAATCTCCTCACTCTCAATCATACTCCACCGCATATGACAACCCTCCACAGTCATATGAAGCAGACTCAGAGTATGACGACGAAGAAGAATTTCAGAATGCAATCGCTCTTGTCAGCCAACAATTCAACCGTTTACCACCTATATTCCGAAAGAATCAGCAGTATAACAAGCCACCTTTCAACCGCAATCTTAACTCTCAAAACAACCACTCTCGTTTCACTAAAAAACCTCACCCACCACCGCAGTCTCAAAATACTCAACCCAAGGAGGCACCGCAGTCCATCCAAACCACTGACTCCGGTACTCCCTCAAAAGACAAAACTGATGTTGTGATATGTCACAAGTGCAACAAAGAGAATAATTTTGCCAAAGACTACAAGGCAAATGTAGTAAAAGATAGAGCATTCTATCTCAAAATGGCTCAAGAAATGGAGGAAAAAGAAAAAGGTAGGGCGTATGTTGCTCAAGTGAAAAGAGACCATCATGTTTGGTCCTCCGGGGATGAAGATGAGGACATCAGCAACATCAAAGGAAAGGGAAAGATCTGTATGATAGCGATTGCTGATGAAGATGGCTCTACAAAGCTGGAAAAGAACTACTGCTACATGGCGAAGGATGGAACACTCAGCATTGTCGAACAGGTAAAACTCATGATCCGAACTCTAAATTATAGCATGCATGATTGTCAGCCCTCCATAGACAACCTTAATGACACATGTGCTGCCGTCCTTACAGACTATAACGAAGCATTAGATGAGAAGAACATTGCGTCCCAGGAGATGTTTCACGTAAGAGGATGTTTGGACAACAAAAGACTCAAAATGGCTATGTTAGAAAAGGACTTAATGTTAGAGAAAGATGCAAGAATGTTGAGTGAAACACAGTTAGAAATAGCATTGAACCAGAGAGATTTAGCTCAGAGTGAAATTGTACGTTTAAATCTTTTAATAGAAGAACTGTTTAATGAAAGTCAAGCCATCGAGAATCTTGTTAACAATGGGACTACTGACAACACTTACAATTGGGGTTGGTCCAATGGTTACTCTACCGCAACGGACTCATCACCCTGATTCAATAAGGACCGTCCCTATGTTCCTCCAGACCGTGAACTTTTTTTTCCGGTCAATGACAAAACATTTCCTGAAGATATCAAAGCTCACTTCGGTAGACTTCATAATCTGAGTAATAATTGTGTCATTGAGGAAATTGTGCCTGAGCTCTCGGGTCACACAAGTGATCAAATTCCTATTTGTGGCACAATCTATCCAAGTTCTCAGACTTCATCAATTTTTGATGAGGAAATTATCATAGAGGGTCCCGAAGTCTCAAAAGACTTCCCATCTCTGCCCTCAGACTGCAGTGTCTCTCACTGAAGCCATGAGCTGCAGAAGTCCTACCAAAATCCCACAGAAGTTCCAACTCAGTCTTACTCTGCGGTAGTCAAATCATCCTTACCGCAGTCCTCAGTCAAAAGTTTTGTGACTTTTCAGCCAATTCATCATGAACTACCCATAGAAAACTTTGAAGTGGGTCAATGCTCTCAAAACCCTGAATTTTCTAGTTCGGATGACTCTAACCCTCGTTTTCATAAATTTTCAATGGTTTCCAGGAAACCGCAGCTGAACACCAATGACTGCAGTTCTCCAAAAACCTTAGCTAAAAAGGCTTTCAAAGAGGAATTTCGATCCCGAGGCACAAATCACAAATCCTTTCTAAAAACAAAAGGCATGTCAGATTTCCAAAATCCAAGAGTCCAGGAAAGTTGTTTTCTCGCACTATTTTTCAAAAAACTCTCCCATCAAGAAAACATACAAAAAGAAATGTACAGTTTCAACAGCGATTCCAAATTCATCTGACACAACCCAAAAGGAAGTAAAGTCTTTTCGTAACAATGTTTTCAAATCTATTCCTCAGATGATCCGAAATGGAAGGGTATCTTACCCACTCCAACACCTTTGAAATCACATCAAAATTTTAATAAGTGGAAGGGTATTTTACCAAACCCAACAAAAAGGTCCAAAAGATCTACACGTGCTAAATCTTCCTCGACACAAAAAATTTCAAATTCCAACAGCACCAATGTCAGATCCAACCACCCTCGGACCAGTCAAAAGCAGTTCACTTCGTCCTTTAGACCGATGACCAAACAAGGTGTCAGAGTAAAAGACAAAATTTCAGCATGTCAGTGTCAATCTAGTTGTCAAAATGATTCATCTCATGTCAAATCTAGTTCGTATCAAAAACTCGTAACGTTTCTAAATCTCGCAACACTCCAAAAATTCACAAACACCCAGGACTAGGCTTAAAAGTTGACATAAAGCCTGTCCCTGCAACCTCGGTACATGCATCAATCAGAAACTCATCTTTTATCCAAGGCTCCAAACTAGTTTGGGTGCCTAAACTAACCGTGTAATTCTCAGGCCTTGTGCAAGGAGGAACAAGAAGAAGAATGGTTAATCGACAGTGTCTGCTCCTTGCACATGAACAGAAGGTTAGAATACCTTCGGGACTTCAGGCCAATTTGCAACGGTGGAAATGTCACATTCGGCAACAACTCGAATGGGATCATCCGAGGTTATGGTGTTCTTACTACGGGACACATTTCTATCCAAAAGGTCGCCTATGTAGAAGGTCTTAATCACAACCTCATTAGTGTTGGCCAACTATGTAAGGCAGGCCACCAAGTTGAATTTGATGACCAATTCTGTTACATAATGACAAGTGATAGGAGCACTTGCCTGATCAAATCCAGATCCGAAGGTACTATGTATCCTCTGGATGTCTCTCTAATCATCGGCAAACCGCAGCTATGCTTCCTATCCAAAGTAGTATCCGAAGTCAGTTGGCTATGGCACCGCAAGCTAGCTCATCTCAACTTCAGATATATCAACAATCTGGTCACTGGAGAACTCGTCCGAGGTCTACCAATCCTCAAGTTCAGCAATGATACTCTCTGTCAGGCATGTGAGTGTGGCAAACAGGCAAAAGTAAGTCATCCTATGGTGATCGACTCCTCAATCTCAGAACCACTGGAACTTTTCCATATTGATCTCTTCGGTCCATCTACCGTAGCCAGTCTTCATCACAAGAAATATATACTGGTTATAGTTGATGACTTTACACGTTTCACATGGGTTTTCTTTCTTAGACTCAAGTCAGAAACACCGCAGGTATTCATCAACTTTATCAAGGAGATAGAGCTTCAAATCAAACTACCAGTGCGTTGCATCCACAGTGACAATGGAACCGAGTTCACCAATAATCATCTAAATAGTTTCTTGGTGTCCAAGGGCATAAGTCACAATTTCTCAGCTCCCTACACACCGCAGCTGAATAGAGTAGTAGAGCGAAGGAACCACACTCTGGTAGAAGCAGCCAGATCTATGCTCAATTTTGCCAACCTTCCTCTCTACTTTTGGGCCGAAGCAGTGGCCACAGCATGCTTTGTACAAAACCGAAGCATTGTGTGCAAGCGTCTTAGCAAAACTCCGTATGAGGGCCTTAACAACCGCAAGCCAAATATATGATTCTTCCATATGTTTGGGTGTAGATGTTTTGTGATCAAAAACAGAGATCATCTTAACAAGTTCACACCGAAGTCTGATGAAGGCATCTTCCTTGGCTACTTAACAAACAAAGTTGCGTACAGAGTTCTCAATAGATGCACAAGGCTAATAGTTGAAAGCTTCGATGTCAAATTCGATGACTATTACGTCCGCAACACTACTCCATCAACCGAAACCAAAGCAATCCTAGAATGTGATATTCCTGACTCTTCGGGTCCATTAAACATAGTTGAAGGTAACTATGATGATCTCTTCGACCCAATAGAGACTGCTAAACTATCTGAGGTTCTTGTGTCTCCTGAAGCCCAAATACAACATGCTGAAGTATATGGTCCTACGCTATCCGATGAAGTATCATTTAATACTTCCACCTCGCCGGTTGAGGGGGAAAACTCAACTCCGGATCATACAACAACCATCGAGGTTCCAATACTAGAAGAAACAGCTCCAGTCCCTCTCCGCGGAGGATTTCAACCATCAAACGTTTCTTCGGACTCGGATGATGAAAACATGGAGAATATAGACACCAGAACTGACCCAAGAGTTCTCACAATTCCAATCATCCAGGGGGAACCTTCTCAAGCTCAAGAGGATCTTCCATCAGCAATCCAGTGGGACACTCTTCCAATTGCCCAAGAAAATGTTAATCTTTCTCCAACAGCCCAAGATGATTCCGCAGGATGTTCTCAAGTCCATGGGGAACTGTCGTCTCCAACCGCAGAGTCTTCCGATATTGAAGACATTCCCTCTACCGCAATTGCTGATCATCTGCAACCCCGTCTACATGTATGGACGAAGGACCACCCACCAGGTCAAACCATCGGCAACCCATCTGCAGGTATCTAGACTCGATCTTCCAAGGATTTATCTGATCACTGTCACTACGCAGCATTTATGTCCTCGGTCGAGCCCTGAACGATCAAAGAAGCATTACTAGAACCAGTCTAGATATCCGCAATGCAAGAAGAACTAGAAGAATTCAAAAGAAACAAAGTGTGGCAACTCGTTCCAAAGCCGCAAGGTCACACTATTATTGTTACTAGATGGGTGTACAAGAACAAGTTGGATAAATCTGGTGCTGTCGTTAGAAACAAGGCAAGGCTAGTTGCCAAAGGATATAGTCAACTAGAAGGTATTGACTATGATGAAACGTACGCTCCGGTGGCACGAATGGAAGCCATCCGAATCTTCTTAGCATACGTAGCACACAAGAACATCAAAGTACATCAAATGGACGTGAAAAGTGCTTTTCTCAATGGTGAATTAAAAGAAGAGGTTTATCTTCAGCAACCTCCAGGCTTAGAAAGTCTTGAATTTCCAGACTACTGCTACAAGCTTGAAAAAGCAGTCTACGGTCTAAAGCAAGTCCCAAGAGTGTGGTACGAGACTCTCTCTGAATTTCTTGTCTCGTCCGGATACAAAAGAGGAGTGATTGATCCCACTTTATTTAGAAAAGCAAACGGTAATCACCTTATGCTGGTACAAATATATGTGGATGATCTCATCTTCAGATCAACTGATCAAGGAGTGGTGGATGAATTTGTTAAGCTCATGACCAACAAGTTCCAAATGCGCATGAATAGAGAGATCAACTTCTTTCTAGGACTTCAAGTGAAACAAGTCCCTCAAGGGATATTCATCCATCAGGAGAAATACACCACTGAACTACTAAATAAATACTCAATGGACAACTGTTCTTCGACTAAGGTCCCCATGGCTTTCGGATATAAGATATCTGCTGATCCCTCCGGCGAATCAGTGGATCACAAGACTTATAGAGGTTTAATCGGCTCATTGATGTATCTCACCGCAAGCCGACCAGACATTGTCTTTGCAACAGGGGTATGCGCAAGGTGCCAGGCTGATCCAAAAATGTCACACACGGCCGCCGCCAAGCAGATTCTAAGATACTTAAAGGGCAGCAAGACTCTTGGTTTATGGTACCCCGCAGGAAATGACTTCAACTTACAAGCATTCACTGATGCGGATCATGGTGGATGCAGACTAGATCGAAAAAGCACCTGTCTACCGCAGAAGATGAATATGTGGATGTCAACTTCTGGGTAGAAGACTCGTCAGCTGGTCATCAAGGAAACAAAGTTGTGCATCACTGTCTACCGCAGAAGCTGAATATGTGGCCGCAGCCAGCTGTTGTTCACAAGTCTTGTGGATGAAAACACAACTTGTGGACTACGGATACAGAATGCTGCGGATACCAATTTATTGTGACTCTGAGAGTGCTATAGTGATTTCCCACAATCCTATTCATCACTCTAAGACAAAGCATATTGAACTACGGTATCACTTCATCAAAGACCACATTCTGAAAGGTAACATTGAAGTAATTTTTGTCCATACTCATGAAGAGATTGCTGATGTATTCACAAAGGCACTTAACTCTACAAAACTCAATAGTTTCTTACAAATGTTAGGAATGATGAATCCGGACCCACAATTCTTTTTGAATTACTAGGTACCGCAGACCTTCCTTGGTCTCTGATTACGGTCCTAATTGAATTTATTTATGATAGATAGTTTTGGTATATTCTATGTACCACAGTACATTCTATGTACCGCAGTATCCCATATGTACCGCAACTATATATCATATCTATCCTTCAATGGTCCTTATTGTTTGCTGTTACTAATTTTTGTTCAAGTGCTCTCCTCAGTTCTTCTACTGCAGTCATCTCACCATCCATTCGCAACGACAGAAGATCCATCCGCAATGAAGTCTCAATCTGCAGCCACGTTGATTAATTTCTCAATTGTTTCATAAATTTTTGAAACATTGTGTGCTATTTAATGATCATTCATTAAATAAGAAAAACATTCTCAAAAAAATAATTAAAAAAAAAACATTCCTTGTGCAGCATATCACTGTCACAGTTCTACTTTTCAAATAAACTTTGTGTCAGACCTATTTTGGGTATGATGACAAAAAGATCAGTTTTCCATAATCAAAACGTCAAATCCGTTACATCTTCCCCTTTTATACAACAGATTAACCCCTCACCACACGTTCGTCAGACGTGAGGTTATAGGGACTAACATTTCATTAAATGCAACCGCTTTTGCTAAATTCAAAAAGATAAAGTAAATTTTTTAATTACATTTTCTGTGGCCAGAATTATTTCTCCTAATCTAAGTAAAAACTCAAACGTTTTTATCCGATTTACTTAGGGTAAAATCAATAAAGTTTTTAAATCCGCCACTATAAAACCCTCTTTTTCTCTCCCAAAAAAAGTTTTACGCTTTCTGAAAACTCTCAAGACGAACTTAATCTCTACTTCATCTTCTTGCAAACTGTTTTCCTGCAAGTTCTTCAATCTTTTCAAAAAAAAATGGTGAAATCAGGCATCTCGAAGAAACAGTCCAAGGCATCTGGTCACCCAACTGGTTCAGACTCTGCCTCAAGAAACCCAACGCCAACGATTGCTTCGAGCAATTTAGGGCAGTGTTCGATGAGCATTCTTCTTACAATGCTCCAATCATGCTGATGATCAAGTTCCTGTCGAACCATCCATTGTTTGGCCCCTTCGATGCTTTCACAGATATGGTACCTCCTCAACCCTCTTCAAATGTGCCTTCTCTGCATATCGCCCTCTCAACAACCTTCAAGAGGTGCATTTGAATCTGGTGAATGATTCCTTGGTTATTCTGACCAAAGAGAAATTTCTCAACGCCATCAACCTGTTAGTTCATCCTTCAACAAAATTCTTCACCCCAAGCATAGTCGACATTCAAACTGCACTTTACCAGATGGGTTATCAAAAGAAGCTGAAAGGCATAGGCGAATTCAAGAAAAATCAGTTGTCTGCGATATGGCAGTTCGTATGCCATTTCGTGATCCGCAGCTTGTCTGGCAGAACCGGAGGCACTGACAATATGGGTCTCAAGCTGTTAGAATTGGTATGGAGTATTTTCACTGGCCACGATGTCAAGTACGGTCAGATTTTGTGGGATGACTTCTTGCAGTACATTCCCAAGGAAAGCCCAAAAGAAAACCCTACCGAGCTCACCTTTGCAAGGTTCTAGTCTATGTGCGTCTCGGATCTTTATGCTGATGCAAGACTAAGCATGGGCAACGATGTCAACTTCTTCATCACCAGAGATCTCAAAAGGTACAACCCTTCTACAGATCAATCCATTTTCAGACCCATTAGACGGCTACCAGTCCATATTTTGTCTACACTTGGACTTGAAATCGTAGATGTCACAAATCACATAGAGGCTACGGAAGGTATTGACCCATACCTTCCTACCCCGCCTCTGCCTAGTCAGAACATTCAAGCCTCAACCGCACCCATGAATCCTGGTAGTACCGCAGCTCCTTCCTCTACCACTCTATCAAAAAGAGTCAAGAAGGTTGCCTCAGCCAAACAAGGTCCCCACAACATCACTAAGAAACATGGAACCCCAACGAAGAAAGTTGCTCCCAAACACACTGAACCCTCCAAGAAAAGAAAACTCCAACAAATTGTGCCCTCAGATGATGAATTGGATGACAATAAATCTCACTCTCCCTCCATGAGTGATTCTGAGGATGATGAACAACCAATTTCTATCCTCAAAAAGAGAAAAACCAAATCCACTGACCAAATACGTGACCGGACTGATACCACAACCTCTTAAAAGGCTCCGGTAGTCCTTGGGGTGGCCGCAGACCCATTCAACACAACCATCCTTTTCTACTCAGACACAGAAAGTGTGTCTATTTCACCCAATCGTGGAGACTCCCCACCCCAATTCACTTCCAAGGGGATGAAACTAGTTCTCGCCCTAAGGTCTCCAGGGCTTCCCATCTACATTACTTTTCACCTGAAGATTTGAACTCCATCCTTTTCTCTGTAACCCAAACACTTCAAACACCTTCCCAACTGCAGGGCAACTCTTCAGCCCTAGCCAGAACTGAGCCGAGGCCAGACTTGACCACGGGTCAAGGAGACCGAGGAAGCTCTGGAAATCCTACTCTGCTTACATCTTTTCCAGGTTGTTTAGGCACAGTGAGCACTAATGTCCAAGGATCTGTGAACCCGAGGGACACCTCGGTGCGCTTTCAAGGTTTTGACGGTGACGAATCAAATGATTCATGGCGACATTACACTCCGGTCTCAGACGCCGATATCAAGAAATATGCCGCTTTCTGTAGGGCATTTCAAGCCAGAAAGGACCAACAAACCAAGCAACTTCAACAGAAACAGCAGGATATAGCAACCGTAGCCAAGTATTGGGCAGACGCCATCAATAACGCTAACACCGTAGCCACCATTCAGAAAGTACAAGAGTGGATGTCAACAATGGCTGAGACTGTTCGCAACTCTCAGGCACTCTTGGTGGTGAAGGTACCTCAAAACTCCCACCAACTCCAACTCCAACTGTTAGAGATTCTCAAGATGATGGCACCACAATCGTAGTCAGCTCTGCACCTACATTTGGGAAGGATGACTTTGATATAAATGAGGTAATTCAAACAACCCCTTCTGATGATGATTTAATGATTTTTGATGAGGAAGAAGCTTCGAGTGGATCTCAACACTCAACCTCCAAGCCGAAAGAGAAGAAGAAGAAAAAGAAGATTGTTGTATCCCGGAAAGAATTTCTGAGTCTACAAGCCAAAGTAGATCAGATTCTTGCTACGGTTAAGCTCACTCAACCGCAACCTGAAGACCTACCAGGACCGCAGTCACTTATTGAAAGAATTGAATGACTTGAGACCCATGAATGACTAGCTGCTGAGCGAATTTATCTGAAAGTTCAGATGGGAATTCGATCCCTAGATACAAGTCGTCAGGCTGATCATAAGCAGTTTATGGCTACTACGGAGCGCCTCATCTCTGAGGTATCCACAATCAAGAAAGAACTTCAAACAGCCATTGCGGATCAGTCAACTCACTCAAAGAAGCTGATAGATGAAACTCATACTGCATATTAGTCCACCATCTCGGTCCTCTAATCTACAATCAACAGACTTTAACGCTCTCTCTCTCTTCAAATTTTCATGGCCCTGAGATTCTTCAACTTACCAAGGAGATTCATCGACTACTCTTCAACCCCACCATCCCAAACAATCAGCAACTGGCTGATGCACTAAAAGCTCAATTCTAGGAGGTGTGTGCAAAAGTCGATGGTCTTAAGCAATGGCTTGAGGAATCCCCACCTCTCCATTCCTCAAGAGGGGGAAGTGGTGAAGACCATCATCATTCCGACATCATTTTGCACCAACATAAAAGCTCCCCTGTCATAAATGACAAAGTTCCTACACCGCAATCATCTTCTCACAAGGATCCAAGCCATCAGACTCCACCGCAACATTAGTCTCCACCGCAAAAGGAAATCATTCAAGACACCAATCCTTCTCCTGAGCGACCAGAGACCCCTCCCCACTTCAAGAACCTAGCATCCAACATGTTATCCGAACATTCCGATGATTCTCCCCCAACGAAACAGAAGAAAGCAAATTGGAAAGCAACCAAATTTGCTAAACTTATCTGGAGAGAAAACGGATTCGACAACACCATGGATGGATCCTTAGTCAATTCTTGGATCAATCCCCACCGAAGACTATTGGATGATGACTATAAACCCTACCTTAATTATGTTGAACCGCCATCCGACGGTTACTGGGATGTTCCAATCTCTCCCAGTGCCAAATACTTCACTGTATTTGACCAGTTTGACCGCAGCCTACCAGATCACAAGAGACTGCCCATGGAATTCAAAAGACTCAATCTTTTCCATGCCAAACGTGCTTCTTCAATAGAGAAAATCTGGTCTAATGATAGATCATCCGCAGTCAAGAACTTTAAGCCCTGGAAATTCATGAAAGCTGACTTCATCCAATATACTCTCACAAGAAGGAATCAGGACTACGTCCGCACCCAAGCTGACTTCCCATGTATGAATCCAGAAGAAGTCTTCCTGATAGCAAAGGTGTTCCAAAACAAAACTGAAAAGTATCTGAAGATGAAGATAGCGTTGGAGAGGGCAAGCACTTTTCTAAGGGAAACTGTCTGTGACTTCGCAAAAATTGATGCAGACATTCACCCTGTTCTTGTGTTATTACTCCCATCACCTTCTTACTCTCAAAGTTCACTGAAAGATAACGGATTATTATCTCTCTTTGGAGCAAGTCCTTCTTAACTTAATCACTAAGTTTGATCTCACTTACTAACTTGGTCTGAATGCATTCCTTGTTAAGAATCAACTTATGTGTATACTTGATATAATACCTGTTGTTATTTATATTTCCTTACATTTCCGCACCTAACTCTCTAATTATCTAACTCTAACTTATTATTATTATTATTGAGCTTTTAGATCCTTCAGATAAACTATTCCGCAACTATACTTGTTCTAACTTTTGTTCAAGTGTGTCCCAAGTTTTTCTCTCAACTACTCCGTACGAAGCAATGAATGGTCGGAAGCCAACAATCTCGTTTCTTCTTGTTTTCGGTTGCAGATGCTTCATCAAGAACAACCGTGATCAGCTTACCAAGTTCCAACCTAAAGCTGATGAAGCCATCTTCCTTGGGTACTCTTCAAAATCAAAAGCTTACAGAGTTCTTAACCGGAGAACTCGTGTTCTGGAAGAAACCTTTGATGTTACTTTCGATGACAACTTCGTTCGGAATTCTGGCCCAACCCACATTACAACTCACATTATGGAGTCCGATGCACCACCACCAGGATGTTCGAATCCGCAAACAATTATTGAAGTTGATTTTGAAACTCTCTTTGGACCTTCCAAAACAGCCCTTGATTCGGAATCTCGAACAAGGCCAATCACCACTCCTATCTCTCATTCGGAAGCCCCTGTCTCGCAAAACATCTCCGGTCCGTTCCCAAGCCTCTCTCCATTTGATTCCGAACCGTTTCAACCTTCTCGGGTTCAGGGGGAGAATGCTCATCCCTCTCTTGAATCAAATGTGGATGGCTTCCAAGATGCAGCTGCTGATTTTGATGAATCCAATCCTATCAACACTGATGAAAATGAAATTTCTTTGAAATCCTTTCTGATGATGATGTCAATCTCTCCGGTTCAGAAGTTCATTGGGAGCATCATCCTCATATTCAAACCATTCAGGGGGGAGCAGATCAATCCCACTGTTGATATCGGATCGACTGCTGCACAAGAACTCCCAAGGTTACACGTCTGGACAAATGATCATACTCAGAACCTATTAATCGGAAACCCTCATGCTGGTGTACAGACTCGTTCTGCTACAAGTATCCAAAATGAATGCCATTTCTCAGCATTTATATCCATGGTTGAACCCAAATCCATCAAGGAAGCATTAGAGCATGCTGACTGGATTAAAGCCATGCAAGAAGAATTGGCAGAATTTGACCGAAATGAAGTATGGACTCTCGTGCCTCCTCCTTAGAACCATCCCATTGTCGGTACGAGATGGGTATTTCGCAACAAGCTAGATGACGCAGGATTTATTATTCAAAATAAAGCAAGATTGGTAGCAAAAGGATTTACACAGATTGAAGGGCTCGGATACGATGAGACCTTCGCTCCTATTGCATGTCTTGAAGCCATCAGAATATTTCTTGCGTATGCTACTCACAAAGGCTTCAAAGTTTACCAAATGGATGTTAAGAGTGCTCTTCTTAATGGTGAACTCGACACTAAAGTATATCTTCAACAGCCCCCCGGTTTCGTTAATCTCTCCTTTCCAAACTACTGTTACAAACTCCGGAAGGCTGTCTACGGTCTCAAGCAGGCTCCTCGGGCATGGTACGAGACGCTCACTGATTTTCTCAAGCGCTCCGGTTTCCAAAGAGGAATTCTAGATCCTACCCTGTTCCGAAGATCAAACGAAAAGCATCTCATGCTAGTTCAAATTTATGTGGATGACATCATTTTTGGATCTACTGATTCATCTATGGTTGCTGACTTTGCTAAACTAATGATCAATCGATTCCAAATGAGCATTAATAGGGAGTTAAGCTTCTTTCTTGGCCTCCAAGTCAAACAGACTAACAGAGGAATCTTCATTCACCAATAATAGAAGTACATTTCAGAACTCCTCAAGAAATACTCAATGGACACCTATGCCTCAGCCAAGGTACCAATGAGCTTCAGACACAAGATCTTTGCCGACCCTTCAGGTGTTTCAGTTGATTAAAAGAAGTACCGAGGAATGATTGGATCTTTGCTCTATCTGACATCAAGTCGTCCGGATAACATCTTTTCCACATGTTTGTGTGTCAGATTTCAAGTCAACCCTAAGATGTCTCATCTCTTGGCAGTGAAACAAATTTTCTGATACCTCAAAGGTACAAAGAGTCTCGGAATCTGGTACCCAACAAACGAGAGCTTCCTACTTCAAGCCTATTCAGATTCAAACTATGGTGGGCTTCAACTTGATAGAAAAAGCACTTCAGGTGGCTGTCAGTTCTTAGGTGGTCGTTTGATCAGTTGGTCATCCAAGAAATAGAACTGCATTGCACTCTCTACAGCCGAAGCCGAATACATTGCTGCTGCCAGCTGTACATCTAAGGTTCTGTGGATGAAATCTCAAATCTTGGATTATGGTTACCGCTTTCAATGTATTCCTATATATTGTGACTCTCAAAGTGCCATTGCGATTTCTCACAATCCAATTCAGAACTCAATGACTAAGCACATTGATATAAGGTACCAATTCATAAAAGAACATGTTCTAAATGGTAACATTGAACTCATTTTTGTTCCATCTGATGATGAGATTGCTGATGTCTTTACTAAGGCATTAGATGAAACCAAATTCAATGGTTTTCTCAACAAGATGGGTATGATGATGTCAGATCCTCAATTCTTTCAAAAGATTTGTTCTCTTTGATAGAAGTATTCGAAAGAAAATTAGTTCTGATCTTAAAAACTTTTTTTTGCATCTCGGAACTACTTTCTCTCGGAATACATAGGATCATTTTACTTGTCTTTATTTCTGACCATCACTTGATTTTTAAGCTGTACAGTTCATCCTGATTATTTTTTGTTCAAAGTCCACATAGTCATAGTGCTCAAATTTTCATCTCGGAATATACTTCATAATGGCATCCCAAAATTCCACTCCGGAAAGGTATTGCATTCTGCACTTTGGAATTTCAAAATTCACTCCGGAAGTTTTCTCAAATCTCACTCCGGAATACTTTCCAAATCATGTTCCGGAAACTTTTTCAAATCCCTTCCGGAAATCCTTGAAAATCATTATTTCGGAATTTTGACTCCGTAATCATAAACCTTTTCCGTAATCGCATCTTGAATCTCATATCTTGTGTTATTACTCCCATCACCTTCTTACCCTCAAAGTTCACTGAAAGATAACTGATTATTATCTCTCTTCGGAGCAAGTCATTCTTGACTTAATCACTAAGTTTGATCTCAGTTACTAACTTGGTCTGAATGCATTCCTTGTTAAGAATCAACTTATGTGTATACTTGATATAATACCTGTTGTTATTTATATTTCCTTACATTTCCGCACCTAACTCTCTAATTATCTAACTCTAACTTATTATTATTATTATTGAGCTTTTAGATCCTTCAGATAAACTATTCCGCAACTATACTTGTTCTAACTTTTGTTCAAGTGTGTCCCAAGTTTTTCTCTCAACTACTCCGTACGAAGCAATGAATGGTCGGAAGCCAACAATCTCGTTTCTTCTTGTTTTCGGTTGCAGATGCTTCATCAAGAACAACCGTGATCAGCTTACCAAGTTCCAACCTAAAGCTGATGAAGCCATCTTCCTTGGGTACTCTTCAAAATCAAAAGCTTACAGAGTTCTTAACCGGAGAACTCGTGTTCTGGAAGAAACCTTTGATGTTACTTTCGATGACAACTTCGTTCGGAATTCTGGCCCAACCCACATTACAACTCACATTATGGAGTCCGATGCACCACCACCAGGATGTTCGAATCCGCAAACAATTATTGAAGTTGATTTTGAAACTCTCTTTGGACCTTCCAAAACAGCCCTTGATTCGGAATCTCGAACAAGGCCAATCACCACTCCTATCTCTCATTCGGAAGCCCCTGTCTCGCAAAACATCTCCGGTCCGTTCCCAAGCCTCTCTCCATTTGATTCCGAACCGTTTCAACCTTCTCGGGTTCAGGGGGAGAATGCTCATCCCTCTCTTGAATCAAATGTGGATGGCTTCCAAGATGCAGCTGCTGATTTTGATGAATCCAATCCTATCAACACTGATGAAAATGAAATTTCTTTGAAATCCTTTCTAATGATGATGTCAATCTCTCCGGTTCAGAAGTTCATTGGGAGCATCATCCTCATATTCAAACCATTCAGGGGGGAGCAGATCAATCCCATTGTTGATATCGGATCGACTGCTGCACAAGAACTCCCAAGGTTACACGTATGGACAAATGATCATACTCAGAACCTATTAATCGGAAACCCTCATGCTGGTGTACAGACTCGTTCTGCTACAAGTATCCAAAATGAATGCCATTTCTCAGCATTTATATCCATGGTTGAACCCAAATCCATCAAGGAAGCATTAGAGCATGCTGACTGGATTAAAGCCATGCAAGAAGAATTGGCAGAATTTGACCGAAATGAAGTATGGACTCTCGTGCCTCCTCCTTAGAACCATCCCATTGTCGGTACGAGATGGGTATTTCGCAACAAGCTAGATGACGCAGGATTTATTATTCAAAATAAAGCAAGATTGGTAGCAAAAGGATTTACACAGATTGAAGGGCTCGGATACGATGAGACCTTCGCTCCTATTGCATGTCTTGAAGCCATCAGAATATTTCTTGCGTATGCTGCTCACAAAGGCTTCAAAGTTTACCAAATGGATGTTAAGAGTGCTCTTCTTAATGGTGAACTCGACACTAAAGTATATCTTCAACAGCCCCCCGGTTTCGTTAATCTCTCCTTTCCAAACTACTGTTACAAACTCCGGAAGGCTGTCTACGGTCTCAAGCAGGCTCCTCGGGCATGGTACGAGACGCTCACTGATTTTCTCAAGCGCTCCGGTTTCCAGAGAGGAATTCTAGATCCTACCCTGTTCCGAAGATCAAACGAAAAGCATCTCATGCTAGTTCAAATTTATGTGGATGACATCATTTTTGGATCTACTGATTCATCTATGGTTGCTGACTTTGCTAAACTAATGATCAATCGATTCCAAATGAGCATTAATAGGGAGTTAAGCTTCTTTCTTGGCCTCCAAGTCAAACAGACTAACAGAGGAATCTTCATTCACCAATAATAGAAGTACATTTCAGAACTCCTCAAGAAATACTCAATGGACACCTATGCCTCAGCCAAGGTACCAATGAGCTTCAGACACAAGATCTTTGCCGATCCTTCAGGTGTTTCAGTTGATTAAAAGAAGTACCGAGGAATGATTGGATCTTTGCTCTATCTGACATCAAGTCGTCCGGATAACATCTTTTCCACATGTTTGTGTGTCAGATTTCAAGTCAACCCTAAGATGCCTCATCTCTTGGCAGTGAAACAAATTTTCTGATACCTCAAAGGTACAAAGAGTCTCGGAATCTGGTACCCAACAAACGAGAGCTTCCTACTTCAAGCCTATTCAGATTCAAACTATGGTGGGCTTCAACTTGATAGAAAAAGCACTTCAGGTGGCTGTCAGTTCTTAGGTGGTCGTTTGATCAGTTGGTCATCCAAGAAATAGAACTGCATTGCACTCTCTACAGCCGAAGCCGAATACATTGCTGCTGCCAGCTGTACATCTAAGGTTCTGTGGATGAAATCTCAAATCTTGGATTATGGTTACCGCTTTCAACGTATTCCTATATATTGTGACTCTCAAAGTGCCATTGCGATTTCTCACAATCCAATTCAGAACTCAATGACTAAGCACATTGATATAAGGTACCAATTCATAAAAGAACATGTTCTAAATGGTAACATTGAACTCATTTTTGTTCCATCTGATGATGAGATTGCTGATGTCTTTACTAAGGCATTAGATGAAACCAAATTCAATGGTTTTCTCAACAAGATGGGTATGATGATGTCAGATCCTCAATTCTTTCAAAAGATTTGTTCTCTTTGATAGAAGTATTCGAAAGAAAATTAGTTCTGATCTTAAAAACTTTTTTTTGCATCTCGGAACTACTTTCTCTCGGAATACATAGGATCATTTTACTTGTCTTTATTTCTGACCATCACTTGATTTTTAAGCTGTACAGTTCATCCTGATTATTTTTTGTTCAAAGTCCACATAGTCATAGTGCTCAAATTTTCATCTCGGAATATACTTCATAATGGCATCCCAAAATTCCACTCCGGAAAGGTATTGCATTCTGCACTTTGGAATTTCAAAATTCACTCCGGAAGTTTTCTCAAATCTCACTCCGGAATACTTTCCAAATCATGTTCCGGAAACTTTTTCAAATCCCTTCCGGAAATCCTTGAAAATCATTATTTCGGAATTTTGACTCCGTAATCATAAACCTTTTCCGTAATCGCATCTTGAATCTCATATCTTGTGTTATTACTCCCATCACCTTCTTACCCTCAAAGTTCACTGAAAGATAACTGATTATTATCTCTCTTCGGAGCAAGTCATTCTTGACTTAATCACTAAGTTTGATCTCAGTTACTAACTTGGTCTGAATGCATTCCTTGTTAAGAATCAACTTATGTGTATACTTGATATAATACCTGTTGTTATTTATATTTCCTTACATTTCCGCACCTAACTCTCTAATTATCTAACTCTAACTTATTATTATTATTATTGAGCTTTTAGATCCTTCAGATAAACTATTCCGCAACTATACTTGTTCTAACTTTTGTTCAAGTGTGTCCCAAGTTTTTCTCTCAACTACTCCGTACGAAGCAATGAATGGTCGGAAGCCAACAATCTCGTTTCTTCTTGTTTTCGGTTGCAGATGCTTCATCAAGAACAACCGTGATCAGCTTACCAAGTTCCAACCTAAAGCTGATGAAGCCATCTTCCTTGGGTACTCTTCAAAATCAAAATCTTACAGAGTTCTTAACCGGAGAACTTGTGTTCTGGAAGAAACCTTTGATGTTACTTTCGATGACAACTTCGTTCGGAATTCTGGCCCAACCCACATTACAACTCACATTATGGAGTCCGATGCACCACCGCCAGGATGTTCGAATCCGCAAACAATTATTGAAGTTGATTTTGAAAGTCTCTTTGGACCTTCCAAAACAGCCCTTGATTCGGAATCTCGAACAAGGCCAATCTCCACTCCTATCTCTCATTCGGAATCCCCTGTCTCGCAAAACGTCTCCGGTCCGTTCCAAAGCCTCTCTCCATTTGATTCCGAACCGTTTCAACCTTCTCAGGTTGAGGGGGAGAATGCTCATCCCTCTCTTGAATCAAATGTGGATGGCTTCCAAGATGCAGCTGCTGATTTCGATGAATCCAATCCTATCAACACTGATGAAAATGAAATTTCTTTGAAATCCTTTCTGAAGATAATGTCAATCTCTCCGGTTCAGAAGTTCATTGGGAGCATCATCCTCATATTCAAACCATTCAGGGGGAGCAGATCAATCCCACTGTTGATATCGGATCGACTGCTGCACAAGAACTCCCACGGTTACACGTCTGGACAAATGATCATCCTCGGAACCCATTAATCAGAAACCCTCATGCTGGTGTACAGACTCGTTCTGCTACAATTATCCAAAATGAATGCCATTTCTCAGCATTTATGTCACACCCCGCTAAAGCGGAAACGCAAGGTATGACAGCGACAAAGGTTTCATTGCAAAAGATAAAGATACATCACCATAGCAATATTTAAAAGTTTACAACCCATAGCTTCAAAAGAAACAAAATACAAGTTTTTCCAAAATAACATTGTTCAAAGAAAACTCCACAAATAACTTCAACACGATGCAGCATGCTCTATGATGATGAATCTTTATATCCACTTACTAATTATTTCCTGAAAAAGCATGTAAAACGAGCGTCAACTATGAAAATAGTTGGTGAGTTCACAAGTTTATAAAATCGAGCTTGAAATAAGGCTTTTCGTAAATACAAGTACATTACTTTAATGATAACAGAGTTGATTGCTATTAATGAATACAAGTTTATTGCTATAACGAGAACGAGTTTTGTATGTGTATGAGCAAACAATGAGTCTCAACCAAACCTATGACTGAAGCCCTATCGAGATCTATGCTTATCGTTCCATAGATGAATATGGTATCATGCACTCCAACGATTCGGGCGAGTGAGGAGTTGTCAATTCCTAATAGCGCTATCCATAATGACCATTGGCTCAAAGAGTTAATGGTTAGAGATAAGAGAAGGGCCTTAGTATGATAAGTTCTCATGTTCCGTGTTGCATAGACATACATAGAGAGACATAGCAATAAAATAGCAATCATGTTTGATACAAATCAATTTAAATACAACATTAAAATAATAGTTTTTCGGGACATGCTTTTCCACCCCAAAACATAAAAACTAAAAATAGGGGAGTGCGTGAATACTCACAATATGAAAAATGTAGCAACCAAGTTTATACGAGTCAAATAAATACAACGAACATAAATAGTTTAGGACATGCTTTTCCACCCCAAAACATAAAAACCGAAAATAGGGGAGCGCGTGAATACTCACAACGTTTCGAGTAGGTACAAGGGGTACTTCGGAATGCACCAACGTCTTACTACCGGGATCCTACGACATCAAACACACACTAGTGAGTTTCCATGTCGACATCTAATGCTAATATACTAAATTCTACATATAGTGAAATGCCAATTTATGTTTTAGTATTTGATTTTATATTAATTGGTTATACTTTTTCTGAAATAATGAAATTCTACAAATCGTGCGATTAATTACAACATTGAAATATAAATTTTCCAAATTTTTAAGTCCTTATTACAACATAAATTCACAAAAATAGCATTCAAAGGATAAAAATTCTCAAACTTTTTATTTAACTGCTATTACACAATACTAAGCTGGGAAAATTATAAAACTGGATTTCCAAGCTGTTTAATTATATTTTATGATTTTTGAGCATTTATTCCAATAAAAATTGAAATAAATAGAAAACAGTTTCCAAAATTACCCAAACTTTTTAATTAACTGTTATTGTACATAAATAGGCTGAGAAAAATATAAAAGATATTTTTCAGTGGGTATTTCTATTTTTCCTTGTTTTATTCCTTTAAATAATCATTAATTGAAGAAATAATATTAAACAGTTAAAATAAATTACCAAGAATTTTTGTAACATCATTTACAGTATAAATAACCTGAGAAAAATGTCAAAAGTGGTTTTTATATTGTATAATCCGGTTTTGGGTATTTATGTGAATTTAAGTGTAATTAACTTTAGAAATTAAGAGAAAAATAGTTTACAGTGGAGAAAAATCCTTAAAATTTTTATGTAACCTCCTACTGTACAACATGATGTTCTGGTAAATTTTCATGAATTTTGGATAATCATAACTATTTTTCCTATTTTTAAACCATTATAATTACCAAAAATTGGGAAAAATAGCAAGGCATGATGAAAAATGTTGAAATTATTTTTCTGAGTCATCCATCACAGGTGAGGTATGAGAAAATTGTTAGATAAAATTTTCACACTCTCTAAAGTGGTTTTGTGATTTATTATATCCTAACAAAAAGAAAATCGGAAATCATACCAAACAGCAACAAAAATTAATGAAATTTAGTGAGGGTCATTATCCATCATAAGGGTCATTCATGAATTTGTTCCGGATTTATTGACCTCTGGAAGTATTTTATGTGATTTATGCCCTTGGTTTCTAGCAATAATTTTAATAAATCAAAGAAATAATAAAAGTTTTTGGTATTTTACAGATTATCACATGCATGTGAGGGCTTTCAAAAGGAAAAATGTTCGAAATTTATTCAGAAGGAAAATAGGGGTATTGAACCCAAACAAATTAAGAAATGTTGCATGCAATGGTGCATGAGATATAAATGTGGCGGAAGTTCATGAATTTATGTAGCCCATTCAGTGGGGTTTTAAGCCACGAAATTTCAACCATCATTCACTGGATATGTTAAGTTTCTAAAGTATTTTTCCCCATATTTATGGTTGGGTTTAAGGCCATTGATCATGCAAGGCAAAAATGGTGATCATAGAAAAAGAGCTGTTTGCGCAACCATTTTGTAAAAATTGCCAAAAATCGGATATTTAATATTTTACAGTGAGACCAGTTGGGTTTGAAAGGTAACTCATGGAATTATCCAATACAAAAAGAATATCATGATTTGGTTAAGAAATGACCGAGATATGGTCGTTCAAAGCGGAATAAAGTAATCTGGCAGATTGCATGTTTGCTTTGAGTGCATCCTTAGGACATTTTGACAAGAACATCATGCATGCCTTTGATAAGGTTCGATTTCTAGCACATGCATGGAGTGAATGAGCATCCAAGATGTACTAGAAATGGTTTAAATGCTTTTGATCATGCAAGAACACAAAAGAAATGGAGAAGAAGATGTAATACTTGTTTTTGAAGTCACATGAACATATGTGCATCATTTTCACTCCTTGCATGGGTTTGATCCCGGATTTTTACCATTTCAAACACATGCATTGTGTTATGGTGAGAATCTACAAACCACAAGGGAAAAATAAAGATTTCTAGCCATGGAAAGGCATAGAATCCGAAAAGAAGAGAAAACTAAGAAGAAGAGGAAGTAGAATCATGAAATTATGGAAGAAGATGTTGTTGTTTACCTTGGTTTTGATCTTGAGGGAAGTAAGAACACTTCAAAGTCTTCAAAATCTCGAAATTTGGCAGAGGAATGAGAGAAATTCCGTGAGTTAGAGAGAGAGAGGAAGAGAGTTTGTGTGTTAGGAGGGTGGAGTGTGAGAGAGTGAAGAGAGAAGAGGTAGTGTGAAGGTTTAAGCTTAATGATTGAGTTTTGGGAAGAGAGAGGGCATGGGGAGGGGAGAATGGCCAGATTTTTGAGTGGATTAGGGCCTTCTCTCTCCTCAATTCAAATTTTATAAAAATCCCTCCTTAATTTTTATAAAAACCCTAATTTTTATAAAAGTGATTTTTTAAGCAATTTGATTTATTTAAAAATCTTGTTTTTAACTAATTAATTATGATTAATGCATGATAATTTATATTTCTATTTCATTGGTATAATCCATAATTTGATTAATAAAATTTGATATTTGGAAGTTTATAGCCAAATTTTATAAAGTTTTTAAGCTTTAAGATTTATAAATTTGGATTTTGGGCTCTTTAGGGTTTTTGGAATATTGTTTGATGTTCATCATCATAATGAAGTATAATTAGAATATTTTAATTTATTTTTAGGGTTTTATACCCTTTTTCAATTATAACAAAGCTTGAAAGTTTCATTCAAATTATAGCATTGGCATTTCCTATTGTAGTTAAGCAACTTACTAGAATCGTAAGTGTCAAGTATATTAGTCCTAGTTCTTAGATGGATCCTAGTTTATGCAAGATTTTGACCTAATTTATACTACTAGGCCATGGCATGATGTGCATGAATGGTTATTATAAAGATGCATGACTCCGAGAATGACCTGAATTGACAGTTGTCACAGTATCCCCCACTTAAAAAGAATTTCGTCCCGAAATTCATTCTATGTCATCGCTTGTCATCGCATGGGAAAAGTTGTGGATACTTTTCCTTCATGAAGTCCTCACGCTCCCAGGTGTACTCCGGCTCGCGTTTTGAGTTCCATCGAACTTTCACAATTGGAATCTTACTCCGCTTAAGTTGTTTTACCTCCCTGCCAAGGATTTCTATCGGTTCCTCAACGAAGTTTAGCTTATCATTGATCTTAATTTCCTCCAGGGGTACTATCAATGTTTCGTTGGCTAGACATTTCTTAAGATTGGAGACGTGGAATGTGTCGTGAATGGCGCTTAACTCTTGGGGCAACTGGAGTTTATAAGCTACCGGACCAATCCTTTCAATGACTTCAAAGGGTCCAACATATCTCGGGCTTAGTTTTCCTTTCTTACCAAAACGCACAAGCCCTTTCCAAGGCGACACTTTTAAAAGTACCTTGTCTCCTACTTGGAATTCTAATGGTTTAGGACGATTATCCGCATAACTTTTCTAACGATCCCTAGCAGCTTTAAGCCTATCCTTGATGATAGCAATTTTGTCAGATGTTTCCTGGATAAGTTCGAGTCTAGTCAACTGTCTGTCTCCGATTTCTGTCCAGCATAAGGGCGAACGACACTTGCGTCCATACAATGCTTCATATGGAGCACATTGGATACTCGTGTGGTAACTGTTATTGTAGGAAAACTCAATTAGAGGCAAATGAGTATCCCAATTTCCTTTGAACTCAATGACACACGCTCGTAGCATGTCTTCCAATGTTTGTATTGTTCTCTCTGTTTGCCCATCTGTCTGAGGGTGGTAAGCTGTGCTCAAATCTATCTTGGTTCCTAGTGCCTTCTGTAACATCCACCAAAATCGAGATGTAAAACGACTATCTCTATCAGAAATGATAGATAGGGGGTAGACCGGGCAATTCCTTCGAAAACACCTCGGGATAGTTTTGAACCACTGGAATCTCCTTGAGTTGCTTAGCTTCAGGTTCTCTTTCTAGCACGTGGGCCATGAATGCAATACAATTCTTTTTCAGGTACTTGTGAACCTTCACGCTTGATACTATGTTTAAACTTCTTCCTGGCTTCTCACCGTGTATGATAAGGGTTTCTCCATTAGGGAGAGGCACTCTAATGACTTTCTCGTAACAACCAATTTCTGCTTTATTTTTGGATAACCAATCCATCCCTACTATCACATCAAAACTACCTAGCTCTATAGGAATTAGGTCAATGCTAAAGAGTTTATCAGCTAAATTCAGAGTACAACCAGGAATTATATCATCAGCCCTAATTTCATACCCATCAGCAAGTTCAATAGCATAAGCATTCCTCATCTTTCTCGATTTCAAGCCAATTAACGGTCTAAATGCTAAAGAAACAAAACTCCTATCTGCTCCCGCATCGAATATTACTGATGCAAAATGGTTGTTCAGGAGAAACGTACATGTTATCACTTCAGGGTTCTGACGAGCTTCTTCTGCACCAATCACAAAGGCTACACCTCTTGGTCGTCCAATTTGATTTCCTTGGAAGTTTTGCCTGGCTTGGCCTTGTCCATTGTTACCAGGTCCATTGTTCAGTTTGGGACATGCTCTAAGGAGATGATCAGTACTCCCGCACACGTAACATGTCCTTTTTCCCTCCTTATTCACCTTACAATACTTCGAGTAATGACCTGTTTGCTTACAGTTTTGGCACACTGGGCAAGCTCCCTTGTGATGGAAGTTACACTTATTGCACTTCGGAAGCGGCCCTGAGTACTGCTTTCGCTCCTGCACTTCCCGTTCTTGAGTTTTCACTGGTTCTTGCTCCTAGGCTCTTACCATAAAGTTTCTTGAGACTTTCTGCTTCCTCCCTGACTTCCCTCCATACTTCTTCTCTCCCTGATCTGCTGGCTTCCTCTTGCTACTAGAGCTTTCCTTTGTCGATGCTCCCATCCTTATCACATCATTGGTTAGTCGATTTGCTAGACTTACTGCACTTTGAATAGTAGTTGGGTTTGCTGAGGTAACCATTCCCCGAATCTCTGGTGCCAGACCCCAGATGTAATGATCTATCTGTTTCTCCTCAGGAGTAACCATGTGAGGTACCAGTTTTGCTAGTTCATGAAATCGGACTGTGTACTTCTCTATTTGTGTTCCAACCATAGAATGGTTCCAGAATTCAGATTCAAGCTTCTGAAGTTCATCCTTGGGACAATACTCCTCTATCAGTAGCTTCTTTAGGTCTTCCCAAGTTAGCTGATATGCCGCTGTACGGCCTCGGGTTTGCACTAGAGTATTCCACCAGGTTAATGCCCTATCTTGGAATAGGCAAGATGCATACTCAACTTTGTTACGCTCGAGGCATTTGCTAATGTGAAGGACCGACTCCATGCTGTCAATCCATTTCAGCAACCCGACCGCACCTTCCTTTCCATGGAACTCCTTAGGTTTACAAGCCATAAAGGACTTGTAGTTACATTCTCTTTCATTGTTTCCCCGGTTTCCTCCACTACTTCCTTGGTTAGCATTAAGTCTTGCAGTTACTTGAGTAACAATGTTTGGGATTGCTTCCATGAGTTGTTGTGCTACAATTTGAGCAACATTGGGTGTTTCGTTCTATGGGCGCCCGCGATTAGGCCTTCCTGACATGGTTCTATTACACAGGAGAAGAAATACGTATAAATACATAAAATAATGTATAATATTTAGTTCACTACTATTTTGAAAACCGTAAGTGTTGTCAAATCATTGGTTTGCATTAATACTAGGCATATATATTTTAGAAAGAAAAGAAAAGAAAAATCTCTTTATTCGACCATTTACCAAATAAATTCTAGGGTTTGACCTCATAGTAAAAGTTTTCAAACATAAAATAAAATTCTTCATTACCATTTGACATTGTCTTTAAAAACCAAACCAATACATCAAATCCAAAATAAAGTTTCAAATGTTTTTCCCAAAAGACACCCAACATGGGTTTTCATTTCATGACAAAATAAATTAAAATACTGAAATCAGAACCAAACACTAATCGCTATCCCAACAAGAAACGTCAACACCACAATCAGTAATAGCCCAACAAGCACATAATATGCGGTCATCGCACGACATGCCACTCGTCTAGCAGTACTAGCAGTGTCAGCAGTCTCCATCGAATGCTGAAACAGGATTTCCATTCCTGTCAAGACTTCATCCAAAACTTCCTGATGCCCAGCTATCACAGCGAGACTGTGACGTAGGCCCGTTGCTATCGACTGCAATCTCCAGGACTCCTCCGGGGTCATACCTGGCTGTCTGACAGGTATCCCTATGACTCGCTGTGGTGAGGGTGCTCTCGGTCCTGCATCGTTGGGTCCTACCCCGCTAGGTCCTGCCGTGCCATGTCCTGCTGTGCTGGTGGGTATCCTTCCTGGAATGGGAACACTCTTCCTCGCCGTCCCCCGAATGCGAAGTCCATAAAGTGGTGGCTGTGGCAACACTGATGTAGGTGATGCCTCGCGTCGTTGACTCGGGGCGTTGTCATCGCTGATCTCCACCGAGTTCCCTGTATCTTCTGTATCCTCTGATGGGTCTTCTTCTACCGAGGCGGGGGGATTACGTCGAGGGATAATAGTGACGTAGCCGGACTCATCGGCTGAGGCGACAGCATGGGAAGATGACGATGTTGACATAGTGGACTGAGACATAATTTCAATGAGATATGAAATGAATAACAATGTATACCTATAATATGCAATGCTTACACACACCAAAATTTAACCATTTTGAAATTTTAAAATAAAGTTTTCTCAAATATTTTTGTTGAACATATTTCCATTATAATTAGCTCAAGCTTTGTATAAATCTTTCCTTAATTAAACATAGGTGATCAGGCTATGTTTAATCGAGGTCCAATAATACAACTCCCGACCTAATTATACTCGTAATATGTTTGATGTAAAAAGAATTTCTTTGTAAGTTTTAGTTATAGGTTGTGTTTTCTTAAAGAAAAACCGATGTTCTCTATAACTTTAGCTCTGATACCATTTCTGTCACACCCCGCTAAAGCGGAAACGCAAGGTATGACAGCGACAAAGGTTTCATTGCAAAAGATAAAGATACATCACCATAGCAATATTTAAAAGTTTACAACCCATAGCTTCAAAAGAAACAAAATACAAGTTTTTCCAAAATAACATTGTTCAAAGAAAACTCCACAAATAACTTCAACACGATGCAGCATGCTCTATGATGATGAATCTTTATATCCACTTACTAATTATTTCCTGAAAAAGCATGTAAAACGAGCGTCAACTATGAAAATAGTTGGTGAGTTCACAAGTTTATAAAATCGAGCTTGAAATAAGGCTTTTCGTAAATACAAGTACATTGCTTTAATGATAACAGAGTTGATTGCTATTAATGAATACAAGTTTATTGCTATAACGAGAACGAGTTTTGTATGTGTATGAGCAAACAATGAGTCTCAACCAAACCTATGACTGAAGCCCTATCGAGATCTATGCTTATCGTTCCATAGATGAATATGGTATCATGCACTCCAGCGATTCGGGCGAGTGAGGAGTTGTCAATTCCTAATAGCGCTATCCATAATGACCATTGGCTCAAAGAGTTAATGGTTAGAGATAAGGGAAGGGCCTTAGTACGATAAGTTCTCATGTTCCGTGTTGCATAGACATACATAGAGAGACATAGCAATAAAATAGCAATCATGTTTGATACAAATCAATTTAAATACAACATTAAAATAATAGTTTTTCGGGACATGCTTTTCCACCCCAAAACATAAAAACTGAAAATAGGGGAGTGCGTGAATACTCACAATATGAAAAATGTAGCAACCAAGTTTATACGAGTCAAATAAATACAACGAACATAAATAGTTTAGGACATGCTTTTCCACCCCAAAACATAAAAACCGAAAATAGGGGAGTGCGTGAATACTCACAACGTTTCGAGTAGGTACAAGGGGTACTTCGGAATGCACCAACGTCTTACTACCAGGATCCTACGACATCAAACACACACTAGTGAGTTTCCATGTCGACATATAATGCTAATATACTAAATTCTACATATAGTGAAATGCCAATTTATGTTTTAGTATTTGATTTTATATTAATTGGTTACACTTTTTCTGAAATAATGAAATTCTACAAATCGTGCGATTAATTACAACATTGAAATATAAATTTTCCAAATTTTTAAGTCCTTATTACAACATAAATTCACGAAAATAGCATTCAAAGGATAAAAATTCTCAAACTTTTTATTTAACTGCTATTACACAATACTAAGCTGGGAAAATTATAAAAATGGATTTCCAAGCTGTTTAATTATATTTTATGATTTTTGAGCATTTATTCCAATAAAAATTGAAATAAATAGAAAACAGTTTCCAAAATTACCCAAACTTTTTAATTAACTGTTATTGTACATAAATAGGCTGGGAAAAATATAAAAGATATTTTTCAGTGGGTATTTCTATTTTTCCTTGTTTTATTCCTTTAAATAATCATTAATTGAAGAAATAATATTAAACAGTTAAAATAAATTACCAAGAATTTTTGTAACATCATTTACAGTATAAATAACCTGAGAAAAATGCCAAAAGTGGTTTTTATATTGTATAATCCGGTTTTGGGTATTTATGTGAATTTAAGTGTAATTAACTTTAGAAATTAAGAGAAAAATAGTTTATAGTGGAGAAAAATCCTTAAAATTTTTATGTAACCTCCTACTGTACAACATGATGTTCTGGTAAATTTTCATGAATTTTGGATAATCAAAACTATTTTTCCTATTTTTAAACCATTATAATTACCAAAAATTGGGAAAAATAGCAAGGCATGATGAAAAATGTTGAAATTATTTTTCTGAGTCATCCATCACAGGTGAGGTATGAGAAAATTGTTAGATAAAATTTTCACACTCTTTAAAGTGGTTTTGTGATTTTTTATATCCTAACAAAAAGAAAATCGGAAATCATACCAAACAGCAACAAAAATTAATGAAATTTAGTGAGGGGTCATTATCCATCATAAGGGTCATTCATGAATTTGTTCCGGATTTATTGACCTCTGGAAGTATTTTATGTGATTTATGCCCTTGGTTTCTAGCAATAATTTTAATAAATCAAAGAAATAATAAAAGCTTTTGGTATTTTACAGATTATCACATGCATGTGAGGGCTTTCAAAAGGAAAAATGTTCAAAATTTATTCAGAAGGAAAATAGGGGTATTAAACCCAAACAAATTAAGAAATGTTGCATGCAATGGTGCATGAGATATAAATGTGGCTGAAGTTCATGAATTTATGTAGCCCATTCAGTGGCGTTTTAAGCCACGAAATTTCAACCATCATTCACTGGATATGTTAAGTTTCTAAAGTATTTTTCCCCAGATTTATGGTTGGGTTTAAGGCCATTGATCATGCAAGGCAAAAATGGTGATCATAGAAAAAGAGCTGTTTGCGCAACCATTTTGTAAAAATTGCCAAAAATCGGATATTTAATATTTTACAGTGAGACCAGTTGGGTTTGAAAGTTAACTCATGTAATTATCCAATACAAAAAGAATATCATGATTTGGTTAAGAAATGACCGAGATATGGTCGTTCAAAGCGGAATGAAGTAATCTGGCAGATTGCATGTTTGCTTTGAGTGCATCCTTAGGACATTTTGACAAGAACATCATGCATGCCTTTGATAAGGTCCGATTTCTAGCACATGCATGGAGTGAATGAGCATCCAAGATGTACTAGAAATGGTTTAAATGCTTTTGATCATGCAAGAACACAAAAGAAATGGAGAAGAAGATGTAATACTTGTTTTTGAAGTCACATGAACATATGTACATCATTTTCACTCCTTGCATGGGTTTGATCCCGGATTTTCACCATTTCAAACACATGCATTGTGTTATGGTGAGAATCTACAAACCACAAGGGAAAAATAAAGATTTCTAGCCATGGAAAGGCATAGAATCCGAAAAGAAGAGAAAACTAAGAAGAAGAGGAAGTAGAATCATGAAATTATGGAAGAAGATGTTGTTGTTTACCTTGGTTTTGATCTTGAGGGAAGTAAGAACACTTCAAAGTCTTCAAAATCTCGAAATTTGGCAGAGGAATGAGAGAAATTTCATGAGTTAGAGAGAGAGAGGAAGAGAGTTTGTGTGTTAGGAGGGTGGAGTGTGAGAGAGTGAAGAGAGAAGAGGTAGTGTGAAGGTTTAAGCTTAATGATTGAGTTTTGGGAAGAGAGAGGGCATGGGGAGGGGAGAATGGCCAGATTTTTGAGTGGACTAGGGCCTTCTCTCACCTCAATTCAAATTTTATAAAAATCCCTCCTTAATTTTTATAAAAACCCTAATTTTTATAAAAGTGATTTTTTAAGCAATTTGATTTATTTAAAAATCTTGTTTTTAACTAATTAATTATGATTAATGCATGATAATTTATATTTCTATTTCATTGGTATAATCCATAATTTGATTAATAAAATTTGATATTTGGAAGTTTATAGCCAAATTTTATAAAGTTTTTAAGCTTTAAGATTTATAAATTTGGATTTTGGGCTCTTTAGGGTTTTTGGAATATTGTTTGATGTTCATCATCATAATGAAGTATAATTAGAATATTTTAATTTATTTTTAGGGTTTTATACCCTTTTTCAATTATAACAAAGCTTGAAAGTTTCATTCAAATTATAGCATTGGCATTTCCTATTGTAGTTAAGCAACTTACTAGAATCGTAAGTGTCAAGTATATTAGTCCTAGGTCTTAGATGGATCCTAGTTTATGCAAGATTTTGACCTAATTTATACTACTAGGCCATGGCATGATGTGCATGAATGGTTATTATAAAGATGCATGACTCCGAGAATGACCTGAATTGACAGTTGTCACAATTTATATCCATGGTTGAACCCAAATCCATCAAGGAAGCATTAGAGCATGCTAACTGGATTACAGCCATGCAAGAAGAATTGGCAGAATTTGACCGAAATGAAGTATGGACTCTCGTGCCTCCTCCTCAGAACCATCCCATTTTCGGTACGAGATGGGTATTTCGCAACAAGCTAGATGACGCAGGATTTATTATTCAAAATAAAGCAAGATTGGTGGCAAAAGGATTTACACAGATTCAAGGGCTCGACTATGATGAGACATTCGCTCCTGTTGCATGTCTTGAAGCCATCAGAATCTTTCTTGCGTATGTTGCTCACAAAGGCTTCAAAGTTTACCAAATGGATGTTAAGAGTGCTTTTCTTAATGGTGAACTCGACACTAAAGTATATCTTCAACAGCCCCCCGGTTTCGTTAATCTCTCCTTTCCAAACTACTGTTACAAACTCCGGAAGGCTGTCTACGGTCTCAAGCAGGCTCCTCGGGCATGGTACGAGACTCTCACTGATTTTCTCAAGCGCTCCGGTTTCCAAAGAGGAATTCTAGATCCTACCCTGTTCCGAAGATCAAACGAAAAGCATCTCATGCTAGTTCAAATTTATGTGGATGACATCATTTTTGGATCTACTGATTCATCTATGGTTGCTGACTTTGCTAAACTAATGATCAATCGATTCCAAATGAGCATTAATAGGGAGTTAAGCTTCTTTCTTGGCCTCCAAGTCAAACAGACTAACAGAGGAATCTTCATTCACCAATAATAGAAGTACATTTCAGAACTCCTCAAGAAATACTCAATGGACACCTATGCCTCAGCCAAGGTACCAATGAGCTTCAGACACAAGATCTTCGCCGACCCTTCAGGTGTTTCAGTTGATTAAAAGAAGTACCGAGGAATGATTGGATCTTTGCTCTATCTGACATCAAGTCGTCCGGATAACATCTTTTCCACATGTTTGTGTGTCAGATTTCAAGTCAACCCTAAGATGTCTCATCTCTTGGCAGTGAAACAAATTTTCTGATACCTCAAAGGTACAAAGAGTCTCGGAATCTGGTACCCAGCAAACGAGAGCTTCCTACTTCAAGCCTATTCAGATTCAAACTATGGTGGGCTTCAACTTGATAGAAAAAGCACTTCAGGTGGCTGTCAGTTCTTAGGTGGTCGTTTGATCAGTTGGTCATCCAAGAAATAGAACTGCATTGCACTCTCTACAGCCGAAGCCGAATACATTGCTGCTGCCAGCTGTACATCTAAGGTTCTGTGGATGAAATCTCAAATCTTGGATTATGGTTACCGCTTTCAACGTATTCCTATATATTGTGACTCTCAAAGTGCCATTGCGATTTCTCACAATCCAATTCAGCACTCAATGACTAAGCACATTGATATAAGGTACCATTTCATAAAAGAACATGTTCTAAATGGTAACATTGAACTCATTTTTGTTCCATCTGACGATGAGATTGCTGATGTCTTTACTAAGGCATTAGATGAAACCAAATTCAATGGTTTTCTGAACAAGATGGGTATGATGATGTCAGATCCTCAATTCTTTCAATAGATTTGTTCTCTTTGATAGAAGTATTCGAAAGAAAATTAGTTCTGATCTTAAAAACTTTTTTTTGCATCTCGGAACTACTTTCTCTCAGAATACATAGGATCATTTTACTTGTCTTTATTTCTGACCATCACTTGATTTTTAAGCTGTACAGTTCATCCTGATTATTTTTTGTTCAAAGTCCACATAGTCATAGTGCTCAAATTTTCATCTCGGAATATACTTCATAATGGCATCCCAAAATTCCACTCCGGAAAGGTATTGCATTCTGCACTTTGGAATTTCAAAATTCACTCCGGAAGTTTTCTCAAATCTCACTCCGGAATACTTTCCAAATCATGTTCCGGAAACTTTTTCAAATCCCTTCCGGAAATCCTTGAAAATCATTATTTCGGAATTTTGACTCCGTAATCATAAACCTTTTCTGTAATCGCATCTTGAATCTCATATCTTGTGTTATTACTCCCATCACCTTCTTACCCTCAAAGTTCACTGAAAGATAATTGATTATTAAATCTCTTCGGAGCAAGTCATTCTTGACTTAATCACTAAGTTTGATCTCACTTACTAACTTGGTCTGAATGCATTCCTTGTTAATAATCAACTTATATGTATACTTGATATAATACCTGTTGTTATTTATATTTCCTTACATTTCCGCACCTAACTCTCTAATTATCTAACTCTAACTTATTATTATTATTATTGAGCTTTTAGATCCTTCAGATAAACTATTCCGCAACTATACTTGTTCTAACTTTTGTTCAAGTGTGTCCCAAGTTTTTCTCTCAACTACTCCGTACGAAGCAATGAATGGTCGGAAGCCAACAATCTCGTTTCTTCTTGTTTTCGGTTGCAGATGCTTCATCAAGAACAACCGTGATCAGCTTACCAAGTTCCAACCTAAAGCTGATGAAGCCATCTTCCTTGGGTACTCTTCAAAATCAAAATCTTACAGAGTTCTTAACCGGAGAACTCGTGTTCTGGAAGAAACCTTTGATGTTACTTTCGATGACAACTTCGTTCGGAATTCTGGCCCAACCCACATTACAACTCACATTATGGAGTCCGATGCACCACCGCCAGGATGTTCGAATCCCCAAACAATTATTGAAGTTGATTTTGAAACTCTCTTTGGACCTTCCAAAACAGCCCTTGATTCGGAATCTCGAACAAGGCCAATCTCCACTCCTATCTCTCATTCGGAATCCCCTGTCTCGCAAAACGTCTCTGGTCTGTTCCCAAGCCTCTCTCTATTTGTTTCCGAACCGTTTCAACCTTCTCAGGTTGAGGGGGAGAATGCTCATCCCTCTCTTGAATCAAATGTGGATGGCTTCCAAGATGCAGCTGCTGATTTCGATGAATCCAATCCTATCAACACTGATGAAAATGAAATTTCTTTGAAATCCTTTCTGATGATAATGTCAATATCTCTGGTTCAGAAGTTCATTGGGAGCATCATCCTCATATTCAAACCATTCAGGGGGAGCAGATCAATCCTACTGTTGATATCGGATCGACTGCTACACAAGAACTCCCAAGGTTACACGTCTAGACAAATGATCATCCTCGGAACCCATTACTCGGAAACCCTCATGCTGGTGTACAGACTCGTTCTGCTACAATTATCCAAAATGAATTCCATTTCTCAGCATTTATATCCATGGTTGAACCCAAATCCATCAAGGAAGCATTAGAGCATGCTGACTAGATTACAGCCATGCAAGAAGAATTGGCAGAATTTGACCGAAATGAAGAATGGACTCTCGTGCCTCCTCCTCAGAACCATCCCATTTTCGGTACGAGATGGGTATTTCGCAACAAGCTAGATGACGCAGGATTTATTATTCAAAATAAAGCAAGATTGGTGGCAAAAGGATTTACACAGATTCAAGGGCTCGACTATGATGAGACCTTCGCTCCTGTTGCATGTCTTGAAGCCATCAGAATCTTTCTTGCGTATGCTGCTCACAAAGGCTTAAAAGTTTACCAAATGGATGTTAAGAGTGCTTTTCTTAATGGTGAAATCGACACTAAAGTATATCTTCAACAACCTCCCGGTTTCGTTAATCTCTCTTTTCCAAACTACTGTTACAAACTCCGGAAGGCTGTCTACGGTCTCAAGCAGGCTCCTCGGGCATGGTACGAGACTCTCACTGATTTTCTCAAGCGCTCCGGTTTCCAAAGAGGAATTCTAGATCCTACCCTGTTCCGAAGATCAAACGAAAAGCATCTCATGCTAGTTCAAATTTATGTGGATGACATCATTTTTGGATCTACTGATTCATCTATGGTTGCTGACTTTGCTAAACTAATGATCAATCGATTCCAAATGAGCATTAATAGGGAGTTAAGCTTCTTTCTTGGCCTCCAAGTCAAACAGACTAACAGAGGAATCTTCATTCACCAATAATAGAAGTACATTTCAGAACTCCTCAAGAAATACTCAATGGACACCTATGCCTCAGCCAAGGTACCAATGAGCTTCAGACACAAGATCTTTGCCGACCCTTCAGGTGTTTCAGTTGATTAAAAGAAGTACCGAGGAATGATTGGATCTTTGCTCTATCTGACATCAAGTCGTCCGGATAACATCTTTTCCACATGTTTGTGTGTCAGATTTCAAGTCAACCCTAAGATGTCTCATCTCTTGGCAGTGAAACAAATTTTCTGATACCTCAAAGGTACAAAGAGTCTCGGAATCTGGTACCCAGCAAACGAGAGCTTCCTACTTCAAGCCTATTCAGATTCAAACTATGGTGGGCTTCAACTTGATAGAAAAAGCACTTCAGGTGGCTGTCAGTTCTTAGGTGGTCGTTTGATCAGTTGGTCATCCAAGAAATAGAACTGCATTGCACTCTCTACAGCCGAAGCCGAATACATTGCTGCTGCCAGCTGTACATCTAAGGTTCTGTGGATGAAATCTCAAATCTTGGATTATGGTTACCGCTTTCAACGTATTCCTATATATTGTGATTCTCAAAGTGCCATTGCGATTTCTCACAATCCAATTCAGCACTCAATGACTAAGCACATTGATATAAGGTACCATTTCATAAAAGAACATGTTCTAAATGGTAACATTGAACTCATTTTTGTTCCATCTGACGATGAGATTGCTGATGTCTTTACTAAGGCATTAGATGAAACCAAATTCAATGGTTTTCTGAACAAGATGGGTATGATGATGTCAGATCCTCAATTCTTTCAATAGATTTGTTCTCTTTGATAGAAGTATTCGAAAGAAAATTAGTTCTGATCTTAAAAACTTTTTTTTGCATCTCGGAACTACTTTCTCTCAGAATACATAGGATCATTTTACTTGTCTTTATTTCTGACCATCACTTGATTTTTAAGCTGTACAGTTCATCCTGATTATTTTTTGTTCAAAGTCCACATAGTCATAGTGCTCAAATTTTCATCTCGGAATATACTTCATAATGGCATCCCAAAATTCCACTCCGGAAAGGTATTGCATTCTGCACTTTGGAATTTCAAAATTCACTCCGGACGTTTTCTCAAATCTCACTCCGGAATACTTTCCAAATCATGTTCCGGAAACTTTTTCAAATCCCTTCCGGAAATCCTTGAAAATCATTATTTCGGAATTTTGACTCCGTAATCATAAACCTTTTCTGTAATCGCATCTTGAATCTCATATCTTGTGTTATTACTCCCATCACCTTCTTACCCTCAAAGTTCACTGAAAGATAATTGATTATTATCTCTCTTCGGAGCAAGTCATTCTTGACTTAATCACTAAGTTTGATCTCACTTACTAACTTGGTCTGAATGCATTCCTTGTTAAGAATCAACTTATATGTATACTTGATATAATACCTGTTGTTATTTATATTTCCTTACATTTCCGCACCTAACTCTCTAATTATCTAACTCTAACTTATTATTATTATTATTGAGCTTTTAGATCCTTCAGATAAACTATTCCGCAACTATACTTGTTCTAACTTTTGTTCAAGTGTGTCCCAAGTTTTTCTCTCAACTACTCCGTACGAAGCAATGAATGGTCGGAAGCCAACAATCTCGTTTCTTCTTGTTTTCGGTTGCAGATGCTTCATCAAGAACAACCGTGATCAGCTTACCAAGTTCCAACCTAAAGCTGATGAGGCCATCTTCCTTGGGTACTCTTCAAAATCAAAATCTTACAGAGTTCTTAACCGGAGAACTCGTGTTCTGGAAGAAACCTTTGATGTTACTTTCGATGACAACTTCGTTCGGAATTCTGGCCCAACCCACATTACAACTCACATTATGGAGTCCGATGCACCACCGCCAGGATGTTCGAATCCCCAAACAATTATTGAAGTTGATTTTGAAACTCTCTTTGGACCTTCCAAAACAGCCCTTGATTCGGAATCTCGAACAAGGCCAATCTCCACTCCTATCTCTCATTCGGAATCCCCTGTCTCGCAAAACGTCTCTGGTCCGTTCCCAAGCCTCTCTCTATTTGTTTCCGAACCGTTTCAACCTTCTCAGGTTGATGGGGAGAATGCTCATCCCTCTCTTGAATCAAATGTGGATGGCTTCCAAGATGCAGCTGCTGATTTCGATGAATCCAATCCTATCAACACTGATGAAAATGAAATTTCTTTGAAATCCTTTCTGATGATAATGTCAATATCTCTGGTTCAGAAGTTCATTGGGAGCATCATCCTCATATTCAAACCATTCAGGGGGAGCAGATCAATCCTACTGTTGATATCGGATCGACTGCTACACAAGAACTCCCAAGGTTACACGTCTAGACAAATGATCATCCTCGGAACCCATTAATCGGAAACCCTCATGCTGGTGTACAGACTCGTTCTGCTACAATTATCCAAAATGAATTCCATTTCTCAGCATTTATATCCATGGTTGAACCCAAATCCATCAAGGAAGCATTAGAGCATGCTGACTAGATTACAGCCATGCAAGAAGAATTGGCAGAATTTGACCGAAATGAAGAATAGACTCTCGTGCCTCCTCCTCAGAACCATCCCATTTTCGGTACGAGATGGGTATTTCGCAACAAGCTAGATGACGCAGGATTTATTATTCAAAATAAAGCAAGATTGGTGGCAAAAGGATTTACACAGATTCAAGGGCTCGACTATGATGAGACCTTCGCTCCTGTTGCATGTCTTGAAGCCATCAGAATCTTTCTTGCGTATGCTGCTCACAAAGGCTTCAAAGTTTACCAAATGGATGTTAAGAGTGCTTTTCTTAATGGTGAACTCGACACTAAAGTATATCTTCAACAGCCCCCCGGTTTCGTTAATCTCTCCTTTCCAAACTACTGTTACAAACTCCGGAAGGCTGTCTACGGTCTCAAGCAGGCTCCTCGGGCATGGTACGAGACTCACACTGATTTTCTCAAGCGCTCCAGTTTCCAAAGAGGAATCCTAGATCCTACCCTGTTCCGAAGATCAAACAAAAAGCATCTCATGCTAGTTCAAATTTATGTGGATGACAACATTTTTGGATCTACGGATTCATCTATGGTTGCTGACTTTGCTATACTAATGATCAATCGATTCCAAATGAGCATTAATAGGGAGTTAAGCTTCTTTCTTGGCCTCCAAGTCAAACAGACTAACAGAGGAATCTTCATTCACAAATAGAAGTACATTTCGGAACTCCTCAAGAAATACTCAATGGACACATATGCCTCAGCCAAGGTACCAATGAGCTTCGGACATAAGATCTTTGCCGACCCTTCAGGTGTTTCAGTTGATTAAAAGAAGTACCGAGGAATGATTGGATCTTTGCTCTATCTGACATCAAGTCGTCCGGATAACATCTTTTCCACATGTTTGTGTGTCAGATTTCAAGTCAACCCTAAGATGTCTCATCTCTTGGCAGTGAAACAAGTTTTCTGATACCTCAAAGGTACAAAGAGTCTCGGAATCTGGTACCCAACAAACGAGAGCTTCCTACTTCAAGCCTATTCAGATTCAAACTATGGTGGGCTTCAACTTGATAGAAAAAGCACTTCAGGTGGCTGTCAGTTCTTAGGTGGTCGTTTGATCAGTTGGTCATCCAAGAAATAGAACTACATTGCACTCTCTATAGCCGAAGCCGAATACATTGCTGCTGCCAGCTGTACATCTAAGGTTCTGTGGATGAAATCTCAAATCTTGGATTATGGTTACCGCTTTCAACGTATTCCTATATATTGTAACTCTCAAAGTGCCATTGCGATTTCTCACAATCCAATTCAGCACTCAATGACTAAGCACATTGATATAAGGTACCATTTCAAAAAAGAACATGTTCTAAATGGTAACATTGAACTCATTTTTGTTCCATCTGACGATGAGATTGCTGATGTCTTTACTAAGGCATTAGATGAAACCAAATTCAATGGTTTTCTGAACAAGATGGGTATGATGATGTCAGATCCTCAATTCTTTCAAGAGATTTGTTCTCTTTGATAGAAGTATTCGAAAGAAAATTAGTTCTGATCTTAAAAACTTTTTTTTGCATCTCGGAACTACTTTCTCTCGGAATACATAGGATCATTTTACTTGTCCTTATTTCTGACCATCACTTGATTTTTAAGCTGTACAGTTCATCCTGATTATTTTTTGTTCAAAGTCCACATAGTCATAGTGCTCAAATTTTCATCTCGGAATATACTTCATAATGGCATCCCAAAATTCCACTCCGGAAAGGTATTGCATTCTGCACTTTGGAATTTCAAAATTCACTCCGGAAGTTTTCTTAAATCTCACTCCGGAATACTTTCCAAATCATGTTCCGGAAACTTTTTCAAATCCCTTCCGGAAATCCTTGAAAATCATTATTTCGGAATTTTGACTCCGTAATCATAAACCTTTTCCGTAATCGCAATCAATTTTTGACTCCGGAATCGAATTTTCCTTATACTTAGCTTCAGCAGATGAGCGAGATACCACTAATTGCTTCTTAGTTATCCATGAAACAGGCGCTCCCCCTAAAAGTAAGAAGTAATCGGTTCGAGATCTTCGTGTATATTTACATCCAAGCCAATCTCAATCACAATATGCAACAAGGTTTAGACCTCCATCTTTAGGGATGAAAAATCCTTGTCCTGGAGTCGTATTGAGATAACATAATACACGAACAACTGCATCCATGTAACGTTGTCTTGGGTTTGACACAAACTAGCTGAGCATGTTGACAGAATATGTAATATCAGGTCTCGTTGCTTGGAGATAAAGCAATATCCCAACCAAGCGACGATACTGATTTACATCAATTTGAGGGTTGTCATCACTTTGATTTGTCACACCCCAAAACCAGAACGGCGGAAATGTTCTGGGGGGAGGACGTCATGTCAAGTATCACAACACATGTAGTATAGTAATCAAAGTACAACAACCATTGCATTAATAGTATAAGTTTTACAAAGGTTACATTTAGCAACAACATCAAAAGTAGATATAGAGAATAACATAAGGTGCAGCTCGGTACAAGGCTGACTTCACAAAAGCTCCCGGAGTGTACCTGTCAATTGACTACCTGAGAATACAAGTTATTTTGAAAGAGAGTATCAGCATTTTAATGCTGGTGAGTTCATAAGTATTTTAATGACATTGATATAAATACATGTTTTTCCTCAAAATAATCTCATTAGATGATGGTGATAAAAGTTCATAAAATATTTGAATTCCTTCTAGAAAATCCTATCTTTTCTAATTAAAGTAGTCTTCTACCAAGACTCGACTGTTTCCTGTTGAAAAGAGTGAGTTTCTCTATTAAAAACAGTCTTCTACCAAGACTCGACTGTTTTGTGTAAAAAGCATTTTTCCCAAACGTTACTATCATTATCAAAATATAGTTTTACGTTATCGTTTTATATCAAAAACGTTCTAAGTTTAATGTATTAGGGAAAATATTATAGCACCGTAGTTTTATATGTAGAAACTACCGTGGTACTAATTACCTTAAGGCCATGAATTAGAAGGTAATTATGAGGATACTTGTAACCATACTGATTGACGGATGTAAACACGACGACCTGTTGGCGTCGAAATAAATGTGACATTTTTCATCCCTTGGCTTGGTCGGCCGGGACTGTAACTAGCAGTCAGGATGTGGGATGGTCTGTCCCGTATAGATCTATACACACAATGCCCGTTCTCCCTCCAGGAGACTCTGGTTACCAACTCGACAACGGTGAAATCCGCGTCATGAGGATGTATCTCGTGTTTTGATTTCTATATACATTTCTTTTTACTAAAAGCATATGTTATAGAATATTGATATAGCTGGTTTCTCCTCATAAAAGTTATTGTTGATTTCTAAACTATACCTATTATAGTTTACTTGAGAGGTTATCTAGGTACCTTTGCTACCCAAAGGCGCTAAACTGGAGTAAGAGTTTTAATATCTAAACAGATATACATAATATATAACTAGGACTTCAATGACACTCAGACAAATAACCGGATACTCTAAGTCCACAACCAAACAAGGAACAGGAAATAAAGCGGGCTATCAGTCCTAAGTCCTTCAAACCCTGCTCATATAACTATATCTATGTAGACATGAATCTAACAAGAATATAGGTTTAAAAGACTTTGATAAAAGTTTAGTAATTTAAAAAGAGATTATAGTACTTTAAAAGAGATTTGAAAGTAATATATGAAAACCTTTAGCTAAATAAAACAGTTTAACATGCAAAAATCTATTTGATTGACAGTTATTAATCACATATGATTGATATAATAACTTAATAGTTCAACTTGTATTCCCCCCCCCCCCCCATAAAATCATTTAAAATCATTTCAAAGGTTGATTAAGGGGTATGAACTCACCTGCAGTGAGTGATTTGGATGGAATTGTCGGATAGGATGCTAAGTGTCAAGTGAAGACTTGAACACACACATGGATCCTATTTAATATGTAATGACACATATATGTATCTAATTAGTCATTTAACAACTAATTAATCAAGTAAGGACACCCTAGGACATGGATAACACTTTGATTCAAGTGCTAGGAGGACCAAAGGGTTGAATCTAAAGAGAGTATGGCCTCACATTGGAGTTTACTGCCCATATGGTAACACCACATGAGTTTACGGCCAATGGTCACTTCCCCCATGAGCCTACGGCCGTAAACTCATGGTGATTAGTACCATCTTGTGTTTTAGGGTCTTACAAGTCAAGGTTAAGTATCCTATGATCAAGTCCAAGCCTTAGGAAGTAATAGTGGCACAATTGCACCACCTTGTAGAGTTTACGGCCCATGGTCATTTCCCCATGAGTTTACGGCCGTAAACTCATGTGTGCTTGATTCTTTTGTTTGTTTAAGGTCCTATACTCCTCAAGGAAGTGATTTAGACTTGGTTCCAAGGCTTTAGAAGGGACTAGGGCTCATAATGGACCCCTATTAGATTTCATGGTCCAAGGACCAACTCTCATGGAGTTTACGGTCTAGGGTTTACGGTCCTAGTGGGTTTACGATCGTAAACCCATGGTAACTCCTATCATTTCGTGGTTTATGGTCCTTAGCTCATGCATTCAAGGTTCTAGTCCAATATCCAAGTCCTAGAAGGTAATGGTGGCACATATGCACCACCTAATGGTGTTTACGGTCCAAGGAGATTGCCTTGGCCGTAAACCCATGTGTTCTTGGGACTTCTTGGTGTTTTTCCACGGTTTAACAAGTAATCTAAGCACATAACTAGTAGAGAGGGGTGTACTTACTTATGGGAAGCTTGTAAGAGTGTTTAAGGTCCAAGAACACTCGTGTGTGTTCTTGGTGATCTTGGTGAAATGAAGAACACTTGAAGATCTATGAAAAAGAGAAGATTTCATGGATGAAATCATGTATAACTACTAGATGAAGTGTTGTATCAACAAATCAAGAGAAGAAACACTTACATTTTTGGAAAATTTGGAAGAAGATCTTATGATACTTGAGAGAGAATGTGGGTGTTCTTGAGCTTGGAAGGTGAAGAATGAGCCAAAAATGACTAAGTGTCATATTTATACTCTTTAGAGTTTACGGCCATAAACTCCATGTTTGGGGCCGTAAACTCCAAACTCTTGGAGTTTTGAGACATAAATGATGCACAACAAACTCTAAAGTATACTTCCTATAATTACCTTTTGAAGTATTAGGCTTTAGAACACTCAAAATGACTCCAAACAGCTTAAAAGTTAGCAAAAACAAATCTGACTTCTAATGAGGTGAATGGTTGTACCAGATAGAAATTTCGAGTTGTCACATCATCCCTCCATTAGAGGGAATTTCGTCCCGAAATTTAGAGTTTAAGCAAATAAGTAGTTACAATTAACTAAGCAAAAAGATGAGGATATTTCAGTTTCATCTGATCCTCTCGCTCCCAAGTGAATTCAGGTCCTCGCTTGGCGTTCCAGCGAACCTTCACTATCGGGATACGGCTTTGCTTTGTTTGCTTGACCTCTCGATCCATGATCTCTACAGGTTCTTCCACGAAGTTGAGGCTCTCATTGATTTCGATCTCGTCGAGTGGGATTACAAGAGTCTCGTCGGATAAGCACTTTCTCAAGTTTGAGACGTGGATAGATTAGGATGGAATTTATGGAATCCCTAAAGTAGTTGAGGTCTGACGGATGCTGGACCAATTCTTATCAAGACTCTCTGATGATCCTAAGTTCTTGGGACAATAGAACGTTTCAGTACCTAGAACATAATGTACTTCCATGGTGAGATCATCACTTCGGATTCGTATTTCCTACTGGTTGGCTTTCGGAGGTTTTTTGGATCATTGAAGGTGCTGACTATATGCTGGCATCTATTGGTTGTGTGGCATCTACCCCAACCCGGTGCAGATGGGACCTGCACTTCTGACTCATGAGGTGTTTCTAACGGAATATCTCAACGTTAGTATGATAGAGGGTTTTACCAGATGATGCTTAGATAATTCCAATTTTCATCATCGTCTAATAGATGCTTTCACAGTATGATCCCTAATTGGAAAGAATCATTCTCTCACTCGGTTCACTGTTCCATGGATAGCAGTCTCTGATCAGGGCTAGCTTCGCCCTTAGAGATTTTTTTTTGAAGTGATTGACTATTTCAGGAGGTGGTTCTACTATCTCTTTAGAGATAGTATTCCTTGGAACACCTAGTAGTCTAGCAATCTCTATGACATGCTCCGTTAGTTTTTTTTTCATCGTGTCTGCTTCCTCAAGTTTGTAGGGAGCGCGTGATCTTGTATAACCCGTCGACTAACTCCTAGACTGGTGTCGAGTCCACAATCTCTTTATGACCTGGGTTATAAAGCTTAACGCAACTTGCTGCCAACTTTACTCCAGTATTCCTGGTCACGGAGGAAATCATGCGATTCTTTGCATCCTAGTATTAACTTTGGTGGATGCAGACTATCATCTATAGGGTGATGGTAACTTTCTCACATGGTGAGGCACTATCACAACTCTTTCCGACCTAGGCATTTCTCGTATGTATCTGGATGAACGAAGTGCTTGGGTAGTGCGGGCATCCCTTGCAGCTACTCTTCCGATGTTACCGAGTTTCTCTATCCAGATTAAATCTAGAGGGCATAAGAATCTGTCACTCAGAACCTCTAATTTCCCCATCCATTCTTCTCAGAGTTTAACCAGTCACAACTTTCCAAGTTTCTTGGCCCCCATACTGAGATGCTTAATTTGTTGGATCAGGCGTGAATGCATAGTCGTAGTTAATGTTTTAACTCTTACGACTTGAGTTACTTCTCCTAACTAAGGGTGTCAGCTACCATGTTGGCCTGACTCGGGATGACAACAAATTTCGAATTTGTAGTCATTTTAGTAGCTCAACCCACAATTGTTTTCTTGACTTCAGCTCCTTCTCTATGGGTATATGATGAAGGGTTTTATTTTAAGGTTCGTGGTAGACCTCCTACTCGGCTCAAACACTATTACTCAGTGTATATGAGTCGTATAAAATTGAGACTGACAGGATGTTCAGATGTGTGGCCCCACCCCAAACTCACAACCAAACAAGGAACAGGGAGTAGGGCGGAAGCACACATCTTAAATCTTATTGACCTAATTTATATACCACTCTAATGCATATAATTAGTAGTAGTAAGTTACTCCCATGAGTTCTTTATTTCTTGATTCACGAACTAGATCGTGCGGTGCAAGTGGTCTTTCTGGAAGATCTACTGAGTAGGCCTCGGGCGGTTATTATCTTCCGGAATATCCGCAGTGCCCTTCGCTTCTGGTTTTAATGTCTAATAGGGTTGGTTAACAGCGCGTAGTACCCCTTTCATGGGTACTTCTGAAGGTTGAATGAGAGAGACGACTGATGGTTCGCATTAGGTTTTCTATTAGGTTCGAAATGAATTTTATTTGACGCTTAGGATAAGGTGAAAGTTCTTTTTACACAGCACTAGGAATTCTCGCATGGTCGAACCAAGTCGAACCATGGCTGACGGTAGTGTCGGAATTAACGAACATCGACACGATATGGAATGGAGATTGATAGGACCATGTGCTGAACAGAGCACACAAGTTCTTAGCGTTTCGGGTTCGTCCATGGTATTACTACCGCGAATACTTGGACCGACATGACTGACTCTGAACGCTAGGGGTCCTGATACTTTAGAAAGATGTACTTTTCATGAATAGATTTCTCACGAGGCCTCTCTATAATCGCCTAGTATACACTAGTCATGTATAATTAAGATTAAAATGATTGTTGACTGAGCGACTCCGCCCTAAATCCAAAACCAAACAAGGAACAGGAGATAAGGCCGCATCACTCACTCGAGGTCTATCAATCCTAATTATAAATGGCCTTAACGTATGTACTAAGCCATCATAGCTTTACCTGATAGGTTTTAAGTTTTACAACAGTGCTGCAACTTTTGCCTTAATGAGGGAGTAATTTCAATTAGAATTGATTATTTAAAGTTTTTGGTTAGCTACTTAAGGTTGAGAGGCGTACCAAAATTCTACCGGGTTCCTTGATGTTCCCCTAGGTATTAGGGTTAAACTCTTCGTGCGTCGTTGTCATTTCTTTCAGTTGGGAAGTCCCTCTTGAGGTGCCCAATTTCACCACATAGGTGGCATATTAGACTGGTCCCAACATTGGTGGTTGATGTAATGAACTCAACCGGGGTTCTGCAGTTGCGAGCGGTATGCCCCTTCATGTTGCACCTAACACAAAAGGGTTCTCGACAGTCTCCATAATGATGGTAGTTACACTTGCTGCAGTGGGGGAAGTTTCCTAGGTATGGCCTTCTTGGTGTCGAGACAGGTGGGTTGACAGGGGTATTGTCTACCTCATCTTGCTTCCCTTCGGAAGGACCTTGAGCCGAGGTACTCCCTTTCTCGTTCTCAAACTTTCTTTTCAGGGGATTAGATTGGAGTTCTTGGGTGGCTTTACACACCGTTGCTGGTTGCTGTTGTCCATTGCTATGATCGGGATTCCCAATAGTGCTCCTGCTAACATTGGCGTTGTTAGCATTCAGGTGAGCCATGACAGCTGCTACGGCTGCTGAAACTGCAGCTTGGAACATAGCTTCATCGATCTGAAGAGTCGGTGTCTTGCTAGCGGGTTGGTTACGTTTCTTCGGAGGCATGGTTTTTCCTACACGATGAGGAACACAAGTTGATGAGAAACGATGGTTACCCCTAGACATATCTTTCTTTACTATAATAGGCATAAATTTTTACCGCGCTTTGAGTTATGGTTCTCTAAGGGTCGACCTACATCCCTATGATGCAGTCCTGGTAACAGGGTAGAAGTAAGTGTATCGGAAAGCTATAAATCGGGTGTCGTTCCAACTAAGTTATTTTTGTATTGGAGAAGTTCACTCTCCGGCTTTGAAAGGATTTGTAAGAAGTTCGGAACGAGAATTACACAAGAAAAGACTCATGAAAGTTTAGGGCTAAACACTCTTAATCGAGATTTTGTGATCCGATCTATTTATCTTAGTCGCGACGGGAAAGACGATTTACCTAACACATAGTGTGAGTAGTGTAACCACTAACTCACTAAGTTGTATTAATTTAGGGGTTATTAGTGTGACTTTATAGGGGTAGAACACTTCTCGGGTTTCATACATTGGCTCCTTCTGTTCTCCGTTTACTCTTGACTGGAATAAACGTTGGTTTTCTTCGGGTATTATATAGGGTTCTCTTCTCCTGTATACATATTGAATTTCTGCTCCGCCTTATTTCCGATTCTGACTCTGATTTTCATCACTTCATAATGGATGACCGAAATCTCGGAAATTCAGGCGAATTTCCCACCGACGTCCCTAAAAGGTATAGGCACATGGTGATTTCAATAGTCTCATCATTGTTCATTTATTTCCTACTTGGAAATCTTTCTCAATGAACCTCTTCTGGGTCTTTATCGACTCCTCTGTCGATTACTGAAGTAGAATAGGTTTTCTAAAGGGGTTTATGCGAGAATGGGAATGTCTAAATAATCTTAAGAGACTATTAAAACATTTTACTGGGTGATCCATATCGAGTCCTGCTACAATTACATAGTGTACACAGTCATATATAACTTAGATCTAATAGGCCTTCGAATATGTGATACTACTCTATATCCACATCCAAACAAGGAAAAGGAAGTAGAGCGAAACCACATATTCTTAGCCTATGAGATCCTCACTATATATAACTGTGGGAGCATACTCTCTGTAATCATAGACCGATCCATAAGGGTCTTTTTAGTTTTCAAGCAACGTTATTTATGGTTCCTAAAATACTCCTATAGTATTTTAATTACATGTTTGATTCTAGAATTTTTGAACAGGCTTTTGGGTTTATTGTTAGTCTTTTAGTATCATAAAATACTCCTATAGTATTTTAAACTTTATGTTTGGCTCTAGCATTCCTATATGGTAAGTTTCAGATTCATTGTAACACCACCATCACTCCCAAACACACGTTAGTCGCATCTCGAATAAATATAGTTGATCAGGCTATATTTATTCCAGCTACGATTACATAACTGCCCAGGTTTGACGGTAATGCTCAACATCCAAAGACTTTTATTCTTGTTCTTCTTGTGATACTTGTTCGGGCTTTTATATTCTGGATGTATTTATACTTCTGTAAAATATGGTTATATTTTAAAATATGACTCTTGGTCAGAGTGTTTTTATCCCATTGTATTTATAGGTTGTATATCTTTTATGATTTGATATACTGAGTTGACTATAGACAATGCTCTGATACCAATCTGTCACACCCCAAAACCGGAACGGCGGAAACGTTCTGGGGTGGAGGACGTCATGTCAAGTATCACAACACATGTAGTATAGTAATCAAAGTACAACAACCATTGCATTAATAGTATAAGTTTTACAAAGGTTACATTTAGCAACAACATCAAAAGTAGATATAGAGAATAACATAAGGTGCAGCTCGGTACAAGGCTGATTCGCAAAAAGCTCCCGGAGTGTACCTGTCTACTGACGACCTGAGAATACAAGTTATTTTGAAAGAGAGTATCAGCATTTTAATGCTGGTGAGTTCATAAGTATTTTAATGACATTGATATAAATACATGTTTTTCCTCAAAATAATCTCATTAGATGATGGTGATAAAAGTTCATAAAGTATTTGAATTCCTTCCAGAAAATCCTATATTTTCTAATTAAAGTAGTCTTCTACCAAGACTCGACTGTTTCATGTTTAAAAGAATGAGTTTCTCTATTAACAACAGTCTTCTACCAAGACTCGACTGTTTTGTGTAAAAAGCATTTTTCCCAAACGTTACTATCATTATCAAAATATAGTTTTACGCTATCGTTTTATATCAAAAACGTTCTAAGTTTAATGTATTAGGGAAAATATTATAGCACCGTAGTTTTATATGTAGAAACTACCGTGGTACTAATTACCTTAAGGCCATGAATTAGAAGGTAATTGTGAGGATACTCGTAACCATACTGATTGACGGATGTAAACACGACGACCTGCTGGCGTCGAAATAAATGTGACATTTGTTATCCCTTGGCTTGGTCGACCGGGACTGTAACTAGCAGTCAGGATGTGGGATGGTCTGTCCCGTATAGATCTATACACACAATGCCCGCTCTCCCTCCAGGAGACTCTAGTTACCAACTCGACAACGGTGAAATCTGCGTCGTGAGGATGTATCTCGTGTTTTGATTTCTATATATGTTTCTTTTTACTAAAATCATATGTTATAGAATATTGATATAGCTGGTTTCTCCTCATAAAAGTTATTGTTGATTTCTAAACTATACCTATTATAGTTTACTTGAGAGGTTATCTAGGTACCTTTGCTACCCAAAGGTACTAAACTGGAGTAAGAGTTTTAATATCTAAACAGATATACATAATATATAACTAGTACTTCAACGACACTCGGACAAATAACCGGATACTCTAAGTCCACAACCAAATAAGGAACAGGAAATAAAGCGGGCTATCAGTCCTAAGTCCTTCAAACCCTGCTCATATAACTATATCTATGTAGACATGAATCTAACAAGAATATAGGTTTAAAAGACTTTGATAAAAGTTTAGTAATTTAAAAAGAGATTATAGTACTTTAAAAGAGATTCGAAAGTAATATATGAAAACCTTTAGCTAAATAAAACAGTTTAACATGCAAAAATCTATTTGATTGACAGTTATTAATCACATATGATTGATATAATAACTTAATAGTTCAACTTGTATTCCCCCCCCCCCCATAAAAGCATTTAAAATCATTTCAAACGTTGATTAAGGGGTATGAACTCACCTGCAGTGAGTGATTTGGATGGAAGTGCCGGATAGGATGCTAAGTGTCAAGTGAAGACTTGAACACACACATGGATCCTATTTAATATGTAATGACACATATATGTATCTAATTAGTCATTTAACAACTAATTAATCAAGTAAGGACACCCTAGGACATGGATAACACTTTGATTCAAGTGCTAGGAGGACCAAAGGGTTGAATCTAAAGAGAGTATGGCCTCACATTGGAGTTTACTGCCCATATGGTAACACCACATGAGTTTACGGCCAATGGTCACTTCCCCCATGAGTTTACGGCTATAAACTCATGGTGATTAGTACCATCTTGTGTTTTAGGGTCTTACAAGTCAAGGTTAAGTATCCTATGATCAAGTCCAAGCCTTAGGAAGTAATAGTGGCACAATTGCACCACCTTGTAGAGTTTACGGCCCATGGTCATTTCCCCATGAGTTTACGGCCGTAAACTCATGTGTGCTTGATTCTTTTGTTTGTTTAAGGTCCTATACTCCTCAAGGAAGTGATTTAGACTTGGTTCCAAGGCTTTAGAAGGAACTAGGGTTCATAATGGCCCCCTTATTAGGGTTTACGGTCCAAGGACCAACTCTCATGGAGTTTACGGTCTAGGGTTTACAGTCCTAGTGGGTTTACAGCCATAAACCCATTGTAACTCCTATCATTTCGTGGTTTAAGGTCCTTAGCTCATGTATGCAAGGTTCTAGTCCAATATCCAAGCCCTAGAAGGTAATGGTGGCACATATACACCACCTAATGGTGTTTACGGTCCAAGGAGATTGCATTGGCCGTAAACCCATGTGTTCTTAGGACTTCTTGGTTTTTTTCCATGGTTTAACAAGTAATCTAAGCACATAACTAGTAGAGAGGGGTGTACTTACTTATGGGAAGCTTGTAAGAGTGTTTAAGGTCCAAGAACACTAGTGTGTGTTCTTGGTGTTCTTGGTGAAATGAAGAACACTTAAAGATCTATGAAAAAGAGAATATTTCATGGATGAAATCATGTATAACTACTAGATGAAGTGTTGTATCAACAAATCAAGAGAAGAAACACTTACATTTTTGGAAAATTTGGAAGAATATCTTATGATACTTGAGAGAGAATGTGGGTGTTCTTGAGCTTGGAAGGTGAAGAATGAGCCAAAAATGACTAAGTGTCATATTTATACTCTTTAGAGTTTACGGCCGTAAACTCCATGTTTGGGGCCGTAAACTCCAAACTCTTGGAGTTTTGAGACATAAATGATGCACAACAAACTCTAAAGTATACTTCCTATAATTACCTCTTGAAGTATTAGGCTTTAGAACACTCAAAATGACTCCAAACAGCTTAAAAGTTAGCAAAAACAAATCTGACTTCTAATGAGGTGAATGGTTGTACCAGATAGAAATTTCGAGTTGTCACATGATCTAACTTCAATTTTTGTTCCATTGGAAATGAACTAGGTCTACAGCCTTGCAATTCACAATCATCAAGAATATCAAGAGTGTACGTCCGTTGGCTTAGAACTATTCCTCCACTTATTCTAGCGACCTCAATACCCAAAAAATACTCCAACTGGCCCAAGTCTTTAATGTTGAATTTCCGATTAAGGAAGGCTTTCGTTGCTTCTATTCTTGACATACGATTTCCAGCAATAATGACATCGTCAACATAGATGAGTGCAGTAATAAAAACTTATCGTTTATTGTAGATGAACAAAGACGCATCTTCCTTTGACTGTTGAAATGCTTGACTTGTGAGTGCTAGTGTGAACTTCTGATACCAGTTTCTTGACGCTTGTCGATGTCCATACATAGACTTTCGTAGCCTACACACTCGAGTATCTCCTTTGTTTGAAAATGCGTCTGGAATTTTCATGTAGACTTCTTCTTGAAGGTCCCCATGAAGGAATGCATCATTGTCTTCAAGAGTCCACGTACCATTGTCTTCAAGTGCCTTTACTTCATTCTCCATTTTTGTCACCCAATTTTCGTTTTCATATGCCTGTTTAAAAGATTGTGTTTCTACATTGGAGCTAATGGCAGCAAGAAACGCTTTGTGACTGTCAGGAAAATTTTCATAAGATATATAATTAGTGAGAGAATGTACCGTAGAAGACACTTGATGGCTTGTAGGGTGTGCATGTTCTATCGAAGGAGGTAATTTCACAATATAATCATCAAATCTTTTCAGGACAGCTCTTACAAGTTTTTATCTTGTAGTGTCAAGTAGATTATCATCGATATTTTCAGTGACCCCAGGAGTACCTGTAATGTTTTCCTGTTCCCCAACATTAACCTCACTTTCTTCGTTAAGATCTTGTTCGTCAACATTAATCCTTATTTATTCTTGGTTTGCTTCAACGATTAAGTGTTTGAAGTGCACCAAGTCTTCATCTTCTTCGTTTAGATCAAAACCAACATCAACTTTGTCTTTGTCATGACTTTGAAGTTTTTGTGTGTTTGATGAAAATTGAAAAACGTCTTCGACAAACTTCACATCCCTTGTCACTGTTATCTTATTAGTTTTGTATCAAGTACTCGGTATCCCTTTTGACCATGCGGATATCCTATAAATACCCCATGTTTTCCTCTTTCATCAAATTTGTCCCCTTTGGTATTTGTGTTTCTAGCATAGACTAGACACCCAAATACCTTCATGTGAAAATAACCAGGCTTTTGCAAAAAAGGACTTTATATGGTGTTTTAGAATTCAGGACCTTGGAAGGTAATCAATTAATAATGTAGGTAGCAATGAGAACGCACTCACCCCAAAATTTTATCGGTAGGCTTGCTTCAAATCTCAAGGCTCTTGCAACTTCAAAAAGATGCCTGTGCTTTCGTTCAACAACCCCATTTTGTTGAGGGGTGTGTGGACACGAAGTCTCATGAATAATTCCCATCTTAGAATAGAAATCATTCATGAGTCCGGAAGTAAATTCTCCTCCATTATCACTTCTGATCTTCTTGACATCTTTTCCAAATTGAGTTTTGATCATATTACATAAGTTAAGTAATTGTTGGTTGGCCTCATGTTTGTTTTTGAGCAAGAACACCCAAACAACTCTACTATAATCATCAACCATAGTAAAAAAATAATGTGCCGTAGTAAGTGAAGGTGTGCGATAACTTCCCCATATATCACAGTGAATTAATTCAAAACACACAATCGTTTTAATATAACTATTAGGAAAAGGAAGTCTTGTGTGTTTAGCCGTAACAAACGAATCACAAACTCTATCATTTAACTTATTTACAGAATTTTCTAAAAAATCAACTTGACTCAACTTAGACACAGATGCATGTCCAAGCCTTTTATGCCACACCTCAACATCCGGCGCCACCATTAAAGCTTTCTTCTCTCCCGCAACTGAATCCATTTGATAAAGACCACCGTTGCACTTACCCATGCCAATCAAGCTCTTCTTGTGTAGGTCATGTATGAGGCGAAAGTCATGGTAAAAGGTTACAGCACAATTTAGTTCATCAGTGAGTGAGACGACTAACAGATAAAAGATTGCAATCAAATTTTGGAATGTAAAAAACATTCCCAATCTTAATTCCGTTGGGAAGATGGAATGCCCCCTTTCCTTTGACAGGGATGGAATAACAATTAGGTATAGTTACCGGGAACTCATTGTCACAAAGAACCTTTTTTTCGAGTAAGTTTTGATCACTCATCATATGGTTTGTGGCTCTTGTATCTATAATCCAAGAACCATTATTATTTTTCCTACCTGCCACGTTGATGTTCTTACCAGCCATGTTAACAGAAGGTTTGGTGTTAATACTAGATTCCTTTGCAAAGTATTTGAGTAACCCTTGATATTGTTCACCGGAAAGAGCTGGAACTTGGCCTGTCTCGAGATTTGCCACAGCAGCCTTCGGTTTCGCCTTATCTTTCTTCCCTTTTCCTAGCCACCATTACGGGTAACTAATACGTTTGAAGCAACCTTCCTTGTTGTGTCCACTTCTTCCACAAAAGGTGCAATGCTCGACTTCATCACTACCGTTTTGTTTTGTGTCTTTCGCCACCCCTTCGTTACGTTGAGATGTGAGGTCAAAACCCCACTCACGTCGGTTAGAACCCCACTCACGTCGGTTAGAACCTCACTCACGTCGGTTACCTGAGCTTTGGAATGCAATAGCTTCTTATGTTGGCTTCTTTGTTGTTGAAATAGCACGTTGTTGTTCATCTTCCGAGACAAGGTGATAAGTCGTACCTAGTGTAGGAGTAGGTTTGGAAGCAAGAATTTCAGTCTTTATTGTTGAGAAGACATTGTCAAGACCCATTAAAAACTCGTAAAGCCTTTCCTTTTCTTTGGATTCACTGAGTCTTTTGCCAATATCGTAGGTACACTTCCCACACGTGCAACGAGGTATTGGCGATATGGTTTGAATTTCATCCCATAAACTCCTCACTCATGTGTAATAAGCTGAGACAGAAGCATCGTCTTGAGACGTGTTGTTGAGTGTTTGTTTCAATTCTTAGGCAAGGGTTGCGCTCTCCTTTCCAAATCGCTCTTCTAGATCAGCTCATATTTCCACAGCAGTGTTTGTGTATTTGACACTTGACCTGATGTCCTTCTCCATTGCGCTAGTCAACCATCCCTTTACCATGGCATCACATCTCATCCATGGCATATAATCAGCGGAAGTATCAATGGGTTTGGGAATGGTTCCGTCAACGAAAACAAATTTGTTTTTAGCAAACAAAAAATTTATCATCTCTTGAACCCAATCATTGTAATTGCGATCGGAAAGAGAATTATTCATCTGCATCTATTTGGGGTAGTCTGAGGCATGGATATAGTATGACGAATTAGCCCCGACTGTTTCGCCGTCCTTTTTGGTTGATTCGGCATTGTCTCCGGCCATCGTCTAGCCGTCTTCGATCTTCTTGAAACAGATCTGCTCTGATACCATAAAGAATTTGATGGTTCAAAAAAGTTGCTTTCATTAAACCCAAAAATTTACAAAATTGGATCCCTTCTGATCAGAGGCTAAAACTTAGGTAACAAGTAAAGTTTAAAATAAAGATAAACACTGCATTATCCTCTACATACGTATATGATAAACTCTAAGATATCAAAATGAACAATAATTCCTTTAGTATCTCGAAGCCACTTTTTATACTTCTCGGTGGAGTTTATAGTTATTTGGAAATGCTGCTTTGTTTCTAAAGGTAAGTCTAAAGAGGCTGATTTGTTTGACAAAATTGTTACTCGGCAGTTTGTCAGTTTGTCTAAGTTAACAACAGGCTTAGTAGGAAGGTCAAAATAAACTTGGGTGAGGTGGCTTCAAAATCCCATCCTTGCTGATGTTGATGTGCTGTTATTTTGTTTAGTGAAGTCTATCTCCTTTCTAACCTTATAAAATGCTGATGTTCTAAGCAAAAATTAACAAACAAATTGTAAGAGTTTGTTAGTTGACTTCGATCTAAAAGGTTGGAATTTGGAACTACAACATGCTTTACTCAATATAGTCCCACATGATCTACTAGCCAACTACTTGATTCTTGTTGAATTTGAACATGAGTACCGAATATGTATCCCAAAAATCTCAAAGAGATATATACTAACTTTATTTAGACATTCTACAAATGGATCAAGCATTCATTGAGTACTATCTTTCCTACTTGTTTATTCAGATAAATTCCAGGATGGTATACTGTACATTCACAATGCACAGGTCTATTAACATCGTCTATTAACATCAGAACGATTATGGTTGTCTTTTAATAGTCAAACGGTTTTGATTTCATTTTGATAGCAATGATGCAAGACCTGCAAGATATATTCCATTGATGGGCGTTTGTCTTGTTTTAGTTGAAGGCATTTTAAAACAAGTTGAGCCAACTTGAATGCTCCCTTTGGGGAAGAATCGTTGTGTACAAGTCGTGGGTCCATAATCATACTCAAATTAACCTCATCTTCTAGCAATGGAATAGCCCATTCCACCAGTTTTTGCTTTCCGAGGGGTCTCCTCTTGTCATACACCTTCATCCCTGTTAGTATTTCCAGCAGTACCACTCCAAAAGCATAGATTTCACTCTTGATTGCAAAACCTGTCAAAGTAGTGTTTGATTGATCAGCCATTGAAAAATGTGTTTGGTATGATGGAATCAAAGAAGGAATGGAATGGTCGTTTCCTTGGTTAGAAAAGAAAAGATGCTATGTTTGTCCGATGTAACAGAATGGAGCATTCCTTAAGGAATTCGATTCCATCCATTATGTTCATTTTCATTCTTTAGACATGAGACATTTTTTTTTTCATTCCATCATGGAATGGAATGAAAAACTGTAATATAACCCATTCCTATTTATAAAAATTTTAATGACACAAACCTTTTAAGAATTCTTGATTTTTATTAAATATGATTTTATTTATGAAAAATAACTAGAAATTTTCTATTGTAATCTCATTTGGGTTTTGGTGAGCTTCTATTATGTTTAATCTTTTATTTTTATAAATAATAAATTGTATATTTATTTCGATAAGTTATATAGAAAATACTGTTAAACTATACCTCGTACTTAAATATTCAATACAAAAATTGTATAAACACTCATTCCATTTCTACGGGTCCACCAAACATGATGTGGAATGTAATGACCTATTCCATTACCTTGCGTATTAAATTAGTTTAATAATTCCATTCATACGTTATTCCATTCCATCCAACCAAAGGCTTATGGTAAGTGCATGGTAAACAATTGGTTGTTATATAAATTTTAGATATACAAAATATTTCACTTTTAAAGAAGACGATACCATCTTCGGGCAGCCGCAGTGGGTTAAGACTATCAAATGTGTCTGCTTGGTAACGAAACCACTCAGGGGCTGCATAATAATATGCATCCAATTGGAATGAGTGAGAATCAAAAGCAAAATCCGAAAGCCGAGCATTAAAATCCTGAAAATAAACATCAATTATATAACTATATATATATATATATATATATATATATATATATATATATATATATATATATATATATATATATATATATATATATATAAGTAAAACTGATGTCATGCTGCAAGCACGTTAATAAAATTATCTTTTACCGTATCCACCAATATAAGATCGGTCTTAAATTGGCTATATGCTGGCTGTTTCCTCTTATGTAAATAAACCAACCCTTCAGCTGCTCCTGTTGCTATTTTTAATCGTGCAACCCAAGAAAGTGAAGTTCTACCTGACTCTGCGTATAAAGTAATATAAAAAGGAAAATGCGATTTTTAACCTTGCATATATTTTAGGGGAAATTGCAGAAAAGAGCAACATAGTTACTCTTTTTACAGATACTTTACTTTTCACACATTATCGCAATATATTTACTTTACACACTTTTTCTCTTTTTACCAATAATAGCAATATGTAACTCATAATAGTAACATACAAACATTCACTTTACACATAATAGCAATATAGAACAATTATGTATTCATAATAGCAATGTACATATGCTTTACCAATAATGGCAAGATGTAACAAATAAAGTACATTGGCGATATTGGTAGAAAAATGTAAGTACGTTTATATATAGGTGAAAAAGAAAGTACATTGCTATTATTGGTAAAAAAAAGAAAAATGTAAGTACTTTCCTATTATTGGTAAGATATAACTAGAAGGGATGCTGACCTCCGTAAAGATATTTATCCAAAGTTATGGCTGAAATGTCCTCGTAAACAAAAAATAGTTGGTGATTATTCAAGCAATATCCCAAGAGTTTTACAAGGTTGGGATGATTGAAATCTTCTAGTTTGATGTCCGTCTGCACAACCAAATTGTTAACTTAACAAAGCTAGAAAATATCAGAATGCATGAAAAATATACGAGGCTCATACATTATGCGATTTAAAGTTATTCCCACATCATCATCATTTCAAAGATTGGATGTACCTTTTGTGTTGAAATCTCCATCTTCCTAACATGCATTGGTAAACCAACACCATGTTTTGTTGGCGCATATGTCCTTTCATCAACCCAACCTTTGTAAACGGATGCATTTAAAGCTGTGGATTCGTCTTCGTCTTTGAAACCATTTGTTGCAATCACCAATTCAGCATACGTGAAAGTTCTGAAACTTTGATTTGTATTGACTTCATTTGCAGTATCAACTGTGATTACTATTGGTTTATGGTGCGAACTGAAATCAGATTTGTTTTCTATTGCAGAATCAACTTTGCCTGTGAAAAAAGATCTAAGCTTGTAAATGAATCCTTCTTCTTCAATAATTGAATTGGCGCTTTCTCTTTCTTGTGAAAGAATAGACTCGAGCTTGACCACAACCTCTGCCATGGTAGGGCGGTGTTTTGGTTGGGTGTGTAAACAATGGCCTGCTACGCTTGCAAACTCCTTCAAGCACTTTCTGGAGATTTGTCCGATTAGTCTTTGGTCAATAATTTGATTGAGTTTTCCTTCTTTGATTTGCTGTTGAGCCCAAGCTGCTAAACCCCATTGCTCTTCATCAAGGGTTGAATCTACAGCTTTTCTTCCTGACAACACCTCAAATAGTACAACACCAAAAGCGTAAACATCAGATTTCATTGTCAATTTTCCTGTATAGAAATAGCACGGATCCATATACCCAAATGTCCCTTTCACAGCTGTGCTCATATGAGTTCGTGTCTGATCAATTACCCCAACTTTAGCCAATCCGAAATCTGAAATTTTAGCTGCAAAGTCTGCATCCAACAAAATATTGGAGGTTTTCACATCACGATGTATGACTCCATGTTGAGTTGATGTACCCATGTGAAGGTAGTCTAATCCTCGAGCTGCCCCCATACATATCTTGAGTAGTTGTAACCAGGATAAAGATAAATCAGGGGAGCGAAGTTGATCTTCAAGTGTCCCATTGGGCATGAACTCATAAACGAGCACCATCTCTTTTACTTCATTGCAATAACCAATTAAGGATACAAGATTACCATGTCGCAGCTTAGAGAGGAGCTTGACTTCCGACTCAAATTCATGGGCTCCTTGATTGGACATGGAATGCAACCGTTTGACTGCAACATCGCTCATTGACCCGATTTTGGAACATTTATACACCTTGCCGAATCCTCCCCTGCCAATGACTAAAGCCTCGTCGAAGTTTTCGGTTGCCGATTGAATCTCAGAAAGTGTAAAACGCTGACATGTTTGGTCTGGGTGCATGAAAGAGGAGTCAGTATCCTTCATAGGTGTTGGTAATATCGTTCGTTAGCTACTCCTGATCGGACCTTTGATTCTTCACGATATCTCTTGTATCCAGAAAAGCTTCACAATTCCGGCAGTGATCGGGATGATTTTGGTGTCGGTGGTTATTGTGCTGCTAACCGAGTCCGTTGACCGTTGACTTTGTTGGCTTCACCTAATTTCCTGTCTGGGAAAATCGGAGGATAAGCAAAGACATTTATTTATTCATTATAAACTACATACATTCGACAATTAGTTACTTTTCGTAATCGTTTCGATAATTTCAGATTCTATCTTGCGCCGCGTTAGTGTATAAGCGTTTCGATAATTTCAGATTCTATCTTGAGCCGCCTTAATGGTTAAAAAGGTTATTGACTTATTGTAGGTTTTGAAAATCTAAATTTGTTGCAGCTAACTAGCTGGCAATTTAGACCTAACAATTCGTGTATTCGTGTCATGAAAACGTGTCAGTCATGAATTTGATACGATACGATTACATGATGAGAAATAAGATTTATCTCAATTTTTAAGATGTATTCGTGTCGTATCGTGTCTCTCACAGATTCGTGTATTCATGTCTGAAATTGTCAGGTTTAGCTGGCATGGCTATTTCCTCCTACCTATCATTTACTCTAACTTACAGTTTTTACCCCAGTTTTGAAAGTTTATTACAAAGTTAGCCTAATTTTTACAATTCCAGCCCATATTTGAAACTATGTTACGACTTCAGTCCAGAAAAAAGTTTTTTAAATATTTTCAAGTTTGAATTCTCATTAACAATTAGAGGGTGACCCATGCTTTGCATGGGTTGGAGGTAACGAAACATACAATGTGATGCTTTTGAAGTTAAATTTTGGAGGAACTTATGTTTAGATCAGTTTTACAATGTTATATAGATTTGTATACTTAAAAATATAAAGGTATAACTTTGCAATGAGAGTTACATGACCCTTTTGTGTTTACTATAGGGATGGAGCTGCCATCTTTCAATCAACAAGCATTACAAATGTAACGCCCCGACTCTTAGGTATGGACTTTACAGCTTTATTTTCATATTTAAAAGGTCTACTCGACGAGTTGGATGCCCTGACTCGTCGAGTAGAAACGTTTTTGGCCACGTGTTTAAGTGACCAACTCGACGAGTCGGAAGACACGAATCGACGAGTTGGAGCTGAAGGATGAAACCCTAATTTTCGGGGTTTTGCACCCTATTTAAAGGATCCTTTGCCCCCTTAGCCTCCCCTTACAGCCCCTTGTGAATCCAGAAACCCCAATTAGTGTGTGTGCTCCATTTTGTATGATTTTCAAGCTTGGAAGGTGATTTGGAAGAAGAACACTTAAAGCATAAAAGGATTTGTGCATAGAGGAGCTAGTGGATCTGACTCTTCTACTTATTGGCATCAGTTTGAAGGTAACAAGTCGTTACCATGACCTTCCCTCTTTCTAGAGCTCTTTATGTTTAAGATTAGGGCTTTTCTAGCATATATTAGCCATTTTTGGGTATGGGCTAGGATCTGAAGTTGCAACTTCAGATCTGAGCTTATCTTGGTCTCTATAGCTATGAAGTCACTAGCTTTAGCAAGTATGAACCTTCCATTTTGAATTAAACCCCATTATAAGCTTGGATTTGACATTCTAAGCCTATAGAGCATTACATGCACGTAAAGTTTGCAACTTTACGTGATAAACATGCCTTGGGAAGCTTGATCTGCAATATGGAGCTTTGGAGTGGCTTAAAAGGCATCTGAATGGAGAAAGGACTAAACGAACTTGACGAGTTGCATGGCCAACTCAGCGAGTCCAATGAATATTGTCGTGCAAGGATTTCTGCATGGACTCGGCGAGTCAGTAGGATGACTCGGCGAGTCAGCTAGGGTTTTCCCGACATTTGGACATGCATGAACTCGACGAGTTGCAGGGAAACTCGACGAGTCAACTGGGGATTTCACGACTTCTCGAGTTCTGGAAGGACTCGACGAGTCGGTGAACTGCACTCGACGAGTCGGGTCAACATGGACTGCTGACCTTAACCATTGACTTGGACTTTGACCAAGGGTTGACTAGTTGACTTCTGGGGTATTTTGGTAGATTAGAAATTTATGGAAATGGTCTTATGGTAAATATAGGTGGTGCACTTCGTGGCCGTGGTTCGAGAGTTTGAGATTATCACTTCGATTCGACAGTCGAGAGGTTAGTTATCCTCACTATACTAATGGGTCGAATGCACCAATGCCAGCCCATTGGATATGATATCCTAGCAGTTGTATTATGTTGAGTACGAGTTAGTTATGCATGCTAGTTTCTATGCCAGTTGGTAGATCTGTATGGATACCTGTGTTATTACCTGATTATCTGTATGTGCATTAGTTATGTTATATGTCGACATATTATGTGGGTTGGGTTGAGGTTATACTGCTCCGTGCGGTAGCCAACAAACCCGAAAGTATTCCAGATATGAGCTGAGAGTCGGGCGGGGCATGCCAGACTCATACTGAGGACTCGGGAGCATTCCAGATACGAGCTGAGGGCAGGGTAGGGCATGCCAGACTCGTACTGTGGGCTGGGGAGCATTCCAGATACGAGCTGAGGGCCGGGTAGGGCATACCAGACTCGTACTGTGGGCTCGGAGGCAATCCAGATGTAAGTTGTGGGACCAGAAGACAATCCAGACTCACACTATGGGTCATAGGTAATCCATTCTGTAAAGCTGTGGACCCAGTACATGCTGTTATTTGTATATGTGTTATTTGCAGTGTATCGGTATTTTGGGGGAACTCACTAAGCTTAGGGCTTACAATTTCAGTTTTTGTTTCAGGTACATCAGATGATCGCGGGAAGGCATAGGCGTGATCGTACAGCTCCTCATGTTTATGACGTGTTTCTGGGATACTATGATATTATACTATTTTGAAAAAAGTTTTGTAATGATTAATGATTTTAAAATGTTTTGAAAAAGTTTAAATTTGGCATGATTTTTATGGATGTTACAAGTTGGTATCAGAGCCTTGGTTTGAGTGAATTGGAGGAACACTTGTATGAATCCAGTCTCAAACTAAGGAAAAGATTTTCAAAAAGGTTTTCAAAATATCAAAGGAGGATGCAGGGTGTACGATCAGTCGGAGCCAGTAAGTAGACCCCAAAATAGCATACAGTTATTTGATTTTGTGATATGTTAGAACAACATGCTAGTACTAGGCTAGGGATCTTCAGGAATTGCATGATAAAATTGCCTGATTACATGATGCCTGATAGCCTCGGGTTTTCCTTATATGAAATTGACATCATTACTGTCGTTGCTCAGTGTATGCATCATAGGTTGTACATAATTAAGATCTTATAGTATGAGAATGTTTGGTTCAACTTTATTTCCTATTCCTTGTTTGGTTTTGGGCTTAGAGTAGGACAGAGTATTTGGATGTCTATGAGGTCCAGCGTTATGTATGTCTAGCATACAATAGTGTTGCAGGGTTGGTGGAAATTTCATGGATGGGTGGGTTGTGCGAGGTCGGTAGGCCAGTATGAGATATTTAGCATTCCTCTAGGAGTGAGGATTGAGTGCTCGCCATGTTATTGTATATTGTTAGATCATTGTGATGTCACTTGAGACAAATATGGGTAGGTGTGGAAGGTAGTATGGGCCCGTACTACTGAAAGCATAGGACCCATACACGTAGCAAGGAAGTCACAACCCCTAGGGTTTAGTTGGGAGTTAGTTCCCTGTTATTATATGGGTTATCTAAGATCACTCTGGCGTATTATCAGAATGGTGGTTACGAGACACTTCGTGACTGGATCCGGATCAGGATCAGTGATGGCGGTCAGGAGGGACCGGCGGTGCCCGAGGTTGTTAGTCAGATGAGGTTAGACGAGCTGGACGCCAGGATCCGAGAAATCCTGCATAATGAGGTCGCTACTCTGTTCCTGGCACAGCTACCGGAGATGCTTGGGTCTTTTAAGACTGCCATGGTTGAGTATTTTGATGAGCGTTATGCATCCTTTGCGGAGACAGCTGCCGCAACAGCTACATCAGTTGTAACGACGACAGGGGGAGGAGCCGGTTGGGCTTTTCAGTACAGGGACTTCGATAACACAAAGCCCCCTACTTTTTATGGGACTCAGGACCCCATCAAAGCCATGAGGTAGATTTCTGACGTGGAGTGGTGTTTCTTCACATGTTCATGTCCTACTGACCAAAAGGTCAGATGTGCCCTAACCCTGCTCAGGTCTGAGGCAAAGGACTGGTGGAGGTTGAGGACTGGATCTTACACTGATGATCAGAGAGCTACAGTTACTTGGGAGCAGTTCAGGGATTTCTCCATGCTCGCTACATTCCACGGATCGAGTGCGAACGGTTAGCTCAGGAGTTCTTGGAGTTGAGACAGGATGGTGAGACGGTGACAAAGATCACCTGTATGTTCACGGAGAGGGAAATGTTCTGCCCGGAGTTTGCTTCTGAGCAGGCTCAGATGACTCATTATCTGAGCATGCTCAAGACTGACATTCGACAATTTGTGGCGAATCAACGTTGTGATACGCTTCTGGAGTTATAGGAGGCCGCTAGGAGGCATGAGTTAGAGATTGATCTGCAGTTGAGGGAGCAGCGGCAGGCCCCGACACAGTCATAGCCGACGCCAAAGCCGTCTAAGACTGCTGATTCCAGGTCAGGGGGATAGCAGGGCTGCACTTGTGGCAAGTGCGGGAAGGGTCACTCGGGGGTTTGCAGATTGAGCAGCCCGTGCCACAAATGCGGCAGGAGGGGCATTTTGCGAAGGATTGTCACAAGACAGCCCCGGTTCAGGATATTAACATCTCTACCATTGTCAACAGGTTGGTCATATGAAGACAAACTGTCCACAGCTCGTTGCCAGGCCGGCACAGGCTCTAGTGCCGGCTACACTGAGGATTACTGATGGGAGTCAGGGTAGAGCAGCGCCCCCGAGGGCCCAGGGACGTGCCTTCCAGCTTACAGCAGAGGAGGCCAGGGCAGCACCAAACGTGGTTGCTGGTACATTTTTAGTGAGCTCCTTACCTGCTTAGGTATTATTTGACTCAGGGGCGAGTCAGTCATTTGTTTCTCAGTCATTCAGTAGGGAGTTCTAGTTTCCAGTAGGAGAGCTAGAGTGTCCGTTGCATGTCTCTATCACCAACGAACATGGGGTTTCCACTTATTTTTTTGGGGGGTTGCGTGTTGGAGATCTTCGTGGTATCTTTTCCAATAGACTTGATTCTGATTCCCATGGGGGTTGTGTGTGTGATCGTGGGTATGGACTGGCTTAGTCGCTTCAATGCCAGATTGACTACGAGGGTCAGCGAGTGGTAGTTCGAACCCCAAGTGGGGGAGAACTGATCGACTACGGCGAGGGCACCAAATTGGGATCAGGGTTTCGTTTAGCCGCAAGGGCTCGGCAGTACATTCAGCACGGGTGTGCGGGTTATTTAGCGTATGTGGTGGATACGCGGGTCAGGGATCAGATTCCAGTTTTAGAGGTTCCAGTGGTCCGGGAGTTTGCTGACGTTTTCCCGGAGGAGTTACCCGGAGTGCCTCCGAAGAGGCAGGTCGAGTTTAGGATCGACCTAGTGCCAGGTGCGGCCCTTATCGCCAAGGCGATGTACCGCTTGGCACCGCGTGAGATGCAGGAGCTGTCATCTCAGCTGTAGGAGCTACTAGGCAAGCAGTTCATCAGACCAAGTAGTTCTCCGTGGGGAGCGCTGATTTTATTCGTCAAGAAGAAGGATGGTTCGCAGTTGAACAAGCTGACGGTGAAAAACCATTATCCACTCCCGAGGATAGATGATCTCTTTGATCAGTTGCAGGGAACATCTTGGTTCTCCAAGATAGACCTGAGGTCCGGGTACCATCAGGTCAGAGTTAGGGAGGAGGACGTGGAGAAGACTGCGTTTCGGACTCGTTATGGACACTACGAGTTCGTGGTGATGCCGTTTGGGCTCACCAACGCCCCAGCAGTATTCATGGACCTGATGAATCGGGTCTGCAGACCGATGCTCGATCGCTCGTTCATCGTGTTCCTAGACGATATCTTGGTATATTCCAAGACCCGAGAGAAGCACGAGGAGCATCTTCGGGAGTTATTGGGAGTTCTGAAGCGGGAACGACTTTATGCCAAGTTCTCGAAGTGTGAGTTTTGGTTACGGGAGGTTCAGTTCCTCGGACACCTCGTTAACCAGGAGGGGATTTTGGTCGATCCGGCCAAAATCGAGGCGGTTATGCAGTGGGAGGTTCTGAAATCTCATTCGGATATCAGGAGTTTTCTGGGATTGGCAGGGTACTACTAGAGATTCATACAAGATTTCTCCAAAATTGCAGTACCCCTCACTCGTCTGACGAGGAACGGGGTGGATTTCCGGTGGGGCCCCGAGCAGCAGAGGGCGTTTGAGACCCTCCGACAGCGACTATGTGAAGCTCTAGTCTTGACTCTCTCGGAGGGAGTGGAGGATTTTGTAGTGTTCTATGATGCATCCATAATGGGACTGGGGCAGTCCTCATGTAGAGAGGACGGGTGATAGTCTACGCATCGCGGCAGCTAAAGCCGCATGAGACAAGATACCCTACTCATGACCTGGAGTTGGGAGCGGTGGTATTTGCTCTTAAGATTTGGAGACATTATCTTTATGGGGTCCGCTGTACCATATACATGGATCACAAGAGCCTGAGACACATCATGGATCAGCCGAACCTGAACATGAGACAACGCAGGTGGCTAGATGTAGTCAAGGACTACGATTGTGAGATCCTTTACCATCCAGGTAAAGCGAATGTGGTGGCGGACGCTATGAGCCGCAAGTCAGCTGGATCTTCCACACCGGCGACATGTATGAGTATATCGGTGGATTCTCCACTCATGAGTTTGATTAGAGAGGCTCAGGCTGAGCGAATGCGACCAAAGAATTGGAAGCTGGAGAGGATCAGGGGGGAGAATGCCCGATTTGTACAGGATAGGCAGGGATTGTTGACCTGATGCGGTCGGGTATGGGTTCTGATGTCTGGTGGGGTCAGGCAGACGGTTATGGAGGAGGTTCATAAGTCTCACTTCTCTACTCACCCGGGAGCCACCAAGATATACTGGGATTTGAGTTTGAGCTACTGGTGGCCGTGCATGAAGCGAGAAATCGCTTGGTACGTCGAGAGGTGCTTGACCTGCGGGATGGTCAAGGCCGAGCATCAGAGGCCGCATGGTAAGCTGCAGCCTCTAGAGATTCCCATGTTGAAATGGGAACAAATCACAATGGACTTCATTTCCAAGTTACCGAGGATGGCGCAGGGATTTGATGCTATATGGGTCATCGTGGATCGATCGACTAAGAGTGCCCATTTCCTGGCCATACGGGTGAGTTCGTCGGCTGAGAAGTTGGCCGACGTGTATGTCCGCGAGATCGTTGCTCGCCACGGAGTTCCGGTCTCTATTGTTTCTGACCGAGATGTTAGATTCACCTCCCGCTTTTGGCAGAAGTTCCACGAGGAGTTGGGCATGTGGCTGCATTTTAGCTCAACATATCATCCGCAAACCGACGGCCAGAGCGAGCGGACTATCCAGGCACTCGAGGCCATGTTGAGGGCTTGTGTCATTGACTTTGGTGGGAGATGGGATTCCCACCTACCCCTTACAGAGTTCGCCTACAAAAACAGCTATCATTCTAATATTGGTGCCCCACCTTTTGAGCTGTTGTACGGGCGGAGATGTCGCACCCCGGTCTGTTGGGGTGAGGTTGGTCACAGAGTGATGGGGCGGACAGAGGTAGTTTTGCAAACTACCGAGAAGATTCAGCAAATTAGACAGCGATTGCAGACCGCTCAGAGTAGACAGAAGAGTTACACCGACCGACGCCGATCAGAGTTAGAGTTCCAGGTCAGTGACATGGTACTCCTGAAGGTCTCGCCCTGGAAGGGTGTGATCCGCTTCAGGAAGAGGGGGGATTTGGGCCCCGTTACATTGGGCCATTCAGGATCATTGCCAAGGTTGGCAAGGTGGCATATAGACTAGAGCTATCGGAGGAGCTTAGTCAAATCCACAGTACCTTCCATGTGTCCCAGTTGCGGAAGTGCATATTAGATGAGGCAGCAGTAGTGTCCTTGGAGGACATACAGGTCGACGAGCGTCTGAATTATATAGAGAGTCCAGTGGTCGTACTAGAGAGGAAAGTGAAGGTCCTATGGAACAAGGATGTACCTTTGGTAAACGTACAATGGGAGCACCGAAGAGGGTCTGAGTGGACGTGGGAGCCGGAGGCTAAGATGCGGGAGCACTATCCGGAGTTGTTCACCGCAGCGGAATTCGAGGACGAATTCTAGTTCAAGTGGGGGAGAATTGTAATGCCCCGACTCTCAGGTGTAGACTTTACAGGCTTATTTTCATAGTTGAATGGTCTACTCGACGAGTTGGATCCCCTGAATCATCGAGTAGAAACGTTTTTAGCCATGTGTTTAAGTGACCAGCTCGACGATTCGAAGGACACGACTCGACGAGTTGGAGCTGAAGAATGAAACCCTAATTTCCAGGGTTTTGCACCCTATTTAAAGGATCCTTTGCCCCCTTAGCCTCCCATTACAGCCCCTTGTGAGTCCAAAAACCCTAATTCGTGTGTGTGCTCCATTTTGTGTGATTTTCAAGCTTGGAATGTGAAGGTAACAAGTCATTACCTTGACCTTCCCTCTTTCTAGATCTCTTTATGTTTAAGATTAGGGCTTTTCTAGCATATATTAGCCATTTTTGGGTATGGGCTAGGATCTGAAGTTGCAACTTCAGATCTGAGCTTATCTTGGTCTCTATAGCTATAAAGTCTCCAACTTTAGCAACTATGAACATTCCCTTTTGAGTTAAACCCCATTATAAGCTTGGATTTGACATTCTAAGCCTATAGAGCCTTGCATGCACGTAAAGTTTGCAACTTTACGTGATAAACATGCCTTGGGAAGCTTCATCTGCAATATGGATCTTTGGAGTGGCATAAAAGGCATCTGAATGGAGAAAGAACTGAAGGGACTTGACGAGTTGCATGGCCAACTCGGCGAGTCCGATAAAGATTGTCGTGCAAGGATTTATGCATGGACTCGGCGAGTCAGCTAGGGTTTTCCCGCAATTTGGACATGCATGAACTCGGCGAGTTGCAGGGATTTCACGACTTCTCGAGTTCTGGAAGGACTCGACGAGTCGGTGAACTGCACTCGACGATTCGGGTTAACATGGACTGTTGACCCTGACCATTAACTTGGACTTTGACGAAGGGTTGACTAGTTGACTTCTGGGGTATTTTGGTAGATTAGAAATTTATGGAAATGGTCTTATGGTAAATATAGGTGGTGGAGTTTGTGGCCGTGGTTCGAGAGTTTGAGATTATCAATTCGATTCGACAGTTGAGAGGTGAGTTATCCTCACTATACTAAGGGGTCGAAGGCACCAATGTCGGCCCGTTGAATATGATATCCTAGTAGTTGTATTATGTTGAGTACGAGTTAGTTATGCATGCTAGTTGCTATGCCAGTTGGTAGATCTATAGGGCTACCTGTGTTATTACCTGATTATCTGTATGTGCGTTAGTTATGTTATATGTCGACGTATTATGTGGGTTGGGTTGAGGTTAAACTACTCCGTGCGGTAGCCAATAAACCCTAGAGTATTCCAGATATGAGTTGAGGGTCGGGCGGGGCATGCCAGACTCATACTGAGGACTCGAGAGCATTCTAGATACTAGCTGAGGGCCGAATAGGGCATGCCAGACTCGTACTGTGGGCTCGGGATCATTCCAGATACGAGCTGAGTGCCGGTTAGGGCATACCACACTCGTATTGTGGGCTCGGAGGCAATCCAGATGTGAGTCGTGGGTCCGGAAGGCAATCCAGACTCACACTGTGGGCCATGGGTAATCTATTATGTAAAGTTGTGGACCCAGTACATGCTGTTATTTGTATATGTGTTATTTGCAGTGTATCGGTATTTTGGGGGAACTCACTAAGCTTTGTGCTTACAGTTTCAGTTTTTGTTTCAGGTACATCAGATTATCGCGGTAAGGCAAAGGCGTGATCGTACAGCTCCTCATGTTTATGACTTGTTTCTGGGATACTCTGATATTATACTATTTTGAAAACAAGTTTTTTAATGATTAATGGTTTTGAAATGTTTTAAAAAAGTTTAAATTTGGCATGATTTTTATGGATGTTACAACAGATCAGACTGTTTGATGGCGTAAGATAATATTAGTATGTGACTTCCATGTAAGATTACACAAGATTAGTTTTGTGTAGAGCAAGTCGAGTTTGCACTAGTAACTTCTCTGTCCAGCTGTCCAGTATAACATGCAAAGAGTGGTTATGGAAGGAAGGTTTTTTTAAAGAATATCAATGATTGTTAGTGTTGGATTAATGTCTAAGTCCATAACTATAATAAGACTTGACCCGACCCGGCATGGTCCATTTGGGTTGCATGGCATCATGTATTTGGATAGACTATAATGAGAGAAATAACACTTAAGGTTGGTTAATATATTATAAGTTCTAATATATTAATAAGGTTATTTAATTAGTATTGATCAAGAATTAATTTGGAATTAATTAAGTGATCAAAAGGAGACTAATTAAATATATGGGTTGATTGTGTAAATCATTCATTCTTATATATGTGGGCTTGTGATCCAAGATTTCTTATGTTGGACTAAGTCCATGGGGTGACCCATGGATACTCCATGGAGGTTAAAATCCATGGAGCATAAGGAATGGGTAAAGTTATGAGTTACATGGTGTAACCCTAATAGCCACCACATAAAAGAATCCCATGGCTCAAGAAATCGTGCACTAATGTGTGAATATGAGGGCTAGACGATTTCAAGGAGTGTTCCATTTCTCTCAAGTCATTCCATGTGCATTTGGTGTTGTGTGAACCATTTGAGGTGTCACACTTGGGGCACTAGGCACTCAAGCTTCATGGAGACAAGCTACATCAAACAAAGGTATGCATTCTATCCATTTGATTACCCAAGTATCAAGTATTGTATGCTAGATAGGGTAATACCTTGGAAAGTTCATAATTGCATGTATAATAGAGAAAACATAGATCCAAGGTATTTAGGGTTGCATGTACACTTAGGAGTGTTAGAATGCGCAAAACCCATCAGTGGTATCAGAGCCAAGGCTTGTTTTCTTGTTATACTTGCAAAATTAGCTGAAAAATCGAATTGTATTAGTTTAAAAGTTATGCTAATTACTTGAAAAAAAATTTGATGTGAATTATCTTTGTTCATATGGGTTTATTAGATTAATAGAAAAGTTAACTGATTATGTGTTTTCAATCCATTTTAATCTAAGAGTTGATTCTAAAATGTGTTTTTGTAACTTGTCCTCAAGTTATATGAAAAGTCACATTTAAGTTTCATAAAACTCATAAAAAGTTGGCAATGGTTAAAAAAATGAAGAGTCTTGTCCTCATTAAATGGTTTTATGACTCCATAACTTGTCCTCAAGTTATGGAGGTTCAAGAGTCACTTCATTAAATGATAAAATGTGTAACCTTAATTAGTTCCATAAGTTACAAAAATAAAGAAAAGTTACATTCTTTTATTAGTTTAAAGTCTTCCATAACTTGTCGTCAAGTTATGGAACTTGAAGAGTTTTTTTTTTAATTAAAACTACTTTAAACACATAAGTTATGGAATTAATTAGTTTTGAATATTTTCAAAACTTGCCCTCAAGTTTTGGAATTTGTAAAGTTTTCCCCATGAATACTTTAATTCCAAGTTAGCCCTTAGAATTTTAAAAGTTAAAATTCAACCCTTATACTTTATAGTATTATAAGTTAATAATAAATATATGTATAAGAGCAAGTCAGTCTTACCGTTAGTAGGCCTCATTCACGAAGCCGGTCTATAAGGGGGGTATAAGGTTACTGCCTATAAAATGGCAGTTTAATGGGTGTCCACTCTCACCCACCGCTTCCTTGACTGGTGGAGGGTCGTTAGCCGAACGGGTAGGACAAGGACTATAATTCTCCCTTCATTAAAAGTATTAATGATAAATACTAAGTAGCTAAACTTTTTATAAATTCTCAATCTTAGTTACTTAGGAAAATGTGAATAAGGTGCTAATCCATGAAATTACACTTTGCACTTTGTTTAAACCGTTAGTGGAGCGTGTGTGATTAACCGGCACACTAACCTGGATTTAACAAAGTAGGCAAAGGGTAACTTAATATTTATCATAGTATCGGTGGAGCTCGTGTGGTTAACCGGCACATCGATTGAGGGGTAAATATTAAGGGTACCAAGTATATTTGCATGGTTACTTCACACCTTGTTTTGTGATCCTCGGCATCCCAGTCACAAAACCTGAAGGGCACACTCGAGATTGAAACATGCCATTGAAAAGTTCAATGAATCTCAAAAGATCTAGGAGTTTCAAATCCAATTAAAAACCTAATTACATTATTTCGTTTTTCATGGTGGAAATTGGTAAATCGTCATTTACCTACCTTCAACTATTTTATAACTCGGATTACGGCATCCCTCTTCCAGTTATAAATAGGTTGTTGGATCCTAGCCTTAATATTTCATATTGGGTGTTATATTAAGGACTTTAGATCAACTATCTTGAATATCTCCCAAAAGATGTCTAGTTCAGACATCTATGATCTTCCCAAATCTCTTGGAACTTTACTTCCTCCACCTCCTCCAATTATTCTCCCTAACCCACAAGTTCAAAGGTCACTCAATCCCTATTGGCAAGCAAGGTCTATGTGTGATCACATCTTGGAGATGAAGTCACATATTGACAAGCCGGGAGAGTTGGGTGTCAAAGTCTTGAGAAAGTTGGATGTTCAATCACTTTCTAAGTCACATAGTGAGTTCCTTTGGGACTACTATGAAACAGACTATGACATGAACGTTAATGATCATATCTATTTGCTTGGTGCTACTGAATCAGCAACGATTTGGAGGACCAGTAAAGCAAATTTGTTTAGAAGATCAACTTCCCAAACTTCTATGGACTTTGAAAATGGTAACATTGGATATCCAGAAAATCTTTCGCTTCCCAATGGAAAGGGATTGGCCATAGTCAACTCGGTTGACCAAATGGTAAAGAGAAAGGCAAGTCTGTGATAGTCCAGTACACCATTCCCAAAGAGTCCATATGTTTCTCTTTCCAAAGGAAGGGGCATTGATTGCGAAGCTGCCTATTTACCTGAAAGATCATAAGGTTGATCAATTCAAGAAGTTTGACTCTTCTTCAGGTAAAAGTCCATTATCTAACTCTGTTAAGTTTTTATTATGAGATTCTCATTACATGATGTGACTGGGTCACATGTTGATGCTTTAAGAATCAAAGAAAAGTGAAGAAACTTAAAGGAAGTACATGCTGATTCTGATCACGAAGATGGATTTCGATCGCATGATTTGGTGATCAGAATTTTTGAAGCTGTTACTTAGGAGTTATGATTAATTGCTTAGGAATAGATAACAATAAGTTTTTCATATGCATTTGCATTGTAAGGATAAGTTTTTCCGGAAGTTTTAAAATAAAAAACAGTTTTGATTTATTTATTTTAAGTATCCTTACAATGGCATTTGTGAAAAATTGTTGTTTACATGTTTCCATTGATAGCAATATTGGAAAATGGATTTGATTCTTTCATTTGTGGTAGTGTCATAATTTACCAAATAAGGAAAGACTCTCATTCCCAAGGCTTCAGTTGGATAGAAACTTGGAATCATGCAAGTTGAATAGTATGATGAATGAGAACTTTCAAGCATTGGAAAATTAAGACTTGTTCACATGGATGTGTGAGTCAAGTTAAGGACTAAAGGGATCGAGTACACATTCTTGTGCATTGGTCAAGTCCACCACAAAGCTCGTTAAGACTATTCGTCATGATTTACTAAATTTTAGTAAATATGGTTATACTTACAAGTTTAAGTATAATTCTGAAACATTGGAAAAGTCTCAATGTATGGCAGAACGAATGGGAAGAATCAAATTAGGCAGACAAATAAAAGTTTCTCAAATCTGAAAAGATGGGAGAGTACTTTAGTATCATGTTTTGTGATCATCTTAATGATTAAAGAACCACATCACAATTGGTCTTCTAAGGACATCTTAGTGCATTCTTATGACTAAGAAGAGGAGTCATGAATTGTTGAAATGGTTAAATCATGAAGATGAGTCATACTTCGTTTCAAAACAAGTCTTAGAGTCATACTCCAAGACTATAAGTTGAGTGACATATCTTAAAGAAAGGTTTATAACACTTGTCAAATGTAAGAGTAAAAGTGTCCTACTCTTGTACATTTGAAGTTGGTAAGTTGTGATGTTTTGGATTAAACAAAGACCAACTAAGGCCAATTGTGTGAAGTGTTTGTCTTGATAAAGAATCCGCACTATCTCTTGAATATTTGGCAAGATAGTCTTATATGTCAAGAGGACAGTGGGAGTCTTAAAGATCCTAAAAAGAATTTCAAGAACTAATCAAGAATAAAACCTGAGGTTCTTCACTAGCACACGACTTGAGGTTTATAACCTATCATGTTGACATATTCTGTGCCCATTCCAGTTAAAGTTGGCTTTGCATAGGAGTTCTGAAAGTTCTCAATTGGTTGCATAACAACTTGGAAGCAATGGCAGACCCTGTACTGCCAGGTGGCAAGAAGTTAAGATTGCATAAGTTCAGTCCATATGAGTTTGGATTTGTCACTATCCTTGTCTTGTGACTATGGTTTTGACGATTCACATGGATAAGAAAACATACACCATAAAATCTAAGGGTCATAAGGTTTCTCTCCGATTCATGAAAATGATGGTGAGGAAACACTTCCACCAAGTAGATTTGAAGCAGATGGCAAAAGGTCTAAACAATTGAGACTATGATTACGGCATCCCTTTTCATAGTTCTGAAATTGTTTGGACACACATGCATGCTATCTAAGGAAAGGTGTATGATTTTGATAAAGTTTTATCAAATCATCTCGTATCAGAAATCTGAACTTTGGTAAGGAAGTCAATAAAGTATTGATTTCTAGAAGTCCAGCTGATTTCTGAGTACATGTCAAAGCTAGTGGGAGCATAAGTGTTATGCTAATAATCATCATGTTAGTGGGAGCATGATAATTAATGTTAGTGTTGCAAGTTAGCAATGTTAATTATAGAAAACAAAAGTTTCAATTCGTGAGGCTGAAGGGATTGAAAAGGTTGTTTTGCTATAATTAAGGGAGAGGATATACTTCATTTCATTTCTAAAGGCTTAGATTGAGACCTTAATCATCTTTAGTCAAGAATATATATATGAATTTCATGTTGGATTGGTTCAACTTAAGGAAATTCTATATATTGCGTTCTTAAAATTCGATTATGATTACGGCATCCCTCTTCATAGTCAAATTTTGAAAACATGGCAAATAAAAATATTGTAGCAAAAGACTGGTCTAGAATCATGTCTTTATGTGAGACATCATGAATCGTGTACCATTTGCTTTGGGTACAGGATCGATTGCATGTGCTATAATATTTGTCATTTCTAAATTTTTCCAAATGCCCAGAGGCATTAAGAAGGGAAAAGTTCTAGAATTGGATATGACTAAAATGATTAAGCAATTGTCGAGGACAATCTGAGGTTTACCAAAGATTGGTTGCTCAGGGACAGTTGGAAGTATAGTGCTAATTTTGGAAGGACCATATTGACATATTCTGAAAAGAGGCATCTCTTATTTAGAAGTGATAGTCAAAATGAGAATATGGAGTTGTCTCCATAGGTGGAAGTTATCTGTGTAAGATTAGAAAACTTAATGCAAGAAGCATGTCCAAAGCAATGTACTTTGAATATGAGACTTAGTTTCCATGGAGTTGATCTCCATTGGAATACCTTATAATGACTGTTGACAAGTCTTGGTGACTTTGTACATATTCATTACAGGAGGGTCAGTGCATATAAGTTTAAAATCTAAACAGATTTCGATAAATGATAGGAATTTGAAATTCTCACATTTTTCGATAAGGATTTGGGAGTGTGAAATTAGAATCATTGAAATTATGTTCAATTGGTTTATTTCACAAAGTAAGGATCATAGACAAACATAGAGTGCATACTTGGTGTATGGCAAAGCTATTGTTTAAGAAAAACATAGTGTACATGCTTGGAGCATGGGATAACTAGTGTTTTTAATTCAAGTATAAAGTTGATAAAACCGAAACAATGAATAATGAGTAATCAGTATGGTGATAAATAAAAGTGTTTATTTATATTCATAGGGTTTGATACCATATTTGATTCATTTATTCTTGTGTTTCACTTTGCATGTTTTGACTTCCAGAATAACTAAGTCGCTCTTCCTGAATGATTAAGTTATTCAAACCATCCACAGTCGGTCATATGTTGGAAGTAGATATGAATCAAGACTGTCATGGGTTGGTTTGTAGAGGTCCAAGTTGGTGGACAAAGTGGTGCTACAACACTCATGAGTGCTCATAAGTTCTGAGTATTGGATTCAACCCGCGCTCATTTGAATCACTTCATGGATTTTATCACGAGTGATCATGAGACGATAATATCTTATATTCTTCAAACCTAGAGATATGAGTTGTTACTATGAGTTGGTTGTACATTGATTGCATGAAAACGCATTCGGTAACTCGATGTTATAAAACGTGCCTTTCTGTATGATTCAACAAGTAGTAGAACAAGCCATATGATTCGAAGTTTATCCATTCCTTTTACCTTCGGGTAAAAAGTGATATCTGTGGGCCCCTCAATGATTTAAAGATGATACATGTGAGTGCTTGGCCAAGCCAGGACTGATTTGATTTATTCAATCAGTCAGTCATCATGAATCGGAAATCAGGAAACAATAAATGGACAGAGAGAATTATTGATAATCCATGTCTCAGTCCATATGATATCTAGAATGGAGGAATATATGATCCCTTATCTAATGGACAAGTCATTGACAAAGGTCAGAGTTCATCGACAAGGTCAGAGTTCGACAGAAGCTTTTGAGAGCTACGATTGCTGATCGGTTCCTGAAGTCATACGCAATAATAGTTTTAGACTTATCCAAGTGGGAGACTGTTGGATTAATGTGTAATTCCATAACTATAATTGGTAAGACTTGACCCGACCCGGCATGGTCCATTTGGGTTGCATGGCATCATGCATTTGGATAGACTATAATGAGAGAAATAACACTTAAGGTTGGTTAATATATTATAAGTTCTAATATATTAATAAGGTTATTTAATTAGTATTGATCAAGAATTAATTTGGAATTAATTAAGTGATCAAAAGGAGACTAATTAAATATATGGGTTGATTGTGTAAATCATTCATTCTTATATATGTGGACTTGTGATCCAAGATTTCTTATGTTGGACTAAGTCCATGGGGTGACCCATGGATACTCCATGGAGGTTAAAATCCATGGAGCATAAGGAATGGGTAAAGTTATGAGTTACATGGTGTAACCCTAATAGCCACCATATAAAAGAATCCCATGGCTCAAGAAATCGTGCACTAATGTGTGAATATGAGGGCTAGACGATTTCAAGGAGTGTTCCATTTCTCTCAAGTCATTCCATGTGCATTTGGTGTTGTGTGAACCATTTGAGGTGTCACACTTGGGGCACTAGGCACTCAAGCTTCATGGAGACAAACTACATCAAACAAAGGTATGTATTCTATCCATTTGATTACCCAAGTATCAAGTATTGTATGCTAGATAGGGTAATACCTTGGAAAGTTCATAATTGCATGTATAATAGAGAAAACATAGATCCAAGGTATTTAGGGTTGCATGTACACTTAGGAGTGTTAGAATGCGCAAAACCCATCAGTTAGTGCTTTGTATAAAATTAAATAAACTTAACCTTGTTCATCGTATGTATTCCACACTATTTATAATACAAAGATATACATAAGATAATAATTATATGCTAAATTATATGGGATAATCTAAGTGTGATTATATACAAGATTTATCGATAATACCACTTTTCAAGCATAGAGTTTGTGGACCAACACGTAGCTTCGCACGAAATTGCTCGAATGAAGGACGCGGTAGGCTTTTGGTAAAAATGCCGGCAAACTGCAACGATGTTGGAACAAAACGTGTGTACAAACGTCCCGAAGCTACCAGTTCACGAATAAAATTGTAGCCAATATCAATATGTTTCTCCCGTTTGTGAGAGATGGGGTTTTGACTAAGAAATAATCCACTTTTGTTGTCCCATAATAGCATAGGGCAATCCGGAGGCAAAGCAAGAAGTTCACCTAACAAATGAGTAATCCATACAATTTTAACAACAATATTAGCCATTTCCCGACACTCTGATTCACAACTTGGTCGAGAGATAGTAGATTGCTTTTTAGCCCTCCAAGAAACCAGTTTTCCACCGAGAAATATTGACTAACCATATGTAGAGCAACGATTTTCAATACACCAAGCCCAATCTGCATCAGAGTAGCCAATAAGAGAAGATGGGTGCGGATGTGTAGAATGCAAAATGTAGGATAAAGTACTCTTCTCACAGCGGATAATTCGTTTGACTGTTTGAAAATGTTCAATTGTAGGTGCATGGAGAAATTAACTGACTTAAATGAATGCATAAGATAAGTCATGCCTAGTGATGGTGAGATATTATAAAGCACCTACTGAGGAACAATAAGTGGTTGGATCAAAAGACAAAGAACCAATAGAGGTAAGACAATATGATGTCGATAATGAAGTAGATGCGGGTTTGGATTTTAGTAGTCCTACTCGCGGCATATTTTTCTAGAGTAAGAAACAAGCCATCTTCTGTATAGAAAACTTTCAGTCATAAAAATAGTTTAATTGAGTAAGATTCTTAACTGAAAATTCAACATGTAGTTTGGAGATTTATTTGCGAATGAGAGATGAGTGATTTCCCATGCGAATGATGGCATCCACTTAAACAATAAGGTATAAGATTTGGAGGTCATGTTTGAAGATAAAGAGAGATGTATCACCTCTACTGCATATGAACCCAAGACTGATGAGGAACAAGCTCACTCGTTGAAACCATGCGCAAGGCGCTTATTTGGGAACATATAACGCATTCTTTAAACGACAAACATGATTGGGAAATTAAGGATCAACAAAACTTGTGGGTTTCTCCATAATAACTGTATCAATTAGCTTTGCATTTAGGAAATCATTATTTATATCTAGTTGATGTAGAGGCCGTTTGTGCATCATAATTAGAGATAAGACAATACGAACAATAGCCGCTTTTACGACATGACTGAAGGTGTGAGTATAATCTAACACTGGGATTTGTCTCAAACCTTGAGCGACTAAACGAGCTTTAAAGCATTGTATTGTCCCATTAGAATTGTATTTGGTGTGATAAACCCATCTTGATCCGACTACATGTGACAACCATCAAAATTCGAGACAGTTCTAGATTTGAATAAACTTAGTTGCACGTATAGGCATGACACATACTAGACTTAGTATCTAGAAGCTAAGTCGTAACCTACTAGAAACTTGGAAACAAGTAGAATCGAAGGATAGTGTACTTAGATTTCACATTGATATGTGAATTCTACAACTACTTTAACTGTAACAACTATCCAAATTCAGGTTATTCCTTGACTCGAGCACTTTTGTACATTCCTATAGACACATCATATGTTTGACCTAGTAGTAGAAATTAGATCAGAAGCTTGTAGGAACATAAGTTAAAGTTGAATCTAGGATTAGTATACTTGATTCTTCAATTTCACTTGAATCAAAAAAATTGCTACATATAATGCCAATGAAACGACAAAAACATACTATAAACATTATTTTTAACTAGAAAAGAGTTATGAAACTCTAACATAATTTGAAGTCTCAATGAATTCAATTTATTTTGATATCCAAAGTTTAACAAACCCCTTAAAACCCTACAAGCCCTAAAAAGTCAAATTTATAAACATTAACACCTAAAACTCCATAAAATTTGTTATGAATCTTACAATATCAATTTAAACAATTAAAATTAAGAAAACTTAACTAACGAAATAAATTTTATGTCATTACCAATTACCCTTAATTAATAAGCCAACAATCAAGGTTTTATAAATAAAAACTAGATTAAAGTGCATATTTTATAAAAAATTGATATTTTTATAAAGAAATTGAATTTTATAAAAATGGAAGAGTGAGAGAATCTCTCTCCTCCCTCATAATTTTGGCCCCTACTCCCAAGGGAGCCTCTTCCCAAAGCACCTCATCATTTCTTCTTCTTTCCCACATTTCTCCTTCACTCTCTCACAATCCAACTTTTCCACCACTCCATTTCTTTCTTCCTCTCTCTCAAAACCACGAAATGTTCCAGCAAATATGGCCAAGAACACTCAAGATAGTCAAAATCTTCATCATCTAGTGGTGTTTATTAAGGTAGAAGATGATTTTCCTTCATTTTCGTTCAAGTTTTCATGGATTTTCTTGCATTTGCTTCTTCTTCTACACCTTTTATCTTAGAAAATTCATGTACATGTTCATGCACTTGAGTTTTGATGATGATGGCGGTAGGATTTCACCCAAAAGCAACATGCATGTTGCAAATGGTAGAGTCCCACGACCCAAAACTATGTCAAACTAAAAACAACCCATTTTGATACTAGTTTTGATGGAGAAATCACAGCATGAACAAAAGTTTTCTTTCAAAAATGACTTTTGAACATTTCAAACTCATGAATAGTCTTTAAACCAACATTCATTTGATGATTTTCAAGCTTAGATGCTAGATGATCAAAGTATGTTGTTAAAAAACTTTCAAATTTGTCATAAAAAGATTTATTCACAAATAAATATCTAAAACTTCTTTTTTGCTCAAATCTGATTTTTCTTGGAATCCAAACAACAAAATAAGATGATCTGGAAATTTTCAGAAAATAACTCATTTTTTTCAAATTATTGTAAGTTTTGAAAGAAAACACATATATCTTTAAAAAATATATTTTTGTTATTAATAAATTCTGGAATTTTTCCGATATTACGCATACATTATTTAAAGACGTTTGATGAAGTTGCATCCATTTCTATGACAATTTTCTGTTGATTTCGATTTTTTTTGAAGAGAAATAAATAGTAAAATTTAGTTATGAATGTCCAAAGCCATATTTAATAATTGTCGCATAATCCGAACATCATAAAGACTTCATGCAAAAATTTATAGATTTTTCCATGATTATTTCTTATTTTTCCCGATGTAATGAAGGTTTAAGGGGTTAAATTGATAATAAACAGCTACACTTGTCCAAAAATTATAAAACTTTACCAGAATATCTTATAACACATACTAATCATGAGTAAAAGTTTAATGAATTGTTCATACTGCTTAGTAATTTTTCATGAATTAATGCTTATTTATGAGAATAAATCAGGAAAAATAGCTAAACTATTCTAAAAATTACAAGAAATTACCATAACATCATGTATTAAAGTTTAACAACAAATAAAAATTTTGGGCACTTTTATAAACTGTTTAGCATTTATTTTCATTTTTAATAGAATAAATACACAAAAATCATACAAACAGGTTAAGTTGTTCCAAAACTAGTTTTTATATTTTTTTCCAATTTGTATACACCAAATAACAATTTTACAAATTTTTTGATGAATTATCAAATCCTTTTGCTATTTATGCTATGTTTCTTACATAAAACACAAAAATCATAAAAACCTAACTATACTATGTTAAAACTACTTTTGACATTTTTCTCAAATTATATACAATGTATGTCAGTGGTACAAAATGTTTGAGGATTTATTTAAACAATATTCTAATTATTTCCAATTTCCTAAGATTAAACATACATAAATCCAAAAATCGGACTCCAGTGTTCGAAAATCACTTTTGATATTTTTCCCAGTTTATATGCATTTTATAATAGTTTTCTAAAAAGAATGATAATTTTTCTTAACAGCTTACTATTTTTCCATGAATTTGTGATAATTCAAGTGAAAAAATATGGAAAAATAGCCATACATTTCTAAAATTCATGAAACATTTTCTAGAAATCTTTGACTACAATTTGAACACAAATCAAAAGTCTTGTGATTTTTAATTACTATTTTCTATTTAATTAGAATTTCTTGGTGTAAAACATAATTAAATTACAAAAACCAGGTTTTATTAATCAAAAGTAGCATCTAATAATTTTCCCAGTTTAAGGATACCGCGAAACAGTTACACAAAATGTCTAAGAATTTTTTATGATAAGTTACTATTTTTCCATGGTTTTATGATGCTTTGAAGTAATAAATGGTGAGAAAATAGTTAAGAGCATCTAAAAATCATGACAAATCACAAGCAAGTTCTTAATTGCAGTAGGAGCTCAAATACAAAGTTTAGGAAATTGTAGAACTAAATTGATGTGGTTTTTGAATATTTAATCATTGGAACACCTCCTAAAATGTTAAGTTTTAACATTTCAATAATGAGAATTCCCACTTGAATTTGTTATATAATAAATTGATTCATAGAAATCTAAATTTCATCAAAAAAATGTTTGTAACTTATAAATATTAAATTTTTGACACAATATTGGCATAATTCTATTGTAGTAGTAAGTATACTAGTATTAGATTTCGATTACAGACTCATTAGTGTGTAACATCATTGAAGGAATCGATAGTGGTACTAGTGGAGCGTAGTTCAAGGCACCATTTGCATTATCTCAAAGCATTGTGAGTATTCACAGCCCCTATTTTTCATTTTTATATTTTGGGGTTCAAAAGCATGTCCTAACTATTTATGTTTGATGTATCTATATTGAATTGTATCAAACTTGATTGCTATATTTTGCGATATTTTGCTATGTATTTGTATGCAACTTGAAACATGAGACCTTATTGTCTTAAGTCCCTTACACTTTACTCCAACCATTAACTCTTTGAGTGAATGGTCATTATGAATAGCGCTAATAGGAATTGACAACTCCTCACTCGCCGATTGCTTGAGTGCATTTTACCATGTTCATCTATGGAACGATAGACATATATCTTGATATGGAATCAGTCATAAGTTTGGTTGTGAACTCATTGTGATTGTTACGTGCATACAAAGACTATTACATTTATGCAAATTTATTTACTCATTATAGCAATGAAACATGTTTACTAATTTTAGCAATGAAACTTGTCTACTAATTTTAGCAATATAACTTGTTTACTCAGTCTAGCAACGAACTTTATTTCCCACGAGAATATGAACTTTGCATCTCATTTTGGCAACATACTTAATTTCTCATGATGTCAACAAACTTTGTTTATGCAAACTTATTTACTCATTTTAGCAATCTACTTTTATTTATGGAAACTTCTATCAATACTTTGATTACGATTCATGAAACCAATATTTTTTTAACCTGTGAACTCACCATCTATTTCAATAGTTGATGCTCGTTTTACATGATTTTTCAGGAATCATCAAGTAAGTGACACATACAGACTTATCCCTTATCAAGTGCTAGGATAACCAGTTAGGTTATATCACTAGCCACCGTAGGAACAATCCACAGAGTATTGAGAACGAGTACTCCTCGATAGCTATTGACTCTAGACGTAAGGTTAGTAGCTAGAATGACACTAGTAATAATCTTAAGATGAAACCAATACCAATTATACATCAATACCTCTTCATCGTCTTCGTACTAGAGAGTTACAACTACGAAAAGCATTCCGATACCGAAACGAGTGATAATTGGAGCATCGCGTTAGAAGGTAGATGACTTGCCATGAGTAGTCACATGGATACCATTGGCGAGCATTCCTAATCCGAATCATGAAGATACACAGAGGCTTAACCCATTGCTACTGATACGTGAGACTTCTCTTCTAGAAGTAGATTTCGGTTATTTTCACCTTGAGCTTAAAACTTAACATAGGATATCTCTTTGACCCAAAACCTTTTCTTTAGTTAGTTCTTACCCTACCATCTTTACTTCGTATATCAAAATTTAAGTATAAACCATTCCCCCTTATGGAAAAATTTACAAGTCTTAGTTCGAGACTCCTAGATGCACTAGTAATCATCCCAAGTACACCCTCATCTTACACTTTCCAAATTTATAACATGTTTCACACCCAACACCAACCTTAAATTTTCATGCCCAATCAAACATCAGACTACTTCGTTGTACGAATCCTTCTTAAAATTTTCAAATCCTCCTTCACACCTTATTATTTTCATACATTTGTTTGAGCCTTAGCGACATTACTAACATTCCTATCGTTATAAAGGATTGCATCCTCTTACGACGTGGGCCAGACGCCAAACCTATAACTTAACCTTTGACCCCTATAAAAGGCTGCGAAACTACATTGACACCATAAAACGTTTTACAAAAAAAATTTCTTGTCCTTTATTTGGGGGAAAAGCCACTGGTACTCGCCTTATACTCACATTAGTATTAGGTACGACTAGTTACACTAACCCACTTAGTCCTTGATTCCTAATCTTTGACCAAAACTATTTCACTTCACCAATTTTATTTGCCATCAATACAATATTTTATAACCACTTCATATAACTTACTAGGCCTTTCCTAACCATATAAGCCATATTTCCCGCTAAAAACAACTAAATTTAGTTTTGACAGCTTGCCTTAACTTAACACTTTTCTTCAAAACTTAATTTAACTAATGTTGGTTTTAACCTTGCTATTTCAATTTCATTTCAAGTCCATTTCAATGGATAGATTTTCTTTTTAAGGGCATATAGACCATTTTAAACATTGCTTACCATTTTGGCACGTTTTCGAAAAACTTAGAAACATTCTCTTTTATGAAAGTGTTTAAACTCCATGCTATAAAACTTAAACATATGACATTGAAGTTCATACTATGTGTAAAAGCTTCATCAAATCTTTCAAACCACTTTTGTTTTGACTCTTTTGACCACTTTCACATTTAGGCATTATAATTTACTCAAAGGTGTTTTCTTGAAACCCAACATGATATTTTTCCAACTTTCTACTCCAAATGTATTTACAAGACATCACTAATGCCAACATTTCAAAACATACCTTATTTTTTATTTTATTTCAAATTAGTTGTATAATCTACAAAGTTTCTAAAATTTAAAGCATTGCAAAAACTTAGTGTTCACTTTTAAATTTCCAGTGACGCACTTTCAGCAATGTATATCAACTCTTCTAAATATATTGAGTCTTTACCTTATCCATGTTAACCATTCTTGGACTCCAGTCTAAAAGGTCAAAACTGTGAGATTTTCAATTACCAGTTGTAGTGCTTCTTTCTTTCACAAATGGAGTTTAACTTAATAGATAACTCATGAATTTTGATTAAATCTTAGAAAACATTTTAAAGCTTCCACATGTCTATGTAACACTCACCATACATCAAGGATTGAATTTTGAAATATATCTCAACCTAGTTTTAAATCTACCTATAGGTATTTTTCTTATAATTTTAATAATAACACTCAATGCTACTAATACCATCCTTTTTCTTTCCCCAACACTTGAGTTCTTGCTCTCTATCTGATTTGAGATCTCACACAATGGAGCAACATGAGCATCATGTTCCTCCATTGTCTTCTAATATGTCATCAATTTCCAAAAGTGTCATTGATCAAGTTGAGATGTTTATGGAATGTTGGAATGTGTCTTGAACTTGAAGATGTATAACTACGTGTTCATGATAGACCATGAACGAAATATATGGGTAATTAAGAACTTGGACGTCCCATCATTGTACGTGATGATCCATGTGCAATCTTTTTGAGCCATCAATGTGATCATGTTGATCCTCTGACTTGAGTTGAGCCACCAAGAATTCCTGATGATCCATCATCGTCTTGTTGAGCCATAGAGTTGTGGATGAGCCAACAATGTTTCTAATGATCCATCAATATTTCAGATGATCCACCAATATCTTGATACTCCATATATGATCTAGATGTTCAATCTAAGATCATTATGGTCCAACTTGCTTTCTTCAAGTGGTCCATGTCAATTGCAAATCCTCCATGTAAGCTGCAAGTGCTCCATGTCAACTTTAAGTGCTCAATGTTAACTTCAAGTGCTCCAACATCTGATTCTTCAAACACTTGTTGAATCTTCATGATCTTTCCAACCTAAAACATTCTGATAATGTTTATTAGAAAATGTAAATCAATACTCAACTTATTTCAAGTGACAATCACATAAACATATTTCCAACAGTTTCCCCCCTATGTAATGGTTACTGAAATAAGGAGTTGTAAAAAGTTAGTAAAAAGGAAAAAATATTGATTTAACACCACAGATGTCAGATCATACGGAAATAACATTGATTACCATTGCATTCGGGGGAGGGGATCCAAACTTTTCCATAGTATTTGTAGGGTCTTGCTCCTTTTCACTGGATTTTTCTTTTCTCCTTGATAGGATCTCTTCGAGATATCCCTTGCTCAAGAGATAACTAATCCCCATCCTGAGGGTTATGCAGTCCTTAGTGTTATGACCCATATCCTCGTGATATGCACACCACTTGGGTTTTTCCTTCTAGCCGTTTGACTTCTCTCATTTTCTTGGCTATCTCACTTTGTTACAAAGATCCTGCATGGCGAATATTAGACCTGAAACATCCAAAGTAAAGAAATAATCAGTAATGTTAGGGAATTCGTTTTCTTCCCCTTCATCATCAAGGGCGTTGACCCTATGGTGATTAGGTTTAGAATATGGTTTTGACTTATAGGATCTTTGGGTAGAGGATTCGGCCTTCCTGCTAGGCATGTCATAGGGATTTGGCATGGTGGACCTCTTTTGTATTTCATTTTCTTATTTTAAACTAATGAAACTTAGTGCTCTGAATATAACTTCATCCATTTGTTCGCATGGATTCATTACAAGCTCTTCGTAGAATGGTGAATCCTTCTTTACGCCCGTCTTAAAGGCATTCATGGTAGTGGTCATGTCGATGTTTGGTACATTTAGTGCTTCCCTACTAAACTTGCTTACAAAGTCCCTAATGGTTTCTTTGGGATCCTAGACCACCCAGTAGAGACCACTAGTGATCTTCTCAAATATTTTGCTGCAAGAAAACTGATTTTTGAAGAGATTAACTAGTTTAGAAAAAGAGGTAATATAGTAGGGAGGAACATTAAAAAGCCATTTTAAGGTTGATCCTGTAAGAGTCGAGCCGAAGCCTTTGCTTAAACAAGCTTCCTTTAAGTGTGATGGAATGGGAATTATTTTCATTCTCACCCTATATTGTGATATACGCTCTTCGGGATCCATGGTTCCATTATAAGGCTGAATGATCAGAGTTTCGAAACGTTTTGGGAATTTGATGTTGGCTATCGAAGGGATAAATCTTTAGATCTTGTGACTAGTGTGTGATACTTCTAATATTGGTTGGACCACCCCTAGTACGTTTGATACCATCTGTCTTAGTGTTTTGAGTTATTTTGCGATGATTTGGACTAGTATTAATGGTATTATTGTTAAAGAGGTTACCAATATTTTTGTTATTAGGGGTATTGAACATGTTCGGTTGCGTGCTTTGATGCAGTTGTGAGCTTTCTTCCAACTGTTGGAGCATGTTCGGGATTGACCCATGAGGTTTTTTAGCATAAGTGTTAAGTTGATGTGCCGATGGCAGGTGAGGGTTAGATTCTTGTGATGCCGGTTTTTGGGGGTTGGATCTATGTCGCTGCAGGAAATAGGGGTTGAACATTGGAGGTTGTTGAGCGATGAGTGGAATGTGTGACATTCATACTACTGAGGAGAACTGATAGCTTGACATTGGGTATTGTGTGTAGGACAGTATTGTCCCCGGGGACCAAGTTTTCTTCCCTGCCTGCTGCGGTAGCGATTACGGCTGAGAAACCGCTGGTCGCGACTGCCCAAACAACAGCTATGACTGATGGGTCAGTGGCTGCGACTGTTGTGCCACTGTCGACTAAGGTTTTGTAGTCGTTGTTGTAACCGACTGCTCTGTTGTAACGGGTGACGACCTCTATATGGCGGTGATTATTGTCGCTATGGTTCCCGTTATCGAACCTGATCTATGTGTTGTTGGTGTTGATGTAGAGGCTTGTCCATTTGACACAAATGGTTGTGTGTCATCGAATGACGATATTGGTCTGAGCGCACTTGTTTCTCATCCATCGAACGCCACAGGTTCCTTTCCTGTTACTGCAACCATCTAGGGACATTTTGAGGTCGTGTAACTCTGAGTACTGCCCATATGACGCAAAATGTTGTGATATATGCTTCGAGCTTAACGCTGTGTGTGGTGGTTTCGTTTGGTTTAAGCCTTGGGATCACAACAAAGAAAGAACCGACGTCAGTCGTTGTCCAGGAGGGGATCCTGGAATGAAGCATCGACAGTCTAGTTAATAATTGGATGATAGAACTAGGGTTTAGCTTAAGGGAGATGATGAGGCGATCTGTTCTTCTGTCGAAGAAGGGCCTCCTTTATACCTGGTCGGAGGAGAATGTCCCCGACAATATTTTTTGTTTTGTCTGGACCACCATGGAGGTGTTCCATTAGCAGATCGTGCTCTAATAGCAGTTATCTGCTAATGGTGAAGAACCACGGAAGAGCAGCGCTCTGAGCGCCATAATTGTCGCTCTGGGGAGTGGCTGGTACTGTTTTGGCTTATTGTGAGCCGGACACCTTGGTACAAGAGCGTCGGGTCTAAGTGCGGGGCCACGCGGGTAAGAGCCCAAGCCTAGCACTTAAGTTGGGTACCGAACATTAGCTAGGTCGTCCTTTAGATAACAACTTCATTATCTTTGGTGTATGCCTGGAGGGATACATTAATAATAATAATAATAATAATAATAATAATAATAATAATAATAATAAGTAAGTTTTTTTATCCAATATGAAAATGTCATGCATAAAAGTTTTACGAATGAGAAAAATTCCCTTTTTCAATATGAGATTGCATTCGTAGTGTAATTCCAAAAAAAAAGTTTTAATTTTTTTAAATAATATGAATAATCTAATAAATAAAAGAAAAGAAAAAACAACACAAAAAAGAATAAAGGAAAGAAATGAAAAAATAATGTCAAATCAAAAGGTAAATAATTGATTAGATTGAGATGAGGAGGAGAGGGGGAGGTAAAAATGGTAAATGAGTATATTTATAGCACAACCATATTTCTTCTTACAATTTTAAATGATTTTCTTTAAATATGGTAAGTTTAGTTACATTATTATTTGAAAGTGATAACAATTTTATACATAATATATATATATATATATATATATATATATATATATATACACACACACTAGTTTATAACCCGTGGAAACCACATTGACAAAATTAATTAAACTTTCATTGTAAAAACTCAAACTTATTAATCAATTTGTATTAATTTTATCTTAATTTTTATTCTAATGTTATTAATCATATCATACATACCTATAAAGCTAGCATTTTTCCTTGAACCTCATGCATTTGAAACTCCCAAGGCTATTCAACTTATATTTTTACTCAAACCATATTCATTTGAAACCTCCTATTTGAATAAATACCACTCAAAAGTCTCTTAATAATGATTAACTATTCAAAGGTTTTATAACTTATATAATATGTTTAATAAGAAACTAATGGATAGTCTACTATAAAAGGTCAATCTCTTTGAGTAGAAACACAAGTACAAATCACAAAGAAAACAAGTTTAAAGGTTTCTATGTTGGCTTGAGGGCTTTGGACCATTTTCGAGTCATGTTATTATGTTAAAGTTTTTAATTTGTAAGTTTGTTATATACTAATCCTTATATATATATATATATATATATATATATATATATATATATATATATATATATATATATATATATATATATATATATATATATATATATATATTTCTTGGTTTAAGTATTCTTTTAAGACAATCATTGTATGTTTTGGTTGAAATTTTAATGTAAATTAGATTAGATTCATATTATCGATTAGATGTTATGGAATGTGATATAAATAGTATTTAATTAGATATTGTATATATGTTTGTATATTTGTGTTGCTTCGTAGAAATAATTAATTAAAAATCATGGATATGTCATATTATCCATATTATCCATGTAAGTCTCTTTAAAAATGCAAATTGTCTATCTTATCACTTTATATTTTAGTATATGTTTAACATTTTAATTATAATAGTAAGTGTTTTTTGAAAGTTTTCTTTCACTTATTAATAATAATAAATGGTAAATTATAAAAATCATGGATATTTTATATTATCCATAAAAGTCTCTTTTGAAATGCAAATTGTCAATGTTATCACTTTATTATTTAGTATATGTTTCATATTTGAGTAATAATATTAAGTGTTTCTTAAAAGTCTTTCTTTAAATTATTAATAATAATAAGTTGGTTAAAATTAATGAACAATAATTTTAAATGATAATAACATCAAATTAAAAATTATGTAACATTAACTACATTAAATTGTACTATAAATGATCATCATTATTGAAATTAGAAAATGATTGCATAAGTAAAAAATTTAAAGTAATCAATCATAACATTTTTTATAAATATTACTAAATAGATAATTATAATTAATTCTATTAATGAGGAAGGTGAGTTGATGTCAATGAATAATATTGTTCAAAATAGTTGAGAATTTATACATATAAATTAGTGTAAAAATATTATGTCAAAGTTAATGTCAATAAATAACCAATTTAAAGATATATTTTTTTAATATTTTAACAATATATTTTTAACCTATGTCGAGCAATGCGCGCGAATTCATCTAGTTTAATATAATTAAAGTGGAAAATTTAAATTTAAAATTGGAAATGGAGATTCAATAAGATGACAAGTGGAATGACATTAATTAGGAGGTTTAATAGGGTGACACATGACAAAAAGAGAGTAAAGTTATTCTTGTATTAGAATATATATATATATATATATATATATATATATATATATATATATATATATATATATATATATATATATATATATATATATTCACTTTTCCCATATAGGGATAAGTGAATATACCCTTAACGGTATATAATTTTAGATACCAAATGAATAAAACTACGTAGTTTTGTATAATGACACTTAATTTTCTGAAAAAAAAATAAAAAACAATTTCCTAAAAAAATTGTGTCTACGTTTCCTTATTTCATGTTAAAATTAAACTCTATTTCTCCTTGTTTTTCGAATGATTACATGTTATCATCGCTGAGAAAAAAAATCAATTATACCAAAAAACGATTTCATACAATCGCAATTCACAGTACTCAGAAGAGAGATTCGATGATATTGTATCTATACTGTGAGTCCTTCGATTCTTCCCAACATATTCAATCACGAAGAAATTCAACTTATTTCCCAACAAACGGAAGTATGCGATATTCGTCTTATTTAACAAGAATCAACATATTCAATTGCAACAATAAGAAAGGCGAGCGAGAAGGAAGCCAAGGAGCCACAATCCAAAAAATACAAACAACAGAAACCCGAGCATTGAAGACAGGGGTAGAATCATCCAACTCCCACAAAAAACAGAAAAAACCCAGACATTCGAGGTTTTTTTTCATCCTATCTTTGTTAATTTTTTATGGTTAATCATGTGACAAAGTGAGGTTGTTTTTCGATTTTATCATTTTCAATTGGTTCTATTTGCGCATCAGCTGGAATTTCATTAGATTGAGATGTTTGAGCGATAGCAGGTTTATAAACCTAGGTGTTTTCTATGTATTCAATCTTATAATGTTTCTCTCTATGTACACCAGGTGTTTGATTAAATTCCTAAGTGAACTTTTGTATCAATATGGCTTAAAAATCATAAGTTGTTATCATGAATGGGTATTATCAAGCATAGGCTTTCACAAGCGTAACCTATTAGGGAAAGTAGAAAGTAGAAGTATTCCTTTGACAGAAAATGTCTCACATGACCTACTTGAAAACAACAAATACCTATTTTTTTGAACTTTTGAGTCTTCACTTTCTCGAACTTATATGCTCCGAAAAATGGTGATAAAAGTTATATCAATAGTTTTATATCAAGATTTACATATTTTTTTTTTTAATTTACATATTGTATGGCAGCAAGAAGCTCTTGAATTCGCTCAAGCCAACTTGACCCCTTTTAGGAAGGTGTTCAAATATGTTCAGAAGTATGTTGCTAATGGAAAAGACTTGCCTAAATTTCCAACTTTGATGTTTGAGTTAATCGTGGGTCCAACTTTGTTTTTTATAGAAGAATCACAAGCTACAAAGGAATTTTTGAATGTTAGTTCACCTCTTTAATCTATTTTGATGTTTTTTTAGGATCTTAGAATTTTATTTTTTTGCCCCTTGGTCATTCGATATAAGAAAATAAGCTTTGTATGTCTGCTTTGCAATGACACCTGGTTTTGAAGCAATGACAATAGTTAATCTTTGAACCTTGTTTCTTTTGAATTTCAAATGTATGATGATTGACCAGAAAAATCAAAGTGTATCTATCTTCTTTTCTATATTTAATTTTTTAGGATGAATGTGTTCCCTTATCACATCTTGCTAAAATAATTACTAGTCGTTTACCCGCGTAAAGCTGCGGTGGCGAATCGTTTGTTTTGACGATTATGATTTAAGGTATTGAGTTTAGGTTTTGTTTGTTGGTGAAAAAAACCAAAACCAGTTAAAGTTTAGTTTAGTCGATTGGTCATAATCACTTTTCCGTTTGTTGTTTAGTTAAACATGTAAACATTTTCCATTCATCGTTCGGTTAAACAGTTTAATGCACTGCATGAGTAAATATATAAAGGTGTAGTGTTATCTTGTATGCTCTGGTTTGTGGGACTCTTCCTTTTATTGATGAAAATATTCCTATTTTTTTCAAGAAAACAAAGATGTGCTAATGCAATAGTTTATAAATTCCCATTTATACCCTTCTTCTTTCGTGTAGGATGCTGAAATGAACTTACAAAAAAATTTGCACATGAGATTCTCTATAATACATTAGATGGAGGTTAGACTCATCATTTTAACTATTTGACTCAAAAATCTACATGAGTACAATATTTTAATATTATTTTCTCGACCGGGACCATTACTATAATGTTTTTCTGCTATCCAGTCCAATTACATGAGCTTGTCCTACCACAAGGACTAATTATGCGATCTTTTTCTACCACATAGACCAATTTTGTAATTTATTTCTGCCATAGGGACCAATTATGTAATCTTTTTCTAGACAGTGACCAATTCTGTAATGTTTTTGTAACACCCGGAATTTGAGGAGCAACTATGGGTATAAAATCACCTTTTGGGATTGGAAACAGCGTGTTGGAGGCACCAACACGGCGTGTCTAGGTAAGAAAAAACATGGGTCTCATTAAGAGCAATACGACGTGTTGCCTCCTAAAAAAAGGCGTGTTCGTCGTTGGATATGAAACTCTAATATTCCGGGTTTTTTCTCCCTATTTAAAGGAATGAGATGGTTAGGGTTTGTTCACCCTTGGCCCTCAAGCCCTTGAGGAAACCTTAATCATCTTTCCCTCTTATTTTTGAGCTAGTGTGATGTTTTTGGAGACAAAGAAGGAAGGAAAGATCCAACAAGCAAGTCCATCATCTTTCAGCTTGGCACTCTTCTAGACCTTTGTAAATGTACAAGATCCAATTTTTATCATTCCATGTTGCTAGATCTTGGGTTTTATCCCTTTAGCTTTTTATTCGTGAGAGTTGGAAGGGTTAGATCTCATAAAGTTTGCAACTTTATGAATCCCCGGGTCAAGGTGACCTTGTAAAGTATTTGATTTGGCTTATAGTTGAGTTTTGATTCCATGCATTGAGATTAGTTTATAATCCTCATTATTGACCTAATAAGGGTTCAAGACATGCATTGGACATGCATGTCTATAAAGCACCGACCTTTGGGATGGTTTTAGTGCTAGAACCTCTTCTGGCAAGTATTGGGCATCAGCTTTAAGGATTGAGTGCTTGTTGGTTAAGTCCTTGCATCTTCTAGCCTTATAGATGGGTTTTCGACCCTTTGGAGTAGTTCTGGGTCCAACTTTATCCTCCTTCATATCCTTTGGTCTAGATTTGAGTTTTGGATCTCTAGGAATCGAAGGAAACAACTTAATGGATTTAGCTGCTGGAACTCTGGCAAACAAAGCGTGTTTGCAAGTCAACAAGGCGTGTTGGCTGGGGGTTTCCCGATTGTTTGGATGCGGGAGGAACATGGAGTGTTTGCAGGCAACACGGCGTGTTGGGGTCAACATGGACTGTTTACTTTGACTTTTGACTTTGACCAAGTTTGACCTTGAGGGGTATTTTAGGTATTTTGGGATTTTGATGGTTATTGGTCATTTGGATGTAAAGTTATTAGTTGGAGCTGAGATTCGGAGCCGGGACCTCATCGGCTATGGATCAGATCGAGAGGTGAATTTTCCTCACTATACTTATGGGTCGAAGGCACCAAGGTTGGCCCTTTGGATTGTTATCCTGGTTTATCTTATGACGGTGTATTGTAGTGATCTATTAGATCTGTATCTTGGTATGTAGGATGGTACTATGCTTAGTGATCTGTTAGATTTTCCTATTATTTGCTCTGCTTTATGTTTACCGGTTGCATAAGTTGATGTAGTGCGGTTGGATTGAGACTGTACTGCTTTGTGCTGCCTGTCAACAAACCCAGTAATATTTGTATCGGTATGTTATATGTATGCTTATATGTTATGTATATGTCGACATGTTTTATGTGTGGTTGGGTTGAGGCAGACCTGCTTTGTGCTGAAGGCCAACAGACCCAAGGCGTCCCGGATAGACTAAAGGCAGTTGGGTGTACCAGTCAGGCCGAAGGCCCGGAGAACGTTCCAGATAGGCTGAAGGCCCAGTGAGGCATACCAATCATGCTGAAGGTTCTCTGACCGTACCAGATAGACTGTAGGCCGGTGGGGCGTTATAGTCAGACTGAAGGCTCTGTGGGGTAATTGATAGACTGTAGGCCGGTGGGGCGTTCCAGTCATGCTGAAGGCCCTATATGTATGCTGCTTGCTGGGATATGTTATCTATTTGTGTATGTGCTATTCTTGTGATTGGTATTTTGCGGGAACTCACTAAGCTTCATGCTTACAGTTTTGGTTTATGATTTCAGGTACTTCAATGGACCGTGGCAAGGTGAAGGCATGAACATACACATCCTCGTGTTTTGGAACTTATGATTCTGGGAAACTCTGATAATGAAAATGTTTTGAAAAATATGTTGTAAACGATTCCGATTTTAAATAATGTTTTAGAAACAATGGTTTTTGTAAATACCTCGTGGGAGAGCATTCCAGTTGACTGCGGAGGAGGTCCGTGCAACACCTGATGTTGTTGCTGGTACGTATCTGCTTATTTATGTTATTTTGAGATTTGTTTATGCTTATATTGTGTTGCATATAGGTACCTTTCTTGTGAGTTCTATGCCTGCCTTGGTGTTATTTGACTCAGGTGTGAGTCGATCTTTCGTGTCTTTATCCTTTAGTCATCACATTAGTGTTAGACGCGAGGCGTTAAGTCGACCACTAAGGGTTTCAATAGCCGACGAGCATGCGGTTTTTGCCACTGATGTATTTCGGGGATATGTATTAGAGAATTTCGGTGTTGAGTTTCCGATAGATCTGGTTCCGATAGCGATGGGTGATGTCTGTGTCATAGCGGGCATAGATTGGTTGAGCCGGTTTGGATCTGTGATTGACTGTGAGCGTCAGATGGTGACCATATGAGACCCTAGTGGGGGAGTACTTACTGTGTATGGCGAGTGAACCAGATCAGGATCAACTTTCTGCTCTGCAGCCAGGGTGAGGCAGAGTCTACAACAGGGGTGCATGGGTTTTTTAGCATATGTGATGGATACCCGAGTTGCCACTGAGAGGCCGAGTTCTACTTCCGATGTTCCAGTAGTGTGTGAGTTCCCGAATGTTTTGCCCGAGGAATTGACGGGTGTGCCTCCCGAGAGGCAGGTGGAGTTCCAGATTGACTTGACTCTGGGTGCGGCGTCTATTGCGAAGGCACTTTATCGCCTTGCACCGCCCGAGATGCAAGAGTTATCCTCGCATCTCCAGGAGCTGGTAGGGAAGGGTTTTATTAGACCGAGTAGCTCACTGTGGGGAGCACCGATCCTTTTTTTCAAGAAAAAGGATGGTTCACACCGGATATGCATCGACTACCGGGAGTTGAACAAGCTGACAGTAAAGAACCATTATCCACTACCGAGTATCTACGATTTATTCGATCAGTTGTAGGGGGCGTCATGGTTTTCCAAGATTGATTTGAGGTCTGGGTATCATCAGATGAGAGGCTGCGAGGAGGATATTCAGAAGATGCCCTTTCGGACTCGTTATGGGCACTACGAGTTTGTGGTGATGCCTTTCGGACTCACCAACGCACCGACAACGTTCCTGGACCTCATGAACCGGGTGTGCAGGCCCATGTTGGACCAGTCGGTGATCGTGTTCATCGACGACATTTTGGTGTACTCGAGTTCTAGGGAATGGCACGAGGAGCTTCTTCGGGATATTCTTGGAGTATTGAGGATGGAGAGGCTTTATTCGAAGATCTCCAAGTGTAATTTCTGGTTACGAGAGGTCTAGTTCTTGGGACACATCGTTAACCAGAATGGGATTTTGGTCGACCCGTCCAAGATTGAGGTTGTTATGCGATGGGAGGTACCGAGATCCCCATCGGAGATCAGGAGTTTTTTGGGCCTGGTAGGCTACTATTGGAGGTTTATCAGAGATTTCTCCAAAATTTTCGTTCCTCTCACCATATTGACTAGGAAGGGTGTTACTTTTGTTTGGTGGCCCGAGCAGCAGGCTTCATTCGAGACTCTTCACCAGAGATTGTGCGAAACTCCAGTGTTAGCCCTTCCTGAAGGAGTTGAGGACTTCGTAGTCTACTGTGATGCATCTATATCGGGGATGGGTGTCGTTTTGATGCAGAGGGGACACGTGATAGCATATGTATCGAGACAGCTGAAGCCTCACGAGAGAAGGTATCCCACCCACGATTTGGAGTTGGTGGCGGTGGTGTTCGCCCTCAAGATTTGGCACCACTATCTTTATGGTGTACAGTGTACCATATACACGAACCATAAGAGCCTAAAGTACCTTATAAATCAACCCAACCTGAATATAAGACAGAGGAGGTGGTTGGATGTAGTGAAAGGCTATGACTGAGAGCTTTTGTATCACACTAGCAAGGCTAATGTGGTAGCCAATGCCCTGAGTCGTAGAGCAGTGAGTGCTAAGATCCGAGACGTGTACATGAGGATGACGGTGATGACTCTGGTCTTAGATACCATCCGAGAGTCCCAAGTGGTGGTCGTGAGACCAGAGAACCCTAAGAGAGAGCGGGTGATCGGGCAAATTTCTGAGTTTGAGACGGATAGTCGGGGGCTTATGACCTTCCGTGGGGGGATATGGGTGCCATATATGGGCGGAGCTCAACGTATTTTGATCGAGGAGGCCCATAGATCGAGATTCTCGATCCATCCGGGTGCCACCAAGATGTATTTGGACTTGAAAACGGATTATTGGTGGCCCTGTATGAAGAGAGATGTGGCATGGGTAGTCGAGAGATGCTTGACCTGTCGTCAGATCAAGGCAGAGCAACAGCGTCCTCATGGCCAGTTGCAGCCTTTGGAGATTCCCATGTGGAAGTGGGAACCGATCTCCATGGATTTTATTACTAAGTTACCAAGGACCGCGTGAGGTGTCGATGCGATATGGGTGATTGTAGATCGGTTGACGAAGAGTGCTCACTTTCTGGCTATAAGTGAGAGGTCTTCTACGGAGCAATTGGCCGAAATCTACGTTCGAGAGGTGGTGGCACGACATGAGGTGCCAATAACTATAGTGTCAGATTGGGATGTGTGTTTTACTTCCAGGTTTTGGAAGAAATTTCATGAGGATTTGGGTACCCAGCTGCATTTCAGTAGTGCATATCACCCACAGACATACGGGCAGAGCGAGCGAACGATTCTGTAACATCCTAACTCCCAAATATGATTTTTTTTAATTATTTTATTCATTTTGAGAGGGCAACTCGACGAGTTGGAAGCACCAACTCGCCGAGTAGAGAATATTATGGCCGCAGGATTCTTAGAGTCTACTCGACGAGTCGGAGGACTCTGACTCAACGAGTAGGAGCTGAGTGAGGAAACCCTAATTTTCTGAGTTTGTGTCCTATTTAAAGGACCTTAAGCCCTCATTTCCACCTCCCTTATCACCCTACTACACTTTGAGAAACCCTAATCGAGCTATAACCTTGTGTGAGAGAAAGAGAGGCTAATATTGTGGGTTTTAGTGCATTTTTGGAGGAGAATTGAAAAGCAAGAGACCTTGGACGAGAAAGAGCTTTTGGATCCAGTGTTCATTCATTTATAGCTTCTGTTTGAAGGTAAAACGTCACTATCTTGCTTATTGTTTGGTTAGATCTCGTTTTTAGGGAGTTTAGAGCCTTTTTCCCATCCTTCTTTGAGTTCTAGAGTATTATGAGCTTGTCATGGAGTGGAGACTCCAGATCTGGACATATTTAGGTCCCATGAGCCCAAAGATCCAAGCTTTATCAAGCTTTGGACAAGTTTCCATGCATAAGACCCTTATAGAGCTTGTTTTGGCATTTTGAGCCATATATGCCATACATGAACGTAAAGCTTGCAGCTTTACGTGATAAGTGAGCCTTAGAAGGTTAGATCCAGAGTATGAGACATCATTTCTGCCTAAAATCGTCTGAATGAGAAAATAGACTAAAGGGACTCGACGAGTTGAGGAGCTGACTCGACGAGTCGGTTAGGGTTTTTCCCCGATGAGTCTGGACACGTTGTAACTCGACGAGTTGGTGAGTCAACTCGGCGAGTTGAGTTGGTCTTTCATGATATTCTGAGGAACACGAAAGAACTCGACGAGTCGCATAGATGCACTCGACAAGTTGGGTCAAAATAGACTGTTGACTCGAGTGTTGACTTCTGTTGACTTTTAGGGTTTGGTCAAGACATGGATTATGGAGACCATGGAGGGGTAAAATGGTCTTTTATCCATTCCAAGAGTTAGAGAGAGAGAGAGGTTAACTGAATTTATTTAGAGTTGTGGTTATAAGTGTTAATTAGAGATGATTATGACATGTAGGCGGGGATTAGACTGTTCGAGGGGACAAGGTTTATTTTCTTGCTTACGAGGTAAGTCTTCTCGCTATACTTACCATGAGTTGTATCATTGTGTGACCTAAGGGTCTTGCATGCTTATATTAAGTATTGTGATATCCTGCATTATCTCTTTGTGATTTATGTTGTGTATTATCCCGAGCCTTATTGATTTAGGAACGGAGGGTCCAACCCGAGTTGTGGGACCGGAGGGTTCCCACTAAGACACATTGACCGGAGGGTCTCTATCGAGATATAGCCATGAGAGGATAATGTGAACTATGTGGTATTTTGGGGAACTCACTAAGCTTTGTGCTTACCGTGTTATGTGTTATGTATTTCAGGTACTTCTCTGGATCACGGGAAGGCGCCGACTTGATTGTACACACGAGATGGAGTTTATGTTTTTGAGGATCCTGGATTTTATCAAACGATTTATGAATTTGTGTTTTTGACAATTTGACAATTGTGGTTTTGAAATGTGATATTGCGAATTATGTTGTTTTAAAAATGAAAAATTTTGCTTGAGAATTTACGGTGTTACAACTTCGTATCAGAGCCTTGGTTTGAGGGATTCGGAAGTACCCTCGGGTAAGTCTGGACTCAAACTGAGGATTTGAGAAAAATTTTCAATAGAAATGATTTTTCTAAAACGAGTATAAGTTTTTAAGAGAAAAACGAGATGGAGCAGTGTGTACAATCAGCCAGAGCCCGAATGGTGATTTCCCAAAATACCCTTACTTGTTTGTGTTATGAGATATTTACGAGATATTAGGGATACGTGATAGAGGATAGGCTAGGTATTTCATATTTTAGGGCTAGCATTGCCTGATTTGTGATGCCTTAGCCAAGGAGATACTATTGATCGATGTTATCTGTTATTTGCCCTGAGTGCGTGCTGAGTAGGAGTATCTAGTAGGAATCTCTTAGAAAGAGTATTGAGTCGAGGGATAATCTAGGAGAGATACCTAGATGAGCATATGAGGAGCCTACTGAGAGAGTAGTATGATATTCGTGAGAGATAGAGTACCTGTGAATTGGGTGTTGGATTAGTGTCTAAGTCCATAACTATAATTGGTATGTGCTTGACCCGATTTGGCATGGTCCATTTGGGTTGCATGGCATCGGAACAATCTGGATAGACTTTTGTGAGAAAAGGATATTTATGATTTATTAATATATTATAAGTTCTAATATATTAATCTGAAATCATATTATTTAATTAGTATTGATCAAGAATTAATTTTGAATTAATTCTGTGATCAAAAGAGACTAACTAAATATATGGGGATTGATTATGTAAATCATTCATTCTTATATATATGGGCTTATGATCCATAGTTCTTCATGTTGGGCTAAAACCATAGGGTAACCCATGGATACTCCATGGAGGTTAAAACCCATGGATCATGAGGAATATGGAAAGTCATGAGTTACATGGTGTAACCCTAATAGCCACAATATATAAAGACCCCATAGCTCAAGAAATCGGACCTAAGGGATTCATATGAGAGGGCTAGCCGGTTTTGAGCATAAGCACTTTTCTCTTAAGTTATTCCAAGTTGTTGGTGGTGTTGTGTGAGCCATTTGAGGTGTCACACCTGGGGAACTAGGCTCTTAAGCTCCATGGAATCAAGCTACAACAAAGAGGTATGTCATTCTACTAGATTCTTGTATTATATATACTTTATATTATGCTAGTTAGGATGAAACCTTGGAATATTGAATATTTGCATATATAATAGAGAAAACATAGATCCAAGGTTTATAGGGTTGCATGTACACCATAGGAGTGTTAGATTGCTCAAAACTCATCAGTGGTATCAGAGCCAAAGCTTTATACTTGATGCAAATTGCTGAAAAAATCGATTTTCTGGCTGTCTGGACTGTGGACTCGCCGAGTCCATGAATAAAATCATCCTACTCGTCGAGTAGGTTCTTACACTCGACGAGTAGGAGGCCCAGAGTGCATATTTTCGACTTTTAAGGTTGGAATTGGACTAGAATCATTACCCTAAGCTGTTTTTGAACTTATAAACATGTTTTTGATGTGGTAATGATCATTCTAATCCAATTCAAAAGATAATTGTCAATAGATTCATGTTTTGTATTAGTTTAATGGTTAGGCTAATTACATGAAAATTGTTTGATTTGAATTGTCTTGTTCATATGAGTTTAATCTAAATCATAGTTTTTCTTGACATGTTTGTTTGTTTATTAGATGATCTAAATGGCCTTTAATGGATTCCATAACTTGTCCACAAGTTATGGAAAACCAAAAGTTTTTCTTTAAAAGAGGTTTTAAAGCCATAGGTTATAGAAACTTGAAGAGTCTTTTTCCATAAATTGTTTTATGACATCCATAACTTGTCCTCAAGTTATGGATTGTCAAGAGTCTTGTCATTAAAAGTCATATTAAACTCATATGTTATGGATTCCAAAAGTTTTTTTGAATTGTTCAAAACTTGCCCTCAAGCTTTGGAATTTGTAAAGTTACCCCCCCCCCCATGTATACTTTAGTTCCAAACCCTAGAATTTTAAATAGTTTAAAATTCAACCCTTATACTATTATAATATTATAGGTTTAATATTTATATATATGTATAAGAGTAAGTCAGTCTTACTGTTAGTAGGCCTCATTCACGAAGCCGGTCTATAAGGGGGGTATAAGGTTGTTGCTTATAAAATGGCAGCTTAATGGGTGTCCACTCTCACCCACCGCTTCCTTGACTGGTGGAGGGTCGTTAGCCGAACGGGTAAGACAATGACTATAATTCTCATTAAAAGTATAATGATAAATATAAAGTAACTAAACCTTTTATAAATTCCCAATCTTATTTACTTTAGGAAAATGTGAAATTGGTGCTAACCCATGATATTACACTTTGTACCTTACCAAGTCGTTGGTGGAGCGAGTGTGGGTAACCAGCACACTTACATGGACTAGTAAGAGTGGCAAAGGGTGACTTAATGTTTATCATAGATCGGTGGAGCTGTGTGGGTAATCGACACATTGATTAGGTGATAAAATTAAGGGTACCAAGTTAATTTGCATGGTTATTCACACCTTGTTTGTGATCCTCGGCATCCCAGTCTGTAACATACACGTTTTGAAATCGTGTTATGTAATTTGAAATGTTAATAATATTATGAAATATTATGTGAAATTGAGTGTTGAGTTCTAACAGATAGTTTTTACTAGAAATGAAGTAAAACTATGTTTAGAATCACTCATAAAATATTGGAAGTCTTATGAGATTCCAATTAAAAGTCAAATAGTGAAATTTCGCGAAAATATAAAATTTGAAATAAGTAAAATTTTATTATTAAAAGTTGTAGATAATCTCATTAGAAACATGTAGGCGAAAACCTCGTCGAAATCCGAGTTATAACGAAGAAGTTATGACCAATCGAAGATCCGCGACAAAACCGGCACGGCGCCGAATGGCGTAAAAAGTGAGTTTTTGATAAAATACTTTTTAGCCTTAGTGATCTAAATGAAAGTCGTAGTATTCGTTAAACCGAGAATTTTGATAAAAAGAACGCCAAAATCTGAGTTCGTATGAGGAAGTTATGATTTTTCTAAGTTTCAGCTTAGAAGTAGACAGCTAAAAACTTGAATTTTAGATCGAGTGATTTTTAGCCGACACAACCTAAACGAGAACCGAAGGTCTCGTCATTAGTAGTACAACGGTAAAAAGTCTGACAAAAACGGACGTCGGATGAAGAAGTTATGAATTTTTAACGGATTTACCAGTCCCGGTCTGTTAAAAATAATAATATAAAAATAAATTCAAAATTTTCCGACGAAGTCTAAACGAAAGTTGTAGAGCATAATTTTCCCTACGCGTGCATATAAAGAACGTAAAAAACGGAGCCCGTATGAGAAAGTTATGGATTTTACAAGATTTGGCACATTTTTCGAGAAATTTCGCATGGATTGGAGCTGGACACGTCACCCTCGCATGCGAGGCTTCCACGTGTCGGACACGTGTTCGCTGCTGATTGGACCGCAGTACGCGTGTCACCTACTGATTGGTCCGAAGTCGTCATAGGGGCCTCCTGATTGGACCGAAGTCCGGTCCTCTCCTGGTCCGACACGTATCCGAGGCAGCCACCCTTCTCGCTTCTCCTTCTGACGCGTGGCTGCTGACTCGCCCCGTGTCCGAAGTGGTGGACCAATCCGAGCCTCGCACCTGGCCTCCCTCGCATGCGCGCCACCTGCCCTCGCTGCTGCCATGCGCTTCGCCCCCTCGCTGCCGCGTGTCCCTTCTCGGCCGAAGCTCCGGATCTCCTCCCCTATAAATAAGAGCCTTGCGAGATTACCCAGGTAAAAATGGGATTTTGCCATTTTTGACCCCTTTTTCCATATTTTTACTATCTCGACTTCCCCCGAAGCCCCGGGATTAATTCCAATGCCCGAAACACGCCCCGAGATTCCCGAGAAGCCCGAAAAATTTATCTTTTCGGTTTCGAAGCTCTACCTTCGCAGAGCCCGGTTTTCAAGAAAACTCTCGGTTTTCAACGAAGAAAGTCATATTTAGAGCCGAAGTGCTGGCCAAATTACTATTTTAACCCCCGGTTATTTCACGGTGAGTTTAATATATAGGAACAATTGTATGTTATGTGTTATATGTGCTATGTGCTTTTCCATGATTATCATCTCGAGTTATTATTTCCGCTATTTTTATAGCAAGGCTGTACCTTTGACTTGAAGTGTATGACATAAGCATCACTTGGGTATTGGTATGAACCATTGACCATGAAGTGTATGACATGGGCATCACTTTGGCTTCGGTAGTATGCTAAGATAAGGCTGAAAGCCTAAATATTCTAGCAAAATGATATTCCTGAGTATTTTCTGAGCCATTTGTGCTGAAACTTTATTGATTGTATATCAAGTAGGGAAATTGTTATGTCTCATTGATTGATATCGATAGCTCTTCACATTATGCCTTTGTTGTTCCTTGTTCCTCTTTGCTTCTGGCATATTGAAGTATAGATATGACATAACGTTATATTGTATCTATTATTGAACTCGCTAAGCGTCACCGCTTACCCTCTCAATGTTTAACAAATTTGCAGGAAATAAGTAACCAGTATAGTCTTATACTGTTGGAAGGTTTAGAATAGTTGTAATATTACCTTTGTATTTTGGTTTATGTTTGTATAAATTTACAATATCCTGGGTAGTTATGTAAGATATTAAAACATAGTCGGTTTGTATCCAATCTTTTGTAATGACTTTATCAATGTAAAATATTATTTTATAAATATGCATGTAGCATGTTTTGGAGTAACTATATTGTCAAGTATGAAAGTTTGGGTCTTTCAGAAATATGAAAGTATAGAAATGGGTTCTTTCACAGTCACAAACTTGAGAGGGCACAATCGAGATTTAAACATGCCATTGAAAATTTCAATGAATCTCAAAAGATCTAGGAGTTTCAATTCAATAAAAACCTAATACCTATTTCGTTTTTCATGGTGGATATTGGTGAATCGTCATTCTCCTACCTTCAAATATATTATATCTTGGATTACGACATCCCTCTTCCAAGTTATAAAATATTGTGTTGGTTCCTACCCTAAATATTTCATATTGGGTGTTATATTAAGGACTTAAATCAACTAACTTGAATTTCTCCCATTGTAGATGTCTAGATCAGACAACTATGGTCTTCCCAAATCCCTTGGAAAAAGCTTTCCTAATGAAGATGATGTCCCGCGATTGGATCATGGAAATCATACTTCTCTTCCTCCACCTCCTCCAATTATTCTCCCTAACCCACAAGTTCAATGTCACTCAAGCCCTATTGGCAAGCAAAGTTTGTATGTGCTCACATCTTGGAGATGAAGTCATATGTATAGACAGGCTGGGAGAGTTAGGTGTCAAAGTCTTGAGCAAGTTGGTTGTTGACTAGGTTCTTCAATCACTTCCTAAGTCACATAATGAGTTCTTTGGTACTACTATTTGACAGACCATTACATGACCCTTAATGATCTTACCTATTTGCTTGATGTTGCTGAATCAGCAATGATTTGGAGCACTGGTAAAGCAAATTTGATTGGAAGATCGAATTCCCAAACTTCCATGGACATTAACAATGGTAACATTGGAAATCCAGAAAAACTTTCTCTTCCCAATGGAAAGGGGTCGACCATAGTCAACCTGGTTGACCAAATGGTAAAGAGAAAGGCTAAGTTTGAGATAGTCCCATGTACCATTCCTAAAGAGTCCATATGTTTCTTTTTCCAAAAGAAGGGGCATTGGTTGCGAAGCTGCCCTATTTACCTGAAAAGATCATAAGGATGGTAAAGTCAAAAGTTTGACTCTACTTCGGGTAAAGTCCACTATCTAAATCTATTAAGTTCCTATTTAGAGATTCTTATTACATGATGTGACTAGGTCACATTTTGATGTTTTGTAGAATCGAAGGAAAAGAGAGGGAGCTTAAAAGAAGAGTAAGCTGATTCTGATCGCGAAGATGGATTTTGATCGCATGGTTCGAAGATCAGAATTTGAGTTGCTCCTTAAGAGTTGTGATAAATTGCTTACGAATAGATAACAACATGTTTTTCATTTGTAAATACCTTGTAAGGATAAGTTTTTTCCGCAAATTTTGAAATAAAAGAAAAAGTTTTAATTTTATTTATTTTAAATATCCTTACAATGGCATTTGTGAAAAATTGTTGTTTATATGATTCCATTGATAGCAATATTGAAAAATGGATTTGATTGTTTCGTTTGTGGTAGTGTCATAATTTACCAAATAAGGAAAGATTCTCATCGCCCAAGTTTCAGTTGGATAGATACTTAGAATCATGCAACTTGTATTGTATGATGAATGAGAATTTTTATCTTTGGGAAATTAAGACTAATTCCTTGATCACATGTATATGTGAGTCAAGTGAAGGATTAGGGGATCGGGTACACTTGCGTGAGCGCTGGTCAGGTCCACCACAGAGAACGACAAGACTATTCGTCATGATTTACTAAAGTTTAGTAAATATGGTTATGCTTACAAGTTTAAGTGTAATTCTGAAACATTGAAAACGTTTCAATATAAGGTACAACGGATGAGAAGAATCAAATTAAGCAGAAAGATAAAAGTTTCTCCAATCTGAAAAGATAGGAGAGTACTTGCGTATCTTGTTTTATGATTATCTTAGTGATTATGAAACCATATCACAATTGATCCTCTACGGACATCTTAGTTCATTTGTTTGACTAAGAAGAGAAATCGTGAATTGTTGAAATGGTTAAAATCAAAAGGATGAATCATACTTCGTTTCAAAACAAGTCCTAGAGTCATACTCCAAGATTGTAACTTGAGTGATATAATCCTTAGAAGGTTTATAACACTTGTCAAATGTAGAGTAAAATATTTTCTTACTCTTGTACATTTGAAATTGGTAAGTTGTGATGTTTTGGATAAAACAAAGACCAACTAAGACCAATTGTGTGAAGTGTCTATCTTGATAAGTATCTGCACTAACTCTTGAATATTTGTTTTGTCAAGGAATGGTTCTTGACAAGAGAATCTTATATGTCAAGAGGTCAGTGGGAGTCATAAAGATCTTGAAAAAGTTTCAAGAACTAATCAAGAATAAAACTTGTTGTTTATCACTAGCACACGACTTGAGGTTTGTAACCTATCGTGTTGACATATTCTTGTTTTTATGCCCATTCCAGTTAAAGTTGACTATGCATGTGAGTTCTATGAGTTCTCAGTTGTTTGCATGACTACTTGGAAGCAATGGTAGGCCCTTGTGCTGCCAGGTGGCAAGAAATTAAGATTGAACAAGTTCAGTCCATATGAGTTTGAATTTGTCACTAACCTTGTCTTGTAATTATGATCTTGACAAATTCACATGGATAGGAACACATACACCATAAAATCTAAGTGTCATAAGGTTTCTCTTCGATTCATGAAAATGATTGTGAGGAAACGCTTTCGCTAGACAGATTTTAAGTAGATAGCAATTGTGATATTTTCATTCTCAAAGTCGTTAGTGGAGCGTGTGTGGTTAACCGGCACAGTAACATGGGCTTGTGAGAAATGGAAAAGGTCTAAACAATTATGACTATGATTACGACATCCCTTTTCATAGTTCTAAAATTGTTTAGACACACATGTGAGCTATCTAAGGAAAGGTGTATGATTTTGATAAAGCCTTATCAAAGCATCTCGTATCAGAAATCTGAACTTTGGTAAGAAAGTCAATAAAGTATTGATTTCTAGAAGTCCAGGTGATTTCTAGATACATGTCAAAGCTAGTGGGAGCATAAGTGTTATGCTAATAATTATCATGTTAGCGGGAGCATGATTATTATGTTAAGTCTTAATTATAGAAAACAAAAGTCTCAATCCGTGACTCTGCAGGGTTTGCAAAGTTGTTTTGCTATAATTAAGGGAGAGGAAATTATACTTCATTTCGAAATTATACTTCATTTCAATTCTAAAAGCTTAGATTGTGATTTTAATCATCTTTAGTCAAGGATATATACATATATATATATATATATATATATATATATATATATATATATATATATATATATATATATATATATATATATATATAAATTTTATGTTGGAATGGTTCAACATAAGGAAATTCTATATATATTGAGTTCTAAAAATTCGATTATGATTACGACATCCCTCTTCATAGTCGAATTATGAAAACATAGAAAAGACAAAATATTGTAGCAAAAGACTGGTCTAGGATCACGTCTTTATGTGAGACATCATGAATCGTGTCCCATATGCTTCGCGTATAGGATCGATTACATGTGCTATAATATTTATCCTTTCTAAATTTTCCAAATGCCTAGGGCATTAAGAGGGGAAAAGGTCTAGAATTGGATATGACTAAAATGATTAAGCATTTGTTGAGGACAATCTGAGGTTTACCAAAGATTGGTTGCTCATGGACAGTTGGAAGTATGATGTAAATTTTTGGAAAGGACCATATTGACATATTCTGAAAGGAGGCAACTCTTATTCAGAAGTGATAGTCAGAGTGGGAATATGGAAATGTTTCATAGGTGGAAGTTATTCATTAAATCTGTCTAACATTAGAAAACTTAATGCAAGAAGGATGTTCAAAGGAATGTACTTTGAATTTGAGACTTCGTTTCCATGGAATTGATCTCCATTGGAATACTCTGTATTGTCTGTTGACAAGTATTTGTGACTTTGTGCATAGTCATTACAAGAGGATCAATGCATATAAGTTTAGAATCTAACAGATTTCGGTGAATGGCAGGAATTTGGAATTCTTACATTTACGATGTGGATTTGGGATTGTGAAACGAGCATCATTGGAATCATGTTCAATTGATCTATTTCACAAAGTAAGGATCATAGACAAACATAGTGTGCATACTTGGAGTATGGCATAACTATTGTTTAGAAAAAATAGTGTGCATGCTTGGAGCATGAGACAACTATTGTTTTAATTCAAGTGTTAAGTTGATAAATCGAAACATTATGCAATGAATAATGTGTAATCAATATGGTTAAAAATAAAAGGTGTTTTATTTATATTCATAAGTTCTGAGACCATATTGGATTCGATTATTCTTGTGTTTCACTTTGCATGTTTTGACTTCCCGAATAACTAGGTTATTCAAACTCTCCACAGTCAATCATACTTTGGAAGTAGGTATGAATTAAGAATGTCATGAATTGGGCTTGTAGATGTCTAAAGTGTTTAGACATAGAAAAAGTTGCTGCAACATTCATGAATGCTCCTGGAATGAGATTCGAGTATTGGATTAAACCCACGCTCATTTGAATCACTTCATGGATTTTATCACGAGTGATCATGAGACGATAATATCTTATATTCTTCAAACGGAGACGTGTGAGTTGTATTTGCACGTCGGTTGCACATTGACATATGTAAACGCAACCAATAACTTGGTTGTTATAAAACATATCGTTGTATGTAATTTGATGAGTAAGTACAAGCGAACATTTGGGTCGAAGTTTATCCATTCCTTTTACCCTTGGAGGGATAAAAGCGATATCCGTGGGCCCCTCGATGAATTAATGATGACACCTTAAGTGCTTGGCCAAGCCTGGACTGATTTGATTTGTTCAATTAGTCGATCGTCATAAATCGGAAATCGGAAACAACATATAGAGGAATATATGATCCCTTATCTAATGGACGCGTCATTGATTTGTTCAGAGTTAGACAATGTCTTTTAAGAGCTACGATTTCTAGTCAGGTTGCAGAGTCATACTTGCAATAATAGTTATTAGACTTATCCAAGTGGGAGACTTTTAGATTAGTGTCTAAGTCCATAACTATAATTGGTATGTGCTTGACCCGATTTGGCATGGTCCATTTGGGTTGCATGGCATCAGAACAATTTGGATAGACTTTTGTGAGAAAATGATATTTATGATTTATTAATATATTATAAGTTCTAATATATTAATATGAAATCATATTATTTAATTAGTATTAATCAAGAATTAATTTGGAATTAATTATGTGATCAAAAGAGACTTACTAAATATATAGGGATTGATTATGTAAATCATTCATTCTTTTATATGTGGGCTTATGATCCATAGTTCTTCATGTTGGGCTAAACCCATGGATACTCCATGGAGGTTAAAACCCATGGATCATGAGGAATATGGAAAGTCATGAGTTACATGATGTAACCCTAATAGCCACAATATATAAAGACACCATAGCTCAAGAAATCGGACCTAAGGGATTCATATGAGAGGGCTAGCCGATTTTGAGCATAAGAACTTTTCTCTCAAGTTATTCCAAGTTGTTGGTGGTGTTGTGTGAGCCATTTGAGGTGTCACACTTGGGGCACTAGGCTCTTAAGCTCCATGGAATCAAGCTACAATAAAGAGGTATGTCATTCTACTAGATTCTTGTATTATATATATACTTTATATTATGCTAGTTAGGATGAAACCGTGGAATATTGAATATTTGCATGTATAATAGAGAAAACATAGATCCAAGGTTTATAGGGTTGCATGTACACCATAGGAGTGTTAGATTGCTCAAAATCCAAGAAAGGTCCAACTTAGTCGAGTACGCCCAGCGTACTCGTACTCATCTGGTACGCTAAGCGTACACCTGTTGGGGCTAATACGCTGCATACCAGGTGGGTACGCCTAGAGTACTCCCCTGTACTCCAAACTTCTCCAATAAGCACTTAATCCATTCAGCCCTTGCTCTAACTCTCCAGTCTGACTCCTTAAGGTGACTTTTCAACTAAAGTGGGCAACTTTACTAACATGTATGGCTTAATGGGACTCTAGAGCTCAAAAGAGCTTAATGGATGGTCTTAATTCATGATTGAACTCATACTCTCCATAAAGCTTGCACCTTTATGAGAGAGGGAACCTTAGAATGTCCAGATCTACAAGATTGAGCCCCTAAAACTACCCTAGCTCACCAAGACCAAGAAAAAGGAGCTAAAATGACCAGAAACCGACCCAAAGCAGATCTATGAAATGAATAGCCAAGGTAGAGACTTTATACCTTGAAATTCTTAAAATGGAGATGTTAACACTGGATCTCCAAGTTCTTATCCAGAGTTTGAGTCTTTCACCTCCTTTTCTTCTTGCACAAACCACTAAAACTCTTCTTTCAAGCTCCAAGCTTCATCCAAGGCAATCTAGGGTTTTATGAACGTAGGAAGGGGTGGTGGCTGACTTAAAATGACCTAAGGAGTGGTATAATGTTGCTTATATAGGGTAGAAACCCCGAAATTAGGGTTTTGGTCTGAAGGGAGTACGCCTGCGTACTCCTTTGTACGCTCGGTGTACTCATGAACCACTCGCGACCAATCACCTTTATACGTTGTGCGTACCCTAGATTATGCTGGGCGTACCCAGCCAAGCACGTGCATGCATCCTTGCATACATGGGACTGATTTGCAAGCTTTTCCATCCAGGGACCAATTCTGCCAATAACTTCAAAGTACCATAACTCTCTCATCCTAAATCCGCTTCCAACGAACCTTATATCCATGAAAAGGTGGCGAGAAGCCCTACTCTTCTAACAACACACCCAAGCCTTAAAACCTTCCAAATAAAACCCAAAACCCATAAAAGACCGAGATATCAATTTATAGACATACCATTGGCTTCCAAACACACAATCGAATACATGGATCACTTAAACCATGGCAACTAGATCCGAAATGGGCTAAATCCTTCCTTTCCCGAAGCCCTACACTCCATGACAACTGATGATTGGACCGCAGCCCCAAGCAACAAGGCAAATCTGAAACCGAGTGTTACATAATGACTTTATATCCTCTCAAATTTCTAAAGTGGTTAATACTAAATGGTAAAAAAAATATCAACATATATACATGTATGTGATAAAAATATAACATAATTGTTTTTTATAATAATAAAAATTAGCTTTCATGTTTTAACAAACATAAACTTAGTGAGGTATCATGTTTTGTTTATATGTAGACCAAATGCTTTAACCTATAAGAGCATCCACTAGGGGATGGTTTTACATGTTGAAAGTTTTTCTTTGAAGAAATCCATAAAAATATCTCAAGAAATAGACTTATTAAGGTAATTAACTTTTCAGTTTGTTTATATCTGGGTAACTTTTTTTGTACACATCTAGGTAACGAATTTTTTAGAAATGTTCACATATTATGAACGGCTGTAGCAGGTTATATCTGGTCATAATGGTCATATGTGAACACTTCTAAAAAATTTGTTACCTAGATGTGTACAAAAAAAATAGTTACCATATGTTAACAAATCGAAAAGGTAAGAGTAAATTACACGAATTGTTCATGTGGTTTGGGGTGATTTGCACGTTTGGTTCCTAACTTATTTTTTAACTCGGATGGTCCCTACTGTTTATTTTTGTTGCGCGCTTGGTCACTGTCTTACCAAAAAAGACTATTGTGCCCTTATTAATTTATTTTTTAATTAATTTTCTTATTTATGTATTTATTTTTTATATATTAAAAAAATTAATAGATCTCACATATTTATATCTCCTCACCCTAAACCTGAAACCATATTTGAGAAATTTAATCTGGGTCATACCAGTCACCATCCCATCTCTCATCCTCCACAATTTTATTTCCTTTCCATTTTTAGTGATATCGATGTCTTCATCATTCCTTCTTTTTTTTCGATTCTTCAATTCCGACGAACCAACACCATAACCCACTATCTTTTTATAGAATTTTCCACCATCACAACCTAATGCATCACAATCCTTGCAGGAAAAGAAAATTGATACCAGAAAGAAAAATTAGAGAACTAGATCAATTGAAAACCATAACTTGAAATGCAAATCAAAACGTGAAACTCTATTAACAACATTCTAAGCTTTAACTCATCAAACAATATGTTTTTTTATATTATTGGTCTCAATTTCTGATACTTTTAATCTCTACTAATTTTAATTTTTATATTTAATATATTAAACAATAAAATTCTATAAAACGACGATGTGTTTTTTTAATGTCAAATCTAGAGTTTTTTTTAAAAAAAAATTTTTTTTTTTTTTTAAACAAAGTAGTGTATTTTAAAAGGATATTTACCAAAATGGTGTGGTTTAAAAATATTTACCATTTAGGTTAAATTTTATACCAAATCAAAATTAGAAGGTAAAATAAAAAAGAAAAGAAATTAGCTTATCAGAGTAATTAACTTTTCGGTCTGCACATCATCTGGGTAACTATTTTTTTTGTACACATCTACGTAATGAATTGTATGGAAGTATTCACATATGACCATTATGACCGGATGTAACCTGCTACAGCCGGTCATATGTGAACACTTCTAAAAAGTTTGTTATCTAGATGTGTACAAAACAAAAATAGTTACCTAGATGTGAACAAACCAAAAAGTTAATTACCTTGATAAGTCTATTTCCCAAATATTTCAACAAGAAAGAAACATACCAGTGACTTTTTTGCCTATGCTGCAGAAAAGTAGTTAATGATAATCAAAAAGAGATTGACAATTTCCAGTTTTAGGCACAAAACAATGAAATATTGTTCTAGATCCGTGTATTTGGTATGTTACATGAATAGTTGTATAGAGATTAGGGAGATATTGTATCTTTACACAACATTTTTTGTTCATAAATAACAATTTATGTTTTATAGAGTTGTACAGTACAAACATATAAAACACAAATTGTTGTGTATGGCTAAAAACTGTTGTGTACGGATCCGCACCCATTCTCTATATAAACACATCAATACATAGTTAAATTCTTACCATATTTTGTCTAGAATTATCCGAGAAGATGTGTTTCAATTTTTTAGTATTTAAATGTTTTCTTTATAATATTGGACTTTGATGAGTGATTGGGGTTGTTTTTTCTTAAATTTGCATATCTTTTGGTTTTATTTATTTTGTCTTTCATTTTCTTTGAGAAATGAAGTAGGTATTTAAACAATCTAAAAGGGAAAAGAATAAATATATATCCAGCAACTTATTTTTGAATGAAGTTAAGGGTTTAATTTTCAAAATTGAGATAATTGCCGTTTCATTTTAAGATGCTAAACTTTATCACCTAAAAACCTCCTTAACAAACAATTATTTTTAATTTATCACTTACTTTCTTAAAACTTATATTTACAGATTCCTTAAAGAACATATATCAATAAAATTTGACAAATAGATCCTAAAAGGTTCTTATGATCCAACCTTTGTAAATACAACATGGTTGACTAAAAATAATCCCACATGCATGATCTAGTGGCCAATAACTTACTCAAAAATCTCGAAAAGATTTAACTCCATTAGATATTCTACAAATGGATCAAAGATTCAGTATCTTTCCTGCCTATTAATTGAGTTGACTTCCAAGATCGTATACTTTACATTCGCAAGTCTATAAAAGAACTATGTGTTTGATTTTTAAGAGTCAAACTGTGTTGATTTCTTCTTGATAACAATGATTCAACACCTGCAAGATGTCTTCCATTGACGGGCGTTTGTCTTTTTCTGGATGAAGACACGTTGAAACAAGTTGAGCCAACTTGAATGCTCCCTTTGGAGGACAATCATTATGTTGATGAAGTTGTGGGTCCACAATCATTCTCAGATTTACCTCATCTGCTAACAACGGAATAGCCCATTCCACAAAATCTTCTTTTCCAAGGGGTCTCTCCTCATCATACACCTTCATCCCGGTTAGCATTTCCAGCAGTACCACTCCAAAAGCATACATCTCATTCTTCATCGCAAAATCTGTCAAAGTGGTGTGTTTGATTGGTTAGCCATTTGCGTAACCACAAATAACTAAGGGGGCATTTGGAAGTTGGATTTTGTAGGATTTGGCCGGAATTAGAATTCAGTTCCATTTTAATCCTGCATTTGGTTGCAAATAAGTATCGGACTGAAATCCCTTGGAATTCACAAAATCCTTTGACCAATAATGAATCCATGAATTTAATCACCAGCATTCCTCCTTGTTAGATAGAAGTACTCCTATACCATTTTAACCCTCTAATTTCACAAGTAAAGGCACCTCCCTATGCTTCCCCTCTTCTCGCGCACGAACACTAGGAATCCCATTCCATTTTATGCCGACCAAATGTGTGACAGAATTCAATTCCTTCCAATATATTCTACACACCAAATGCCCCCTCAAGTTGTCTAGCCATATATAGGGGTAAGTGCATGGTAAAGACTTGGTTGGTATATCATTCAAATATATATTGAGAGGATAAAAAATGTTTCACTTTAAGTACCATCTGTAGGCGATAGTCCATGAAGAATATCATATGTTTCTTCGTATCTATCAAATCTGTCTGCTCTGTAACGAAACCACTCAGGGGCGGCATAATATCGATCCATTTGGAACACGTATGAATCAAAAGCAAAATCCGAAAGCCGGGCATTAAAATCTTGAAACAAGCATCAAAGATATAGAAAAAGAAGCTAAAATTGATGTTAGACTGAGATGAAAAAGTGATGGTGTGCATATCAAGGACTTAGGATAGTCCTCAAAATGGAATCTATTCCAAAGATATATGTCATGGTTCCTTACTTCGACATGTACATATATCTAAAGTTTTATTTTTTAGATATTTTTTCAGACCTATTGTCGATACTAAGTAGCAGTAAAAAATTTGAATCCATTTTTCATGATATTATGCATGGATCAAATATATCATGGCGAATTCTTTAGAATTCCAGGCGGTCTTTCTTTTGGGCAGTTGTTCACCGTTGGATCTCACTAATACAGTCCCCTAAAGTTTTCGTTATCGAGATATCTTTTTTTGTTTTTTCATTGTTCCCAGGTATTTTTCATAAATTGGAGAACGAAAAAAGAGGTTAAATTTCAATGGCTTCTAACATTTGATCATTCGGGAGTTACAAGGCACAACTTTTATAGACAAAAATCTATCATCAGGCAAGAGCTTCGAACAACTTATATAAAACTTACGGATATGGAGTTACAGGGCCCCACATGTCAGCCCTACTTTTTCTGTTTTGACCTCCCATTAGCGCTCTGCTCCCGAGTTTTATTTAATGAGAGAAAGGAAAGTAAGCGGGAAGATTTGGAAAGATCTTTGTTCCCGAGTTTCATTTAAGGAGAGAAAGAAACAAAAAGAAAAAGAAGATTCAAGTTAATGTTAAGATTTATGGAGTCTTGAATAAATTGACAAGTTCCTAAGAATTCAAGGGCCATAAATGAAACTTGTAAATTAAAACAATTGAATATTGAATTGGACGCACTATCAATTGTTTAATAATATTGAAGTGGACGGCGGCTCTATTTTGGACGGCTAAAGAAATCAACGCATTCTTTTTTTCAAACTTTGCGGCATATATATATTCTAGTCAAATATAGCGGCAATTTGTGTAAACAAAAGAAAAAGGCTTACGGCTCTCTCCTATATATATATATATATATATATATATATATATATATATATATATATATATATATATATATATATATATATATATATATATATATATATGAATTGTAAGAAGAGCGATGTAGCGTAGAACAACAAAAGTGCTGAGTGATATTACCATTTGTAATCTTATAGTGAGTTAATATAAAATCTAGTTGCGCCCGTGGACGTAGGATTTACACCGAATCCGAACCACGTAAAATCCTTGTGTTCTTTATTGCTTTATTTTCTCGTTTCGTTTGTGAGTGTGTGATAGTGTTTCCGCTGCGTGTACCCTGTCTCAATTCCTAACAACTGGTATCAGAGCCTGGTTAGCGAGGTTTTGGAGGGTACGATCGTTTTTTTTATCACGCACGAGTGTACCTGATTTGTATCTTGTTTGTCGTAATGGCTGAAGACAAGATTATAATCGAAAGGTTCAATGGTTCTGATTTTAGCTGGTGGAAAATGCAATTAGAAGCATTGCTATGTCAGAAAGACTTGGACATGGTACTCGGAGACAAACCGGAGAAAATGGAAAAAGCTGCTGAAGATGCGTGGAACTCAAAGGACAAGAAAGCCAAGGCGGTTATTACATTGTCGTTGACGAAGAGCGTTGCTTTCAACATCATGAATGAAACCACGACACGTGGTATGATGGAGGCTCTGTCAAATATGTATGAGAAACCATCGGCGGCTAACAAGGTGTTCTTGATGAAGGAGTTGTTCACTACAAGGATGAATGAGGAAGGCTCAGTTACGGTTCACATTAACAATCTAAATTCAATTCTGTCCAGATTATCATCTGTGGGAATTAAATTTGATAACGAGACTCAAGCATCACTGCTACTAGCTTCTCTACCTGATAGCTGGTCCGGAACAGTTACCGCTGTTACGAGTTCCGTGGGGACCAGTGGTATGACTTTTGAAGGGGTTAGAGATTTGGTTCTAGGCGAGGATATCAGACGCAAGAATCAAGGTGGATCTTCCTCTTCTGATTTATTAAATGTCGGAAGAGGTAGAGGGAATAGCAGGAATAGTGGAAGCAGTGGGAGTCGGGGAAGAAGTTCATCTAGAACTAAGAAGAATGTGAAGTGCTGGAACTACCAGGAGGTGGGACATGTTAAGAGTCAATGTCCAAAGAAAGAATTGAACATTACCGGTGCTGAGAGTGTGTCTGAGGATGATGCATTGTTACTCAGTATGGAAAGTTCTGTAGACTCTTGGGTCATGGATTCAGGGGCTTCGTTTCACGCCATGGACAACGGAGAAACGATGGTGAATTTGAAAGAAGGAGATTTTGGAAAGGTACGTTTGGCAAATGACGAGATGCTTCAAGTAACGGGCATGGGAGATATTGATTTGGTTACTTCATTGGGAACTACATGGAGCCTGAAGGATGTCAGGGTGATTCCGGAGCTGAAGAAGAAATTGATTTATGTTGGTCAGCTGGATAAACAAGGACTAGAAGTAAGGTTTGGTAATGGTAAATGGAGGGTGGTCAGTGGTGATCTGGTGATTGCTCGTGGTATGAAGTGTGGGTCATTGTATATGGTTGAGGTACCTGCTGAGGGAAGTATGACCGTCCCTGTTAAGCAAGACAAAATCTGGTTCGCTAAATCTACGGCTAAGAGAGTTCATTTTGCAAACATGAATTCTGGAGCCAAGGGGATGTTAGCTGAACGAGTCGGAAAGTCTAAACCAGTCAGGAGATTCTGTGACAGTGGGAGCACGGGGCGTGTTCCGGGTACAGTTACAAAGAGCCGTTGGGTTTTGAAGACTAAGACTGAAAATTTCTCTCCTGTTGGATGTTTGCTATGTTTGGAGAGTGTTAGTGGTCATCGGTGTATCTCTGGATCCGGTGGAGTGTCCAAACCAGTTGAGACAGAGGATGAGTCGGTGGTGGGATTAGCCACGACTGAGTTGGAGCTAGTGGGAGCTTCAACTGGCCCTTCTAGTAATTGATGATGAGGGGCGGCTGCAACTAGAGAAATCAGACTAAGTTTTAGCTTGTTCTTTGGAACTGGAAGCCTAAAAGGACTTGGTTGTTTTTTAAGATTACTGGAGTAATTGAGAGTTGAATGGCGGAGAAAAGCTAAAGTTGTTCAAGCCTCCAAGTGGGAGATTGTTAAGATTTATGGAGTCTTGAATAAATTGACAAGTTCCTAAGAATTCAAGGGCCATAAATGAAACTTGTAAATTAAAACAATTGAATATTGAATTGGACGCACTATCAATTGTTTAATAATATTGAAGTGGACGGCGGCTCTATTTTGGACAGCTAAAGAAATCAACGCATTCTTTTTTTCAAACTTTGCGGCATATATATATTCTAGTCAAATATAGCGGCAATTTGTGTAAACAAAAGAAAAAGGCTTACGGCTCTCTCCTATATATATATATATATATATATATATATATATATATATATATATATATATATATATATATATATATATATATATATAAATTGTAAGAAGAGCGATGTAGCGTAGAACAACAAAAGTGCTGAGTGATATTACCATTTGTAATCTTATAGTGAGTTAATATAAAATCTAGTTGCGCCCGTGGACGTAGGATTTACACCGAATCCGAACCACGTAAAATCCTTGTGTTCTTTATTATTTCCGCTGCGTGTACCCTGTCTCAATTCCTAACACTTAGTTTTCCCTATAAACTATCTTCCCAAATCGGAAGGAACAATAGAGAAAGGAAAGGAAGATCAATTCATTTCTTTTCTTTTCTTTCCTTTAGTGAACTCGGGAGCAGAGTGTAAGAGTTTCGCCCAATTCATGCTGCTTTCCGATTTTTGAATTATTTCTCTCTAGTTGGAAAATATTATGAATTTCCTGATTTCCTATGATCACGTGATTAGTTAGTATCTTAATTTCAGTCATTTTCAAATAATTTTAATGTTTTGAAATTTGGCAATACCCGTCAAATTTAGTTCATCCTTTTGAATTAATAGAATTCACAAAGAATGTAGCATTTGAAGATATATTGGATATGAATTAAATTCTTCTTTGTGAAACCTAAACACCCTTGTGTTATTTACTTCCATTCTACCTCAAAAATGCAAGCAAATCAATTGCGGAGGAGTATATTACCGTATCCACCAATATATGACTGGTCTTAAATTGGCTATATGCTGCCTGATTCTTCTTATGTACATATAGCAGGCCTTCACATGCTCCTATTGCTATGTTTAATCGTGCATCCCAAGAAAGTAAAGTTGTACCTGGTTCTGCATAAAGTAACCCAAAAAGTGTTAATGTATTACTTGGAATTTTGGTGACCGGAATAAAACCCGAATGGGGATTTCAAAGTGATTAGGGTTTTGATATAGCTGAGGGGCGAAGCTGTACACGACAATTCAAGTCAAGGTATGGACCTGTTTAGTTATTCCGTATTTACTTGTATATGGGTTCGCCCTATAGTTGCTAGAGTCTACGGTTATAAGTATTCGTATTTAGGGAAACCAATGTAATCACTTTGAAACAATCTCGTAATAGAAGAGTTCTCAAGGTTCTTTTCCATGGATGTATGTCACATTGATCGAACCACGTTAAATATTCTTTCTTTTTTAATGTGCTATTATTCTCGTTTATTCCTGACAAAAATAAACTTTGATTTTCAATCTTGCATATATGTAATTCCTCTACAACTCAAAAGCAGGGTCATATAAACAATTGTCGATTTGCCAACGAGAGATTCATTACAATTACAGCCAGAAGAGATGCGTACCTCCGTAAAGATATTTAGCCAAACTTTTGCCATGAATGAACTCATAAACAAAAAACAGTTCTTCCTTTTTGGAGCAATATCCCAAGAGTTTTACAAAGCGGGGATGATTGAATCTTTTTAGTTCGACCGTCTGCATAGCCAATTTGGCTAGAAATATTAGAATGCATAAAAAATGTATGGTCTCTCTTTATGCTATCCAAAGTAAGTCACACATCATTATTTCACATATTGGAAGTACCTGGTACAAGAGAATCTCAATCCTCCTAACATACATCGCTAAACCAACACCACTTTCTGTTGGAGCATATCCTTTGTAAACGGCTTCATTTAGAGTTGGGGAAAGCACCCCCTCCTTAAAATCATTTGTTGCACTTGCCAGTTCAGCATATGTGAAAGTTCTACAAGTTTGATCAGTATTCCATCTTATTCCAGTATGAACTTTGCCTGTGAAAAGAGATCGTAGTTTGTAAATGAATCCTTCTTCACTAACAACAGAATTGGCAATTTCTGTTTCTTGTGAAAGAATAGACTCGAGCTTGACCACAACCTCCGCCATGGTAAGGCGTTGTTTTGGTTTGGTGTGTAAACAATAGCGTGCTACCTTTGCAAACTCCTTCAGGCATTTTCTGGACATTTGTCCAATTAGTCTTGGGTCAATAATTCGATTGAGTTTTCCCTCTTTGATTTTGTGTTGAACCCAACCTGCTAAACCCCAATGGTCTTCATCACGGGTTGAATCTACCGCTTTTCTCCCGGACAACACCTCAAATAGTACAACCCCAAATGCCTAAACATCGGATTTTGTTGTCAATTTTCCTGTGTAGAAATAGCACGGATCCATATACCCAAATGTCCCTTTCACAGCTGTGCTGACATGAGTTCTATCTATTAAACCAACTTTAGCCAATCCGAAGTCCGAAATTTTAGCAGCAAAGTTTGCATCCAACAAAATGTTAGAAGTTTTCACATCAGGATGTATGACTCCATGTTGAGTTGATGTGCCCATGTGAAGGTAGTCTAATCCTCGAGCTGCCCCTACACATATCTTGAGTAGTTGTAACCAAGATAAAGATAAATCAGGTGAGCAAAGATGATCTTGAAGTGTCCCATTTGGCATGAACTCATAAACGAGGACCATCTCTTTTTCTTCATTGCAATAACCAATTAAGGATAGAAGATTACCATGCCGGAGCTTAGAAAGTACCTGAACTTCTGCCTCAAATTCATTGGCTCCTTGAAGGGACATGGAGTGCAACCGTTTGGCTGCAACTTCGGTCATTGACCCGATTTTGGAACATTTATACACCTTGCCGAATCCTCCCCGGCCAATGACTAAAGCCTCGTCGAAGTTTTGCGTTGCCGATTGAATCTCAGCAAGAGTAAAACGTTGACATGTCTGGTCTGGTAACATCATCGGGTAGCTTCTCCTGCCCGGACCCTTGAATCAAAGAAGAGCTTTAGACTTGGCAGTGGATGAATACCTTTTTCCTGTTGGTCGTTTTGTGCTGCAACCAGTGGATGATCGACTGTTCCTCTACACCTGATTAGCTTTTGGCAAATGGGAAAAGATAAGCAAAGGTACTTAGTCGATTAAAACAATAATGTTTTTATGTTATTTATGATAACAATTATATTTATCGATTATAACAATAAAGTTTAGTGTTATATATATATATATATATATATATATATATATATATATATATATATATATATATATATATATATATATATATATATATATATATATGGGGAAATGATCAAATGAGAACACCTAAAAGGTTGAGAACGCGAGACCTAAAAGGTTGAGAACGCGAGAACAGGTATATTCATTTGTGATTCGATGTATTCATTTGTGGAGAAATGATAAATTTTTACGCACAATCAACATTAATATGCTTTTTCTCTTCAATTGAAATTAAAGACGTAAAAATTTATCATTTCTCCACAAATAAATACAATGAATCACAGATGAATATACTTTGTTCTCACGTTCTCAATATTTTGGTGTTCTCATTTGATACTACTCTTATATATATATATATATATATATATATATATATATATATATATATATATATATATATATATATATATATAGAGAGAGAGAGAGAGAGAGAGATATTCAAATGTTTCTAGCAACTATTGTAATCCTGAATGCACCAATCAAAAATTAGCAAATAATTAAATAATTAATTAAATAAAAAAGGGTATTTATGGTTTTTTTGCACTTTCATTTAACAACAACATTAATCAAATCCCTGCAATTAAAGAACAAATTAAATTTGTTGACCTAATCTCTCTCTTTTATAACCATCGACATCTATTTCCCCACTTCTTCATTTAGACACCGCCAACCAAAAAACGGAACTATCATCTTCACAATCGGTCACTACTGAAAAAAAGGAGGGCCGAAGCTAGCACTCTTCCGACCGTGCAACCTCATGAATCAAACATTGATGCGGCCGAATATCCAATCTTATTCCTATATTCTGCTAAATTAAATCCCAAATCGGCAGTGATTGGTCGAATCTTCAAATGTTGGTTGTTCTTCTACAGTTAGATTGATGTAAGGTAAATACTCTTTATTCTCAATTGTCGATCACCATGAAATTCAATTAAAGTATTAATATTTTTTTTTTGGTTTCGTTGATTCTTTCTCAAAACTAACGAACATACAAAAATAAAAGTAATATTTTATCTTCATCATTAGAAACAATTCTTGTATTAAACTGATATGTAAGTTAAAGATGGAAATCATAAATTACAGTAAAATGGAATTGACAATAATAGTTAATTTGTTTTAAATGACAGCTCAATTTAAAACCAATAGTTTCAAACAAACATTATAATTGTTTTTGTTTGATGTTATGTGGATTTGCGAAAAAAAAAATTATGGTATGGATACGGTAATATTTTATAGGTTTGGTTAGTTATACGATAGTGTCTAGCAAGTGTTTGTTGAAATGCCTGAAAGATAATTTAAGAATCTAACTATGTGGTATACATTCTGTCAGAATTACTAGTAACACATATTTTATATAATATTTTATATTCTCATAGAATGAAAATGTTTTTTCATTCTGATATGGAAAAGAAAAAAAACATGGCGAACGCTAAATGCATTCTGTTAGAATGTATTTAAGAATATTTGTTAAAAACAAGTATATTTGCTTAACTGATAATACTAACGAGTAATGCATGTTATAAAAGCATTCTCACATAATGTTATTAGACTTTATGGTGGTTATTCTGTGAGGATTTATTTGTATAAACGCATTCTGCCAGAATACCTTTAAGAATGTTTGTTAAAATTAATAAAATATGTATTTTGGTTACAAACGTAGTAATGAGTAATTTATGATGTTATTTTGGTTTTGTCAAATCATTTTGATTATGTTTTCTTTGTGGATTTAGGTTTTGAAGAATATGTCATTGATATGAAAAACGCAAAAACATGGAGAACGATAGTATTCTACCAGAATCTATTCTGCCATTAATGTGGAAAAGCAAGAAAACATAGAGAACCAACGTGAATTCTAAAAGAATGTATTATGTCAAAACGTATAAAGCATTTCTTAAGAATAATATTCATCCAGAATTGATTAGTGTTTTTTGTTAGATTTTAATGTTTTATTTTTCTTTTTTAACCATTCTTAGTTTTAATCTTTAAGAATAATGTAATTCTTAGACCATTATTAGTCATATATTTTTCAGAATGAATATAATAGTTGTTTATAGTCTTATTCTTCCACGAATTATATTATTCATGATAATATGTTGTATAATTCTTTAAACATATTAAATATAAAACAAATATCTTGAATGAAACCATATTTCACAAGAATAAAATCGAAAATATATTTCCTAGTTTACGGTTGACTTTATCATTCTGACGGAATAAAATCGATTATTTTTAAAAATTATATTAGAATTAAATCTGAATTAATTTAAAAAATTCAGATTTTTACAAAAAAGTGAATTAATTATCCCTTAAAATCTGAAATTTTCCTTTTTTAATATAGGTTAATTGACCAAAATACCCTTATGCTGAAATTTGAGTGATTATATGGTACATGTTACTCTATTGTAATATCATAAACTCTCAGATCATGAATTATGATTTTATTCTATGCGGTGGTCCAGATTTGTGTTTACGGGCACACAATAGTTAGTGAAAACACAATAACCTAAGCTATATATAGAGTTATGTTCAAATAAGAACATTTACTGATTTGAGAACAAATCTGAACAAATATTGACCACTAATTAATCCTTATTAATTGGGTATGTAAACGTCTCACACACTCTTTCTCTCTCACACACACTCTATTACTCTCGCTCTCTCTCTCTCTCTCTCTCTCTCTCATCTTGAAGATACATCTGGACCACCATCAAGATCGTCCGTCGACCGCCAAAATGTTCATAACGATGCCGGAACCATGGTAACGACCCCGAAAGCATCGTAACATCTCCGGAACCACAAGACGACTGCCTTTTCATTATATCTGGATATGCTTGGTCGTCATCTCCCTCCGCTCCCACCGTCAAAAACCACCTCTTCCGCTTCTCCTCTTTCTGAATCGTCACCAGATCTCGTTTCACCGGCCACAAGATCGTGATTCCCGATTTCGTTTCACTGGTCACAAGATCTGAACGGATCTGAAGCAGAATGCTATCATATTTGTTTCCTGATCTGGTTTCAGCAACATCCCCATCTCCACCATCAAACTACAATCGTCGGTATCAGGTTTACATTTATTTTATTCAGATTTCCTTTATATTTTGCCCACTCCTCCTTACAAATATTTCTTCCAATCTACAATTTCAGTTACTTGTGAAGATAAGGAGCTTCAAGTCTACTGACAGAAGTAGTTTTAACTAAGCTTAATCTTGATAAGGCTATGGAGTCGTTGCTTGATCGAAAAGAAAAAGGTCGTGTTGCTGATAAATCTAAAGGAAAGTTTACTGTTGATAATGTTGTTACAGGTGCATCTCTCCAAAAAATCGATCAGGTTGTGTTTTCTTATTTATTAGCTTATGAAATTCCCATTTTTGTTATGTTGTTTTGATATGAGACCCATTTTTGCGAGTTACTGTTATAAATTTTGCAAATTAATAAGTTTCTTGCTCTAGCTTTCTGGATTTTATGAACTTGCTTATGTTTTGCGGTTACTTGTTGAGTAGATTTTTTTATGAACACCAAATGTTTGATGAAATGCCTCAATGAAAAAACCTCCACAAATAAATCAAGAACAAGGTGGTGTATTTATTGTTACAGTTTGTAGCTGCTTGTTGACTTTTTTTTTGTTGAAATAGCATCATTTTGATGTCTCTGTTTAATTTGCCTCTGTTTTTTTGACTGGCCTTTATTTCCCCAAACATATTCAACAACTTGAATGTTTGGTTGTTAAGATTATAAACTGGATTTTATATTCTTGCATAGTTTCCCCAAACATATTTTGATATCTTTTTTTTTTAATTTTCCTCTGTGTAGGACTCGAAAGAGGTGACTTAAAGAGCTTAATGGGTTAAGTTGGCAACTTAACACTAATAAGTATGAAAGTGACATTTTATTTGAAAATCCTTAACTTTGAACCCTCATTAAGCCAAACATTAAGGCCCTTAGGTTAAATTAAAATTTCACATCTCTATAGTCTAATAAGTAACCAACAATCATGTTAAAAGTGATAAATTTAAGGCTTAACCATTAATTCCTTAATAGAACACCAAAAATGATTTAGAAGATATTATGATCAATTTTCCCAAATCTGTCCTCCAACTTCTAAAATTCGTGCAACTCAATACGAACATCTAAATATCATGAGACTTAGTTTTCTGGAAATCTTAATGTGTCTACTTTCTTCAAACTTTGAATCACATTTCAAAATTCCAAATCCTTGAGGGGTAAAATTGGCAATCTTCTCAGGTTGGTCCATGTTGTCACAGATTTCATGCACTATCTTCAAAAAAATCATAATAAATTTATCGTAACTCCAAATGCCAAAATTCCAAAGCCTATAGTTAGATATGGATGTATAGTTTCCAACATATAAAGGGAGTGATGTAATTCATAGTAGATTGATATATTTTATTCCAAGAGTGTCGAGTGGTCCAAAAAGTGACAGCTAAAAGTTACCAACTTGTAAATTTAATATAAAATAAGCCAAAAATCATTAGAATGAAATCTTTATATTTCTAAAAAGATAAAAGGGGAAACTTTACCAATATAATTTTATCAAAATTTAATAATGGGTTGAAAGGTAAGAAAAAATATCTCAAACAGAGGACTACAATCAAAGAGAATATAAGGAAATATGTACATAAGTTTGATAAGAGTAATACAACAAAGCACAAGCTAAATAATGTTATAATTGTTGTGTAGGTTCTTGAAAAGGAAAGGGTCTATCTTGCTCATGCTAGCAGATTTTTAAGTTCAATGAGGTGAGTTACACTAAGTCTCCTATTACGTGTACATAATCACATATGATTTATGTGGCTAAGATTCATTTTCGCGTTCTCGATTCAATAATTGTTTTTTCCACTTTAATCATATGTGATTAAATACATTTAATCAGATGTGATTATATTTTTCTAATCACATATGATTTATTTAGAAAAAACGAATCCTGTCTATATAAATCATATGTGATTGGATACATACAATCACATATGATTATATACACGATAACAAATATTGAACCAAGAACACGAAAATAAATCTTTATCTAAATTAATCATATGTGATTAAATACATGTAATCACATGTGATTATATGAATCTAATCACATATGATTTATGTGGACACAATTTATTTTCGCTTTGTCGATTCAATAGTTGTTTTCATGTATTTTATCACATGTAATTATATGTATAATCATATGTGATTAAGTACATGAGCACAACTATTGAATCGAGAAGGCAAAAATGAATCTTGTCCACCTCAAATCATATGTGGTTATATACATATAATCACATGTGATTAAATACATAAAAGCAATTATTCATCAAAACCGCAAAAACAAATATTGTCTACATAATCATATCTGATTAAATACATATAATCACATATGATTATATGTATCCAATCATATATGATTTATGTGGATACGATTCATTGTCACATTCTCGATTCATCAATTGTTCTTTGTCAACTGTAATCATATGTGATTAAATACATATAATCAAATATTGTCTACATAAATTATATCTGATTAAATACATATAATCACAGGTGATTATATGTATCCAATCATATATGATTTATGTGGATACGATTCATTGTCACATTCTCGATTCAGTAATTGTTCTTTGTCAACTGTAATCATATGTGATTAAAGACATATAATCACATGTAATTATATGTATCTAATCACATATGATTTATATGGACAAAAAATAATGATGCCATAAATCAAATGTGATTAGATACATATAATCACATATGATTATATATACAAGAACAACTATTGAATCGAGAACACAAAGATAAATATTGTCCACAATTATCACATGTGATTATATGTATCTAATCACATGTGATTATATGTATCTAATCACATAGAGTTTATGTGGAAAATATTCATTTTCGCGTTCTCAATTCAGTTTTTGTTCTTGTGTATCTAATTACATGAGATTATATGTATCTAATTACATATGATTTATATGGACAATATTCATTTTCACATTCTTGTTCAATAGTTGTTCTTGTACATTTAGTCACATATGATTTCTGTACACAAGATTCATTTTCGCGTTTTTGATTAAATAGTTTTTCTTTTTTCACATTAATCATATGTGATTAATACATAAAATCACATATGATTAAATACATAATAAAAAAATATTGAATCATGAATATTATCAATATAAATCATATGCGATTTGATACATATAATCATATGTGATTAAGTACATGAGTACAACTATTGAATTGAGAAAGAAATAATGAATCTTGTCCACATAAATCATATGTGATTAAATACATATAATCACATATGATTAAATATATTAGAACAGTTATTGAATCGACGCAAGAATAAATATTTTTCATACGAATCATATGTGATTAAATAAATATAATCACATGTGATTAAATACACAAGAACAACTATTGAATCAACACGTGAAAACAAATATTGTCCATGTAAATCATATGTGATTAAATACATATAGTCACATATGATTTAATACATGATGCCAATTATTAAATCGAAAACACGAAAATAAATACGGCCCACGTAAATTAATATTTTATTAAATACATATAATCACGTGTAATTATATGTATCTAATCACATATGATTTACCTGGACAATATTCATTTTTGCATTCTTGATTCACTAGTTTTTCACGTGTATTCCATCACAAGTGATTATATGTATTTAATAACATATAAATCATATATGATTCGATACATATAATCACATGTGACTCGATACCTATAATCACATGTGATTATATACACGAGAAAAACTAATGAATCAAAAACACAATAACAAATCTTTGTAGGTGGGGGTGAGGGTGGTGGCGGCGGGTGATGGAGGCGGGGTGGTGGTAGTGTGTGGTGATGGGTAGGTGGTTGCAAGTGGTGGTCATAGTGATGAGTGGTGGTTTTGATGGGTGGGTGGTGGGTGGGTGTGGGTGGTGGTGGCTGGTGGTGCTGGTTGGATGGTGATGATGGTGGGTGGTGATGGTGGTGGCGGGTGGTGGTGGTGGTTATGGTGGGTGGGCGGTGGGTGGTGGGTAGTGATGGGTGGCGGGTGGTGGTTGGTGGTGGTGGGTAGTGATGGGTGGTAGTGGCAGGGTGGTGGTTGGTGGTGGCGGTGGTGGTGGGTGGTGGTTATGGTGGGTGGGTGGTGGGTGGTGGTGGGTGGTGGGTGGTGGGTAGTGATGGGTGGTGGGTAAGGGTTGGTGGTGGTGGGTAGTGATGGGTGGTAGTGGCCGATGGTACTCATGGGTGGTAGGTAGTGGTTGTTGGTGGTGGTGGCGGGCGGTGGCGGCGGGTGGTGGTGGTTGGGTGGTGATGGTGGTCGGTGGTGGTGGTGGTGGCAGGTGGCGGTTGTTGGTGGTGGTGGTGGGTGGTGGGTAGTAATGGGTGGTGGGTGGTGGTTGGTGGTGGTTGGTAGTGATGGGTGGTGGTGGCGGGTGGTGGTGGTGGTGGTTAGTGATGGTGGGTGGTGGTGGCGGGTGGTGGTGATGGGTGGTAGGTAGTGGTTGTGGGTGGTGGTGGCAGGCGGTGGCAATGGGTGGTGGAGGTGGGTGGTGGTGGCAGGTGGTGGTGGTTGGGTGATGGTGGTGGTGGGTGGTGATGGTGGTTGCGGGTGGTGGTTGGTGGTGGTGGTGGTGGTGGGTAGTGGTGGTGGTGGGTAGTGATGGGTGGTGGGTGGTGGTTGGTGGTGGTTAGTGATGGGTGGTGGTGGCGGGTGGTGGTGGTGAGTGGTGTTAGTTAGTGGGTTTTTTAATTGTTTGTAACTATTTTTTGATTTATATGAATATTATTTTATAATTTTAATGAAAAATTTTGTGTGCTCCAAATTTGTTCTCAAATGTTCTCGCGATAAGAAATGTTCTCGATTGAATATAGTGTCTAGTATGTTCTCTATGTTCTAGTGTCTAGTATGTTCTCTCTGTTCTAGTGACTAGTATGTTCTTTCTGTTCTAGTGTAAACTGAACCCCTAAACTATACCTATTATAGTTTAATAGTATGTTTAATTGAACTGTTACTGACTTGAAGAAAAGACTCATTTTATCTACTAAGTTATGATTGTACTTTAAAAACGGAGTTTTGATAAACTATAAAGTAACATAACTTTAAAAGAGTTTTTGAAATGTTTTGATCACTTATAAATACATAAGCAATCCTTTAAAAGATGTTTATAACAAAACATTTACACAATTATCATTGTGTTCAACTTGTATTCCCCCTTTAAAAGCATTTAAAACAGTTAAAAGATTGATTATAGGGGTATGAACTCACCTTATGTGGGTGATTCAATTGCAGATTCGTGTAAGGATGAGAGGCTCCACGAATGAAGTCCCGAGACACAAACGAGTCGTAAATGACATATAATGGCATATATTGGCATGAATTTAGTGTTTAAAAGCAACTAACATGCAGGGAAACACCCTTAGGGACTAGGAAACACTTGGACTAAGTGTTAGAATCACATGTGATTCATCAAAGGGGTGTATGGGCCCATACTACTGAAAGCACAGGACCCGTACGCGTAGCAAGGAAGTCACAACCCCTAGGGTGTGGTTGGGATTAAATCCCCCGTCATTGTGTGGATTGTCTGAAATCTTCCTGTTATATTTTCAGTATGGTGGTTACGAGGCGTTTGGTGACTGGATCCGGATCGGGATCAGGGCAGGGCGATTAGGAGGCCCTGACAGCGCCTGAGGTTATCGGCCAGGAGGGGCCAGCAGCACCCGAGACTGTGGTACAGGCGGGGACGGAGGAGCTAGATGCCAGGATTTGAGAGATCCTGCATGATGAGGTTGCTGCTATGTTACGGGCTCAGTTGCCGGAGATTTTTGGGTCTATCAAGACCGCCATGGTCGAGTACTTTGACGAGCGCTATGCAGCCCTTGCGGAGGCGGCTACCGCGGTAGCTACTACAGCTGTATCAGCGGCAGGGGTAGGAGCCAGTCGGTCTTTTCAGTACCAGGACATCGATAACACGAAGCCCCTGACTTTCGATGGGATTCAGGACCCTATCTGTAACACCCTGTTCGGAAAATCTTTCACTTATGGATCCAAAAGTCAAGGCTAGGGGGCATTTTGGTCATATATGGGTTTTGAGTTTTATTCAAGAAGGTTTCGGGTCGGGGTGTGTTGTTAGAAGCATAGGGCTTCTCGCCACCTTTCCGTGGATATAAAGTTCATCGGAAACGGATCTAGAATGAAGGAGTTATGACACTTTGAAGATATTGGCAATAATGGCCCCTATGGAGAAAAGTTCACATGGAAGGCCATGCATGCATTTTTGGAACACGCGTGGGTACACCCAGCGTAAGCTGGGTTACGCCCAGCGTAGTGGGGCAAATGATCGTGAGTGCGGAGAGGCGTACGCCCAACGTACGAGAGGTACGCCCAGCGTACGCTTAGAGCCTCAAAACCCTATTTTTAGGGAGTGCCACTATATAAAGAACATAATGGCTCCAACCCTAGCCCCCTTATCAGCCTCCCCAATTCCAGAGAAACCCTAGAATGCCCCAACCCTTCATTTTGTGAGATCTTGACCTTGGGAAGCTTAGTTTGGTGGTTTAAAGCTTGGAAGAGAAAAGAAGAAGAGTGGCAAAGAGGAACCTTGGAGGCCAGAGCTTATAGATCTGAGATAAAATCATCTTCTGGAACACTTTGAAGGTATAAAGCTCACAACTTTACTTAAGGGTGCTTAGATCTAGTATGGTTTAGTTTTTGGTCCAAAGGTGAAAGCTTTATGGCTTAAATCCTATTTCCAGACCAATGGTTGCCTCCCTTGGTGCTAAATGACTCCCTAGAATAGAAAGTTGATATCTTGATGGTCCAAATGAGTTCATGCATGAGTTAAGACCTTTGTCCATGAAAATAGATTATGGTTTTCGGAGTTGGAGCTTATATGAGTCATGGAAGCCATCAAGTAAGAAACTTTATGGTTTAAGACATGAAATAAGACCTGGATCTGAGTTTGTAGCCTCTGAATCGGAGTATTAAGCACTTAATGGAAAGATGGCTTAACAGGGTACTACGCTGAGTGTACGTGTAGGTACGCCCATCATACTCATCATCAAGCCTGTACGCTAAGCGTACATTGGAGTACACCCCGCGTAACGCTGCCAGTTTGGGTTTCGAGCATTTAGGCCTCGGTGTGGGCTGTACTTTGGACTATAGGTCTTTGGGCCTTAGTGGGCCACCAGGAGTCAGTGATTATGGGCCAAGTATATGTGTTGGGCTTAGGGTAAGGCCCAATAAATGGATTGGGTCCTATGTAGCAAATTGGGCCATTAATGGGCCAATAGTGGGCTTTGGAAGCCTATCTAGTGTTGGGCCTTTTATATTATGTTTGGGCCTTAGTTATGGACCATATTGGGGGTAGGGGTAAAAAGGTCATTTTACCCTAAGAAGGACTATTGCTTTGAGCTAAGTGTTATTTGGTCTTGGGAGCCGAGGGAGCAGCAGTCGGGGAAAACTTCGGTTAGCAGCCAGAGGGTTATCAGCAAAGTTCAGCAGTGCAGGTGAGTTTTCCCTTTGTGTGAATGGGTCTACGGCCACAATGCCGACCCATGTAGTGATGAGTAGGAAGACCTGGGGGTTAGCCCTATGCATTGTATGCTAGTATGATATTCCGGACCAAGGTCCGATGTCGGGCGGGTGCCCAGTGAATGGTCTGCATGATAGATTATACTTGTTGTCTGTGTGATACTTGTATGTGCCTGGTAGGGATGTGAGGGTGGGCGAGGTCCCGTATCTCACCATTAGCAGAGTATGGACGGGGTTCCATATCTCATTAGTAGCAGAGCAGGGGCGAGGCCCGAGTTAGTATGGAGGTGAGTGTGGGCGGGGGCCCGTATCTCACTATCAGCAGGAGCGTGAACGGGGTTCCATGACTCACCAGTAGCAGGACAGGGGCGGGGACCAAGATAGGCGAGGCCTTATATCAGTAGTACATTAGAGTATGTTTAGCTTTGTGATATGTGTTATGTTATATGCTTGTATTTGTTAGTAGCGGGCGAGGCCCACCGAGCGGGGCTCGATGCCAGGCGGGGCCTGATGCCGGGCGGGGCCCGATGCAGTGGGTGGGGACCTAGTTAGTCCCGGACTTCGGTCCGAAGCAGAGGGCAAGGCCCTAGTCAATTCCGGACTTCGGTCCGATGTAGTGGGAAAGGCCCAGTATATGGTATGTGGTAGGTTGGGGAACTCACTAAGCTTCGAGCTTACGGTTTGCTGTTTTGGTTTCAGGTACTTCCGGTAGCGGAGGGAAGAGCTCAGGGTGATCGCATGGCACACACACAGCAAAGAAGTTTAGCCTGGGATGTTTACTCTGATAAAATAAAATAATGTTTTTGGACTTGATACTCTGACGTGATATGTTTTGTATGAATGGTTGACTCTTTGGGTTTGTTTATTAAATTAAAAACGAAAATTTTGGTATGGATTTTTGGCTCGTTACACTATCATATCCATGAGGTGGCTATTGGACATCCAGGGATGCTTTTTCACATGTTCCTGTCCGACTGACCAGAAGGCTAGGTGTGCCCTGAACATGTTGAGGTCCGGGGCGAAGGACTGGTGGAGGTTGATGACAGGGTCTTATTCGGATGAGCAGAGAGCTGCAGTCTCTTAGGATCAGTTTAGAGAGATGTTCCGCTCCCGCTACATTCCACGGGTCGAGCGTGAGTGGCTAGCTCAGGAGTGTTTGGAGATGAGACAGAATGCAGAGTCGGTGACGAAGATCACCCGTATGTTCATAGAGAGGGCGATGTTTTGCCCGGAGTTTGCTTCCGAGCAGGCTCAGATGACACGTTATTTGAGCATGCTCAAGACTGACATTAGACAGTTCGTTGCTACCCAGCGGTGTGATACATTGCTGGAGCTATAGGAGGCTGCCAGGCGGCGTGAGTTAGAGATTAAGTTACAGTTGCGAGAGCAGAGGCAGGCCCAGGTGCAGTCGCAGCCGGCGCCAAAGCGGTCCAAGACCGCTGATTCCAGGGTTGGAGGACAGAGTGGCCGCACTTGTGAGAAGTGTGGGAAGGGTCATTCCGGAGTTTGTAGGTCCGGGGGTGCATGCCGCAAGTGCGGAAAGGAGGGGCACTATGCGAGGGATTGTCGCCAGGTGGCCCCGGTTCAGGACATGAGGATTTGCTATCACTGCCATCAGGTTGGTTATGTGAAGACCAACTGTCCACAGCCTGTTGCTAGACCGGTGCAGGCTCCAGCGTCGGCTACATTGAGAACTACTGGCGGGGGACAAGGTAGAGCAGAGCCCCCGAGGGCTGAGGGACGTGCCTTCCAGGTTACGACAGAGAAGGTCGAGTCAGCGCCAGATGCAGCTGCTGGTATGTTTCTATCTGTATCTTATTGTTTATAATTCTATTGCGATTTTTCCATCCCTTTCTGCATATGGCAGAGGAGAGTTTGACGAGTTTAGTATCAAGAAGCCGTAGACGGTTAGGATTCAGGGATGTTTGAGAATGGGAGGTTAGGATGTAGGATCACCATTCCAGGGCTAGAGACTGTGAATTTGAGAGACAGAAGTGTTCAGCTGGGATTCAGGTTCTTTCGAAGTTCGGTTGCTCCACGCCAGGAGAGTGGTTCTGCGGAGACTCTTCGTTTCAGGATTCATCGTTCGATAGGAAGTATGGAAATTCTTGGCTTGGACAGTTAAGTAGAGTTATGATCTCGCCACTAGTAGGTAGTGGTTAGTGTCCCAAGTGGGGGGAGAATTAGAAATTCTCAGAGGGGGCATCGATCACTGAGGGTTCGGTTAGCTGCCAAGGTCGGACAGTACTTCAGCACGCGCATACAGGATTTCAACGTATGTGAAAGATACGCAGGTCAGGGATCAGATCACGGTTTTCCGAGAGGATGGACGATCGACATGAGGCCTGGGGTTAGGGCGGGGTGATAGTCCGCAGAATGGATCGGGAGTTCGAAGCCCTAAGTGGGAGAGAACAGGTTGCATAGGAGAGAGAGCACCAGGAGGGATGATCCAGGGAGATGCTCAACAGTTTAGAGCGGTCCGGATAGACTGAAGGCCGGTGGGGCGTACCAGTCAGGCCGAAGGCTCGGGGAACGGTCCAAACAGGCCGAAGGCCCAGAGAGGCGGTCCAGACATGCTGAAGGTTCTAAGAGTGGTCCAGATAGGCTGAAGGCCTGGTGAGGCGGTCCAGTCATGCTGAAGACTATGTATATGTTTGTAGATCTATGTTCGGGTATTGAGTAGGCAGCTACGCTATAGCAATCAATAGGTCCGTTCCAGGTATTGAACACTCTGTTGGAGTCGGCTGAGGACTCTGGTGTATTTTGGTTGATTGGAAGTTGTTATTAGAGGATGGAAGGAGTTCAAAGGATCTTTGTGATCTCTTTAGTTCGGAGTGTCGCCGAGGTTCCATCTTCTTGGATCGGGTAATACTCCAGTTGGGGACTGAGAGTGGATCCGAATGAGTATCTGTTAGTTTTGAGAAAGTTTGAGATTAGAACGTTCTGTCATTCAGGTTCTGGGAACCGGCTTAGATCTTTTCTTGAGCGTTTATGGTATTGGGATGGGGTTGAGGCGGTCCTGCGTTATGCAGTAGGATAAGATACCCGGTGCGGACCGACGGTGAGTCGCAGGCACATAGGTTCCAGATAGAGCGGTAGGATTAAGGCAGTAGGCCAAGATAACCGGTGTGGGCCAGCGGTAAGTCGTAGGCACAGGGGTTCAGTAGAGAAGCGGGATTTGGGACAGGAGGTTAGCGGACCAGGGCGGTCCGGATAGACTGAAGGCCTGGTATGGCGGCCCAGTCAGAACAAACGCCCGGCGAGCGGACCGGGGAGGCTGTAGGCCCTGAAGGGCGGCCCAGTCATGTCGAAGGCTCGGTGTACGATAGTTTTTGTAATCTATGAAGGCACTGAATTGCCGCAGCAACAGGTAATTTACGGTCCTATTTTGGTGAGAACCTCGAATTATCAGGATTGGGTGTAAGTGGTATGGAAGTAACAAAGGTTCAGTAGAGTTGTCTGTTAGGAAGTCAGGCCGAATTCGGGATTCCCGGATTCAGGGCGCCGGAGCGCGTGCAAATGGATGTTCTGTAGAGGTTCAAGGGAGTTGCACTCGGTTGTGATGAACCAGAGGATTGTGGAAGAGACACAAGGATAGATCCTTGGATCTCCAGTTATGGGTAGACCCGAGTTAGGTTCATGGAGGTATTCCAATCTAGGGTATTCCATTCTGAGGATGACCGAACCCTACGATTGACTGGACTTGATATGTTGGTTTTTCAACCCGAGGGTTGATTGGGCCAAACATGTGAGGGATATGGGGTATTCCATCCTAGGGACGACTGGACCTGTCATAGGCATACCTGGTATTCCAGCCCGAGGCTGATTGGGCCAGGTATGAGTGTTTATGTGATATAGCTGGTTGTTCATGGGAGTTACCCGGAAGCTGGAGGATGCATCATCCTGTCAGCGCGGAAAGGGACTAGATTCAGGAAGGGGACAGGATGAGTTTCCAATATTGCAAGTTACTCGGGTTATCACTAGTTTTGGGAAAGGGAAGATAGATTAGTTTTGTGAGAGAGACCAGTGAATTATAGTAGTATCTAACTTTCGCAAGTCACGAAAGTGTGTTCATGACAGGAAGGTGGCAATATCATCAGGTGATACTTAGATTAATGTGTGCTAATATCAAGGAGAAGAGACCGGTGGCCGGCTTGGAGCATTAGACAGGGATCCTGCACATGAAGGAGTTGCCGTAGAAAAGATGCGGTGGTAGAGTCTGAAGAGACCTGAGTTGGATGGGTGGTCGGAGACTGCAATGCAGGAGTGTTATCCCAAAAATCATGCACTGCAGCAGGCTTCGAGGATGAAGCCTAATTTAAGTGGGGGAGAGTTGTAACATCCCAAACTTCAGAAGTATGATTTATGGGCTTATGTGTAATTTTAGGAGCCTACTCGGCGAGTAGGTATGCATACTCGTCGAGTTAGAGCGGGTTTTGGCCACGTGTTAAGTGACCAACTCGCCGAGTCGGCGGCTGGACTCGACGAGTTGGTGCTGGGAAGAGAAAACCCTAATTTTAGGGTTTGCATCCTATTTAAAGGACCTTAAGTCCTTACCTCAGCCCCCTTATCACCCCTTGACGTCCAGAAGCAGCCCTAACCGATCCAAACCCCCATTTTAAGTGTGTGAAGGAGGGAAAGTGTGTTTTGAAGCAATTACAAGAAGAAGGCTTGGAGTTTAAGAAGATTTGATCATAGAGGAGCCGGTTGATTCGATCTCTCTGCTCAGTGGCATCAGTCTGAAGGTAACAAGTTGTTACCTTGACCTTGTTCTTCCTAGACCTCTTCATGTTGAAGATTAGGGCTTTTATAGCATGGGTGATAATCATTTTCAGGTATGGGATAGGATCTGAAGTTGTCACTTCAGATCTGAGCTCATCTTGGACTCTAGAGCCATAAAGTCTCCAGCTTTAGCAAGCATGAACCCTTCCTTTTGAGTTAAACTCCATTTCAAGTTTAGTTTTGGCATTATGAGTCATTAGAGCCTTGCATGCACGTAAAGTTTGCAACTTTACGTGATAAACGTGCATTGGGAAGCTGGATCTACAATTTGGAGCCTTAGCATGGCTTAAAACCGTCTGAATGAATAAAGGACTGAAGGGACTCGGCGATTTGTATGAACGACTCGGCGAGTCCAATGAAGATTGTCGTAGACTCGGCGAGTTGTATGAACGACTCGACGAGTCCGATGAAGGTTGTCATGGGCTCGGCGAGTCAGTCGAGTGACTCGGCGGGTTGGCAAGTTATGCAAGGAACTCAGCGAGTAGCTAAGGGTACACGACAAGTTAAGGTCAACATGGACTGTTGACCTTGACAGTTGACTTTGACTTTGACCAAGGGTTGACCAGTTGACTTCTGAGGGTATTTTGGTAAATTGGGTATTTATAGCAAAGGACATTGGTGAATACAGGTGTTGGAGTTGGAGCTACATTTGGAGGAGTTTGACACTACCTTCCGAGCTACTTACGAGGTGAGTTATCCTCACTATATCAACAGGGTCTACGGCACCAAGGCCGGCCCTTTATCGGATTTGTATCTGGGTATATTGCATGATATGTTTATTGATCTGTTAGATCTACGTCCTGGTAGTAAGGACGGTATTGTGTTTAGTGACCTGGTTTAAGTCGGTATCTTGGTATATAGGATGATGTTATGTTAGTGACCGGTTAGGTCGGTATCCTGGTTATAGGATGTTGCTATGCTATATGATCTGTTAGATCGGTTTGTTTTCCTATAGACTGTTATGTGATTATCTGTTATATGTGCACATGGTTGTTTTGATTGGGGGGTTGGGTTGAGGCGGGTCCTGCTTTGTGCTGTAGGCCAACATACCCAGGGCGGACCGGATTGACTGCAGACCCAGGAGGGCACATAGTCAGGCCGAAGGCCCGGCGAGTGGTCCGGATAGGCTAAAGGCCCCGAGAGGGCGGTCCAGACGTGCCGAGGCTGGGAGAGTGGGCCAGATAGACTGAAGGCCCGGTGCGGGCGGACCAGTCATACTGTAGACTCGGAGAGTGGACCAGGTGGACTGAAGGCCCGGTGCGGGCGGACCAGTCACACGGTAGACTCGATATGCATGGCTGTTCTGTATACGTTGATATGATATGATTATGGTTATATGAGGTTGGTATTTTGGGGGTAACTCACTAAGCCTTCGAGCTTACATTTATCGATTATTGTTTCAGGTACAGCGGCTGACCGCGAGAAGGCGAAGGCGTGACCGTTCACTTCCTCGATTATGATTATGATTTCTGGGAACTCTGATATTAAACTATTTTGGAAACCTTTTTGTAATAACTATTGGTATTTTGAATGTTTTAAAAGTTTAAATTTGGCATGAATTTTATGGGTGTTACACCATCAAACGGATCTGATTGATACACAACCAGATTGGGGACTTACAATATCTAATCACATATGATTTATATAGACATCATTATTTTTTGTCCATATAAATCATATGTGATTAGATTCATATAATCACGTGTGATTATATGTATTTAATCACATATAATTACAGTTGACAAAGAACAATTATTGAATCGAGAATGTGACAATGAATCTTATCAACATAAATCATATATGATTGGATACATATAACTACATGTGATTATATGTAATTAGTCAGATATGATTTATGTAGACAATATTTATTTTTTTGGTTTCAATTGAATAATTTCTTTTGTGTATTTAATCACATGTGATTATATGTATATAATCACATGTTGAAACAAAAAGTGACCCTCTGTAGCTAAGGAACTACAGACATGTTGTTTTGATGATATCGTAGAGAAGATGTTACCGGAGAATGACTTTATCTTTTGTGAACCGCAGACTTAAAGACCTACCGCAGAGATGAACGATACATGAAGACTGTTTATGTTACTTTTCTGACATTTATTGTTTACATTGTAATACCCAGTGAACCTTTCAAGGTCACTGTAGTCAGTAGTTTAATATTATTTAACTATTCAATGTAACTTTTGGGGCCTCTATAAATAGAGCATCCCTCTTCTGTTGGATTAGATGTCTAAGTCCATAACAATTATTGGTATGTACTTGACCCGAGAGTAGCATGGTCCATTTGGGTTACATATCATCAGGACAATTTGTTAGGATATATTAATATGAAATCATATGTTTTAATTCATATTGAGCAAGAATTAATTTGGAATTAATTTAGTGATCAAAAGAGACTAATTAAATCTATGGGGACTAATTATGGTAATTAGTTATATCTATATGTGTTGGGCTTATGATCCATGTTGGACTAAGTTTATGTATGGATACATAAAGAGTTGGGCCACATGAACCATAGATCATAAAACCCATGGGTATGGATTTGGGTTATACCCATGACCCTTGGAATCCTACATATAAATATGTTCTCTATAGCTAAAAAAACGCCTACATGCATATTCTTGGAGTTCATGGGTGTTTTTGGGTGCATGGAATTCTCTCTCAAGTTCCACCTTTGTCCATGATGTGTTGTGATTCCATTTGAGGCTTCCACACTATTGGGGCTAAGCTTTTAAAGGCCAAATTCATCAAGTTCTACAAGCTACACAAAGAGGTAAACTTCTAACTAGTATTTTATGTAGTTTATATCATTTATATGCTAGTTGTAGCTTTAAAGCTTTGGAAACAATATTCCATGTATAATTAGAGAAAACATAGATCCAAAGCTTTTAGGGTTGTATGTGCACCATAGGATGTTGTAGTATACTAAAACCCTACAGTGGTATCAGAGCCATGGGTTGTTTTCTATTATACTTGATGCTTCTTGTTTTTCCAAAGTTGAAAATGTGCCATTTTTGCATCTGACTGCTCACCACGACGTGGAAGCTTTTACCACGATGTGGTGATGCACCTATGAGCAAAATTTCGTGTTTTGTCTTACTACTGGATGAGGATCATTACCCTAAACTGTTTTTTGAACCTAGAAACCTGTTTTTCAAGAGGGTAATGTTCTTGCTTGCCCAATTACAAAGTAATTGTTAAAGCTTCAAGATTTGTATTAGTTTATATGATTAGCTAATTTCTTGAAAATTGTTGATGTGAATTATCTTGTTCTTATGAGTTAGTTTAGATTAATAGAAAATTTATGTGATAATTGGTTTTCGATTCAAATTGATCTAAAAGTTGTTCATAATATGAGTTTTAAATTGTCCTCAAGTTATATGAAAGGTCTCATTTATGAATTTTAAAACTCATAAAATTTCCATAAGTTATGAAAATGAAGCGTCTCATTTTTTAAATGTTTTTAAAGTCTTCCATAACTTGTCCTCAAGTTATGGAACTTGAAGAGTTTTTTCATTAAACCACTTTAAACTCATAAGTTATGCATTTGAAAAGTTTTGATAAGTTTCAAAACTTGCCCTCAAGTTTTGGAATTTGTAAAGTCTCTCTCATGATTACTTTAATTCCAAACCCTAGAATTTTAAAATTCAAACCTTATGGACTTTATTGAATTAATTAAAGTGTCTAATTAAAAGAAAGTTAATAATTCCATAATGACATGGTTTAAGTTTAATTAAATTAAGAGTATAGTTTAACTAATAGATAAAATCACCAAGTATTTTAAATGTGTAAAATACACCCTTATACTATTATAATATTAAAAGTTAATACTTATATATATGTATAAGACAAGTCAGTCTTACCGTTAGTACGCCTCATTCACGAAGCCGGTCTATAAAGGGGTATAAGGTTACTGCCTATAAAATGGTAGTTTAATGGGTGTCCACTCTCACCCACCGCTTCCTTGACAGGTGGAGGGTCGTTAGCCGAACGAGTTTGACAGGAAATTTAAATTCTCATTAAAAGTATAATGAAATACTAAGTAACTAAACACTTATAAATTCCCAATCTTAGTTACTTAGGAAAATGTGAATTTGGTGCTAACCCATGAAATTGCACTTTGCACCTTGTTAAGTCATTAGTGGAGCGTGTGTGGTTAACCGGCACACTAATCTGGGACTGACAATGTGTGGATAATGGTAGCTTGATGTTAATCATAGATTAATGGAGCGTGTGTGGTTAACCGGCACATTGATTAGGTGGTTGTAATATTAAGTGTAACAAGTTAATTTGCATGGTTATTCACTCCTCGTTTGTGATCCTCGGCATCCCAATCACAAACTTGAAGGGCACAATCGAGATTTAAACATGCCATTGAATAGTATAATGAATCTCAAAAGATCTAGGAGTTTCAATTCATTTAAAACGTAATGTAAAATTTCATTTTTCATGGTGGAAATTGGTAAATCGTCATTTACCTACCTTCAAATATTTTGTAGCTTGGATTACGGCATCCCTCTTCCAAGTTATAAAATATTGTGTTGGGTCCTAGCCTTAATATTTCATATTGGGTGTTATATTAAGGACTTAAATCAACTAAACTTGAATTTCTCCTTCATAGAAGTCTAGTTATGACAATTATGGTCTTCCTTATCCTTTTGGATAAAGCTATCCTAATGAAGATGATATCGCAAATGGCAATCAAGGTGAAAGATTAATCCCTTTGTTGTGCATTAATGGGACTGGAAATCATACTTCACTTCCTCCACCCCCTACAATTATTTTCCCTAAGCGACAAGTTCTTGAATACTTCAAGGTCACTCAATCCCTATTGGCAAGCAGTGTCTATATGTACTCACATCTTGGAGATGAAGTCTCATATTGACAACCTGGGAGAGTTGGGTGTCGAAGTCTCAAGGAAGTTGACTGTTGACTGGGTTCTTCAATCACTTTCCGAGTCATATAGTGAGTTCATTAAGGACTACTATGTGACAGACCACGGCATGAACCTTAATGATCTTACCTATTTGCTTGTTGTTGTTGAATCAGCAATGATTTGGAGCACTAGTAAAGCAAATTTGATTGGAAGATCTACTTCCCAAACTTTCATGGACATTGACAATGGAAACAATGGAAGTCCAGAAAAGTCTTCTCTTCCCAATGGAAAAGGATCGGCCATAGTCAACCCGGTTGACCAAATGGTAAAGAGAAAGGCTAAGTCTGAGATAGTCCCATGTACCATTACTAAAGAGTCCATATGTTTCTATTACCAAAAGAAGGGGCATTGGTTGCGAAGCTGGCTTATTTACCTGTAACTTCACTAGGATGGTAAAAGTCAAAATTTTGACTATACTTCAGGTAAAGACCACTTTCCCAACTCTATTAAGTTCCTATTTGGAGATTCTTAATACATGATGTGACTAGGTCGCATTCTGATGTTTTGTAGAATCGAAGAAATGAAAGGGAACTTAAAGGAAGAGTAAGTTCATTCTGATCGCGAATATGGATTTCAATCGCATGATTCGAAGATCAGAATTTTGAGCTGCTGCTTAAGAGTTATGATAGATTGCTTACGAATAGATAACAACATAGTTTTCATATGTATTTGCATTGTAAGGATAAGTTTTTCAGCAATTTTATAATAAAAGGAAAAATTTTGATTTTATTTATTTTAAGTATCCTTACAATGGGATTTGTGAAAATTGTTGTTTATATGATTCCATTGATAAAAATACTGGAAAATATATTTGATTCTTTCGTTTGTGGTAGTGTCATAATTTACCAAATAAGGAAAGATTCTCATCACCCAAGTTTCAGTTGGATAAAAACTGGGAATCATGCAACTTGTATTGTATGATGAATGAGAATTTTCATCTTTGGGAAATTAAGACTAATTCCTCGTTCACATGTATATGTGAGTCAAGTGAAGGACTAGGAGATTGGGTACACTTGGTTGTGCACTGATCAGGTCCACCACAAAGAACGATAAGCCTATTCGTCATGATTTACTAAAGTTTAGCAAATATGGTTGTGCTTACAAGTTTAAGTATAATTCTGAAACATTGGAAAAGTTTCAATGTATGGTTGGACGAATGAGAAGAATCAAATTAGGCAGAAAGATAAAAGTTTCTCCAATCTAAAAAGATGGGAGAGTACTTCAGTATCATGTTTTATGATCATCTTAATGATTATGAAAAACCATATCACAGTTGATCCTCTAAGGACATCTTAGTGCATTTGTTTGACTAAGAAGAGGAATCGTGAATTGTTGAAATGGTTAAATCAAAATATGAATCATACTTCGTTCCAAAATTGAGTCTTAGAGTAACACTACAAGATCGAGCCTTGAGTGACATAATGTTAAGAAGGTTTAAAATACTTATCAAATGTAGAGTAAAATTTTTTCTACTCTTGTACATTTGAAATTGGTGAGTTGTGATGTTTTGGATAAAACAAAGACCAACTAAGGCCAATTGTGTGAAGTGTTTGTCTTGATAAGAATCCACACTAACTCTTGAATATTTTCTTTGTCAAGGAATGGTTCTTGACAAGAGAATATTATATGTCAAGAGGTCAGTGGGAGTCTTAAAGATCTTGAAAAGTTTCAAGAACTAATCAAGAATAAAACCTGTTGCTTATCACTAGCACGCGACTTGAGGTTTGTAACCTATCGTGTTGACATATTCTTGTTTCTGTGCCTATTAGAGTTAAAGTTGACTATGCATATAGGTTCTATGAGTTCTCAATTGTTTGCATAACAACCTGGAAGCAATGGTAGGCCCTTGTGCTGCCGGGTGGCAAGAAAACCAGGATTAAACAAGTTCAGTCCATATGAGTTTGGATTTGTCACTAACTTTGTCTTGTGATTATGGTTATGACAAATTTACATGGATAGGAACACATACACCATAAAAATCTAAGTTTCATAAGGTTTCTCTCCGATTCATGAAAATGATGGTGAGGAAACGCTTTCACTAAGTAGATTTTAAGTAGATAGCAATTGTGATATTTGCATTCTCAAAGTCGTTAGTGGAGCGTGTGTGGTTAACTGGCACACTAAAATAGACTAGTGGGAATGGAAAAAGGTCTAAACATTATGATTACGGCATCCCTCTTCGTAATTGTTTAGACACACATGTGAGCTATCCAAGGAAAGGTGTATGAAATCGGGAAGCTTAGATAAAGTTTTATCAAAGCATCTCGTATCAAAAATCTGAACTTTGGTAAGAAAGTCAATAAGTATTGATTTCTAGAAGTCCAGCTGATTTCTGGATACATGTCAAAGCTAGTAGGAGCATAATTTTTATTCTAATCATGGTTATTATGCTAGCGGGAGCATAATGATTATGGTAAGTGTTGCAAGTTAGCAATGTTAATTACAGAAAACAAAAGTTTCAAGTTGCAACGTTGTAGGGTTTGGAAAGTTGTTTTGCTATAATTAAGGGAGATGAAATTATACTTCATTCCAATTCTAAAAGCTTAGATTGTGAGTATTTAATCAAATTTAGTCATGATTACATTATTTGCATTATAAAATTTGATTATGATTACGGCATCCCTTTTCATAATTCAAATTATGAGAACATGCCAAATAGAAATAGAAATATTATAGCAAAAGACGGGTCTAGTATCATGTCTTTATGTGAGACATCATGAATCGTGTCCTATATGCTTTGGATATAGGATCGAATACATGTGCTATAATATTCATCCGTTCTAGAATTTTCCAAATGCCTAGGGAAATTAAGAGGGAAAAAGGAATAGAACTGGATACGACTAAAATGATTAAGCAATTGTCGAGGACAATCTGAGGTTTACCTAAGATTGGTTGCTCATGGATAGTTGGAAGTATGGTGTAAATTTTGGAAGGACCATATTGACATATTCTGTAAAAGAGGCAACTCTTGTTCAGAAGTGATAGTCAAAATGGGAATATGGAAATGTTTCCGTAGGTGGAAGTTATTCATTAAATCTGTGTAAGATTAGAAAACTTAATGCAAGAAGGATGTTCAAAGGAATGTACTTTGAATGTGAGACTTCGTTTCCATGAAATTGCTCTCCATTGGAATACTTTGTAATGTCTGTTGTCGAGTCTTTGTGGCTTTTGTGCATAGTCATTACAAAAGGATCAATGCATATGAAACATCCCAAAAATATGACCCAAAAATTTTTGTTTTCAAATCATAATTAAAATCATAAACCATTCAAGTCATAAGTAAAATCATGATTCATGTATCATAAAACATCATAGTGTCTATCTCAAATCAAGATCTTATAACAAATCATCAGAGTAAACTCCCAGGCTGTGACTGTGGTGTGTGCCATGCGATCAACCCGAGCCCTTCCCTTTGCTACTGGAAGTACCTGAAACCAAAACTGAAAACTGTAGGCACGAAGCTTAGTGAGCTTCCCCAAACTACCACATACCATACAATAACACATATTGGGCCTTGCCCGGCATCGGACCGAAGTCCGAAATAACTTGGGCCCCGCCCACTGCATCGGGCCCCGCCCGGCATCGGACCGAAGTCTGGTATAAGTTGAACATAACATAAACATAACATATAAAATAATCACATATACTGCATCGGGCTTGTCCGTCATCGGACCAGAGTCCAGAACATATACCACATATCATAACATGCATGAATCACGAAGACATCAAGCATACATAACTACTTCTAGGGACCACCCCAGCATTGGACCGAAGTCCGGAACTACTATCATCTAAACAGGCCGACATTGTGGTCGTAGACCCATTCCTACTGGAAGGAAACTCACCTCGTATGACTGACTGTTGTAACTCTGCGTGAGGAATCTCTGTCTGCTGCTCCGACGACTCTCCGGCTATAATTTCCATAAAGGTACTTAGTCAAAAACCGATAATTTCTCTTAGGGTAAAATGACCATTTCACCCCTGGATAAAGTCAACATCCCGGTCAAAGTCAACACCTAGTTGACCTGACTCGCCGAGTTGATTCACCAACTCATCGAGTCCCTATTCTTTCATCTGTTCCCAACCCCGACTCTACTCGTCGAGTCTAGCAAGAACTCAACGAGTTCTCCTTCAAACCTAACATCAAGACTATCCTCATCTGGCTCGCCGAGTTCATCTTCACCATAAGAGTGTGACTAGTCTATGACTCGTCGATTTGTATGAGCAACTCATCGAGTCCGTCTTCATGGGTTGGGGATTGCCTTGGACTCGTTGAGTGTGTTCATCCACTCGCTGAGTCCCATGGTTTCCAGGTCCATAACTACGTCTATTTCGTTGATTCCTTCTTCTGGACTCATCTAGATCCCTTCTAAACTTAACTGGATCCCTTCAAAACATAGAAGATGGGAGAACCAACCCCCCCCCCCCGACTCGTCGAGTCCCAAAAGAGACTCGCCGAGTCTACTTATGTCCAAGTCCATAACTCGATTTCTGTTGTGCAAAGCTCATCCAAAAGGTAGATCTGGGCTCCTAAGGCCGATATAACATGTAAAGTCACGAACTTTACGTGCATGCATGGGACTTTCAAGATTAAAGGACCAAAAATGGGGTTTATTACATGCATGGGGTTCTCATGGCCATAAAGATGGCACCTTTATGCCATGAGGACCCTCCAAGGTTCCAGATCTGAAGCTTCTACCCTACATTACACCCTAAAGTCCGAAATGACATGGAAATTCCCTCAAAGATGCCAAGGTTCAAACCCCAAATTAGATCTAACACATAGGAGGTCAAGATAGGGGCTATTTACCTCAAATACACTGGAAATGCAACCAAACTCAGAATCCACTGACTTGCTCCATGATTCACCAAGCTTCCCTCCCTTCTTCTAGCTTCAAATCAAGATGCAAAGGCACAATATAGCTCAAAGATGCTCACAATGGATTAGGGTTTGGAGGACAGGACTTGGGGGTGATGGAAGTTGGGGTGGAAGCCTCTTAAGTTGTTTAAATAGGGTGCAAACCCTCCAATTTAGGGTTTTACTCGGACAACTCCTACTCGCCGAGTTGGTCTTCCGACTCGTCGAGTAGGCAACTTAGTCCCCCGACCCGGAGACGATCCTACTCGACGAGTTGGGCCTCTAACTCGCCGAGTCCAAGGGTAAAATGTGAAGTTTGGCTTGAATTTAACTGCGTACCTGAGACCGAGTGTTACAATTCTTCCACACTTGTCTTAGACTTCGTCCTCGAAGTCTGCTGTCTCTGAAAACAACTCTGCGTAATGCTCCCTCATTTCCTCCTCGGACTCCCACGTCCACTCCGAACCCTTGCGGTGCGGCCATTGCACCTTCATTAACTCTACCCTCTTGTTTCTCGGCTCCTTCGTCTTGCGATCTAAAATCTTCACGGATCTCTCGATGTAGTTCAGGCTATCATCCACCTGAATGTCCTCAAGGGGTACCACTGCTGAATCGTCCACTATGCACTTCCACAACTGAGCAACATGGAACATGTTGTGGATCTGGCTGAGCTCTGCTGGAAGATCTAACCGATAGGCAACCCGACCCACCCGGGACGAAACCCTAAATGGGCCAATGAACCGGGGGCCCAGCTTGCCCCGTTTCTGAGACCTGATAACACCCTTCCAGGGTGACACTTTCAGGAGGACCATATCGCCTACCTATAACTCCAAATCTGAACGCCGCTTATCGGCGTAACCCTTCTGCCGACTCTGAGCAGTCTGGAGCCTGCTCCGGACTTGTTGAATCCGCTCCGTGGTCTTGAGTACTACCTCCGTACTCCCCATGACTCTCTGACCGACCTCAACCCAACAGATTGGGGTCCTACACTTCCTCCCGTAGAGCATCTCGACGGGAGGTCGGTCTATACTGGAGTGATAGTTGTTCTTATACGAAAATTCCGCTAACGGAATATACGTATCCCAACTGCCACCGAAATCTAGCACACATGCCCGAAGCATGTCCTCGAGAGTCTGAATCGTCCTCTCACTCTGCCCATCCGTATGAGGGTTAAATAGGTGCTAAAATGGAGACGAGCACCCATCTCGTTGTGAAACCGCTTCCAAAACCTAGAAATAAACCAGACATCTCGGTCTGACACCACCGAAACAGGCACTCCATGACGTACCACTACCTCTCACACATAAATCTCAGCTAACTTTTTGGCCGAGATGCTCTCCTGGATCGGTATAAAATGGGCGCTCTTGGTCAACCGATCCACTATGACCCATATCGAATCAACCCCACGTGAGGTCCTGGGAAGCTTAGTAATGATGTCCATCGTGATATCCTCCCATTTCTACACGGGAATGTCTAACGGCTTCATCTTTCCGTGTGGCCTCTGGTGCTCTGCCTTGACCTTCCTGCAGGTCAGGCATCTCTCCACATATCAGGCTACGTCCCGCTTCATGCAGGGCCACCAGTAATCGGGTCGAAGATCTCTGTACATCTTCGTCGCCCTTTGGATGGATGGAGAACCGAGACTTGTGGGCCTCATCCATCAACACATGTCGTACTCCGCCCCAGTACGGTACCCATACCCTCCCATGCAGGTTCAACAATCCTCAGCTATCGTAATCAAACGAAGCTACTCGGCCCACGATCCACTCGTACTTCTGGCGCTCCTCCTTCAGGCCCTCAACCTGCGCCTTTCCTAATCTGCTCCAGTAATGGAGTAACCACTGTCATCCTCAGATAGATATCTCGGATCGGAGTCGCTACCTCCTTGAGGCTCAGGGCGTCGGCCACTACGTTGGACTTGCCTGGGTGGTAAAGGATCTCACAGTTGTAATCCTTTACCACATCTAACCACAGACACTGCCTCATGTTCAGACTCGGCTGGTCCATGAGGTACCTCAAACTCTTATGGTTCGTATAGATGGTACACCGGACCCCGTAGAGGTAATGCCGCCAAATCTTGAAGGCGAACACCACCACCCCCAGCTCCAAATCATGAGTTGGGTAGTTAGCCTTGTGAGGCTTCAACTGTCTCAAGGCATAAGCTATCACATGCCCCTGCTGCATCAACATTGCTCCCATACTTGTGATCGAAGCGTCACAGTAGACTATAAAGTCATCTACTCCCTCTGGCAGCGTAAGAATCGGCGCCTCGCATAGTCGCTGCCTGAGCGTCTCAAAGGCTGTCTGCTGCTCGGGACCCCAGCGAAACACCACCGACTTCTTGGTCAGTCGGTTCAGCAGAACTGCTATCTTGGAGAAATCCTGGATGAATCTCCTGTAATACCCTGCCAAACCCAGGAAGCTCCGAATCTCGGATGGAGACTTTGGGACTTCCCACTGCATCACGGCCTCTATCTTTTCCGGATCAACTAATATACCCTTCTGGTTGACGAGGTGTCCCAGAAACTGCACCTCGCGCAACCAGAACTCACACTTAGAGAACTTTGTGAAAAGTCTCTCCCTCCTCAAGGTCTCTAGCACCTCCCTCAGGTGATCCTCGTGCTGCTCCTGAGTCTTGGAATAAACCAAGATGTCGTCAATGAATACTATCACAGACCGATCCAGGATCGATCTGCACACGCGGTTCATGAAATCCATGAACGCGGCTGGAGCATTGGTGAGCCCAAACGGCATCACCACAAACTCATAGTGACCATAGCGGGTCCAAAAAGCGGTCTTCTACACATCATCATCCCTGACCCGCATCTGGTGGTAGTCGGACCGTAGATCAATCATGGAAAACCAAGATGCTCCCTGAAGTTGGTCAAACAAGTCATCTATCCTCGGGAGTGGGTAACGGTTCTTCACCGTTACCTTATTCAGCTCCCGGTAATCTATGCACATACGGTGCGACCCGTCCTTCTTCTTCACAAATAGGATCAGGGCTCCCCATGGTGAACTGCTCAGCCTGATAAAACCCTTATCTAGCAGCTCTTGCAGCTGCGTAGACAACTCCTGCATCTCGGGAGGAGCCAACCGATATGGTGCCTTGGCTATCGGAGCCGCCCCATGAACCAGGTCAATCCGGAACTCGACCTATCTCTCCGGAGGTATTCCATGCAAATCCTTCGGGAACACATCCGGGTACTCTCGTACCACTGGTACATCATCGACTGTCGTCTTACCCTTATCTTGGGTATCCATGACGTAAGCAACATATCCTGCACAACCCTGCTGAAAGTAGCGTCTCGCTCTTCCTGCTGAACAAAGAATCGGTCCGCATTGTGGTCTTTCACCCTGAATCACTAACTCTCCCCCACTGGGAGTGCGAACTCTAACCAACTGCTTCTCACAATCTATAACCGCCCCATTGGGGCTCAACCAATCCATACCCACGATAACCTTATTCCCTCGCAAGGGAATAGGAACCAATTCCACTGAAAACTGCTCATCAAATAACCGAAGTGTACATCCTCTATGAGCTCTTGCGACCCTGACGGTCCTATCATCTGCTATCTCAACGTCAAGTGGGCAATCCATCTCCCCCGGAGCTCTGCTAAATCGCTTGCTAAGTGCAAGCGACACAAACGATCGGCTAGCCCCCGAATCAAACAATACCATAGCTGAATTGTCGTTCACTAGGAACGACCCTATAAACAACACATAAACATGAGTAATAATCAAAAGTAATAAAGAGAAGATGGAGAAAATACATACCAACAACCACATCAGCAGTCGCTCGTGCCTCCTCTGCTGTCAACTGGAAAGCTCTACTCTTCGCCACTGGCGCCTCAGCACGACCCTGCCGGCCGTCTGTAATCCTCAGTGTGGTAGGAGCGAGTACCACCACCTATCCTGCTGGTTCTAAACTCGGACACTGGGACTTCTTGTGTCCCCTCTGATTCCAATGGAAGAAAATCAGATCAGATGTTGTGGTGGTGGTAGTGGTAGTAGTTGTACAATCTCTACTCATATGCCCAATCCGACCGCACTTGAAGCAGCCGGAACTCCCCGCCTTGCACACCTTATCGTGCAACCTGCCGCACTTGCCACACCGAATGTGGCTCTGCTGTCCCCTAGACCTGTGATCAGACACTTTGGGCTTCTTGCCTGAACCCGCTGCGCCAGACGCCACCTCTGGCTTCCTCTTCCTCTCCATCTCTAAATCAATCTCCCTCTCACGAGCCCTCGTAATCATGTCCTCCAGCGTCCTGCAGTTGGAGCGGCTCACAAACTGGCAGATATCACTCTGCAACATTTCATGATATCGGTCCTTCTTCATCTCCTCGTCCGCCACATACTGTGGAACGAGAAGGACCCTCTCCCTAAACTTGCAGGTAATCTCTGCCACAGTCTCTGTCGTCTGTTGGAGGTCCCGAAACTCTCTAGCAAGCTGTTGCACCTCAATGACAGGTGCAAACTCGGCCCTGAACCTGGTCGTGAAATCACTCCAGGTCATCGCATCCAAAACTGAGTCATCAACAATAGCTCGTCCAATCTCCTCCCACCAATCTCGTGCCTTGTCCTTCAGAAGGTAGGATGCTAATCTGACCTTGTCCCCCTCGGGACATCTGCTAGTGCGGAACGCGTTGGCGACATCTGCCAGCCATCTGGTACTCGCAATGGGGTCCCGAGCCCCATCGTAGTCGGGAGCTCCACAAGCTCTGAACTCCCTGAAAGTCAATGTGCACGATCCCATAATGGCCGCTATCTCAGTACGGAACGCACCTAGCTTCTCATCCAGAAGCTCTAAGATACCCTCCTTGACCGATCCAAAAATCACAGGAGTCTGGTCTAGTATGTTGTGTGTGACCTCCGAGGAGATGAACTCCCTGGTCTGCTCATCTAAATGCCCGACTCCAGAGCCTGAGCTTGATCCCTCTTCTGCACCTGAACTACCAACTGCTGGTCTAGGGTGTAAAACCACCATTCTGAAACACATAATAACAAGCGTCAGAATACTAATATAACTGGAGGGATCACACATACTTCAAGTTCCCTAGTCTCATCTCAGCCTTCCTTGATTCGAGTATGGATCCTCTGCTTTCAATAGTACGGGACCATACTACCTTCCATATCTATCCTTACTTTCCTCAAGAACTGCCTCGACTCTACCAAGTCCATTCTACTACGACTGCTCTCTGCTACTCTCATCCTAGGCTTGCCCTAGGGAAATCACCATCCCACTCTCCGCCATCAGCTGCATAAAAGTCCCTGTTTTCTTTCCCTAACTAGCTCGCGAATACTATTACATATTACTCAGACTAGATAATTCTTCGAATGAGAGATCCTACCCTACAATGATTGGACTCAAACAAGAGCTGCGAAATAGAGCTAGACCTAACCTTCTGAAATTATTTAGTCCTTGAAATATGTAACTTGACATATTCATTTACTAGTTAGTGAAAAACAACTAGAACTCCTAAAAGCACAAAGCAAGCAGCATTCGGGCATTGAGTACACATAATCAAGCATATACTACTCTGGCTATCATAATGACTAATCTGTACTGGCATGCAATTCTCAATAAGCTGGTACACATATAACAGGCACATAAGGCATCCTTCCTAGATCCTTAGTCCTAATCTAGCATACTGTTCTCATAAAGCTGAAAAACATATCATAACATAAACTTGTATGGGTAATTTAGGAGTACTTACTTGAGCTCGGCTGATTGCATGCACCACACCCTTTTCTCTTTTCAAAGTTCCTTTCTTTATACTTTTTTAAAATTGTTTTCTTTTATCAAAATCCTTTTATAAACATGGTTTTTATTTTGAAAACTTTATACCACTTCCTTAGTTTGAGTTCATACACACCCGAAAGTAAGCCTGAATCCCTCAAACCAAGGCTCTGATACCAACTTGAAACATCCCAAAAATATGACCCAAATTTTTTTGTTTTCAAATCATAATTAAAATCATAAGCCATTCAAGTCATAAGTAAAATCATGATTCATGTATCATAAAACATCATAGTGTCTATCTCAAATCAAGACCTCATAACAAATCATCAGAGTAAACTCCCAGGCTGTGACTGTGGTGTGTGACATGCGATCAACCCGAGCCCTTCCCTTTGCTACTGGAAGTACCTGAAACCAAAACTGAAAACTGTAAGCACGAAGCTTAGTGAGCTTCCCCAAACTACAACATACCATACAATAACACATATTGGGCCTTGCCCTCTACATCGGGCCCTGCCCAGCATCGGACCAAAGTCCGGCATAAATTGGGCACCGCCCACTGCATCGGGCCCTGCCCGGCATCGGACCGAAGTCAGGAATAACTTGGGCCCCGCCCACTGCATCGGGCCCCGCCCGGCATCGGACCGAAGTCTGGTATAAGCTGAACATAACATAAGCATAACATATAACATAATCACATATACTGCATCGGGCTTGTCCAGCATCAGACCGGAGTCCGGAACATATAACACATATCATAACATGCATGAATCACGAAGACATCAAGCATACATAACTACTTCTCGGGACCACCCCGGCATCGGACCTAAGTCTAGAACTATTATCATCTAAATGCACCGGCATTGTGGTCGTAGACCCGTTCCTACTGGAAGGAAACTCACCTCGTATGACTGACTGTTGTAACTCTGGGTGAGGAATCTCTGTCTGCTGCTCCGGCGACTCTCCGGCTATAATTTCCATAAAGGCACTTAGTCAAACATTGATAATTGCTCGTAGGGTAAAATGACCATTTTACCCCTGGCTAAAGTCAACATCCTGGTCAAAGTCAACACCCAGTTGACCTGACTCGCCGAGTTGATTCACCAACTCGTCGAGTCCCTATTCTTTCATCTGTTCCCAACCCCGACTCTACTCGTCGAGTCTAGCAAGAACTCGACGAGTTCTCCTTTAAACCTAACATCGGGACTATCCTCATCTGGCTCACCGAGTTCATCCTTGAACTCGTCGAGTTCATCTTCACCATAAGAGTGTGACTAGTCTGTGACTCGTCGAGTTGTATGAACAACTCGTCGAGTCTGTCTTCATGGGTTGGGGATTGCCTTGGACTCGTTGAGTGTGTTTATCCACTCGCCGAGTCCCATGGTTTCTAGGTCCATAACTACGTCTATTTCGTTGAGTCCTTCTTCTGGACTCATCTAGATCCCTTCTAAACTTAAGTGGATCCCTTCAAAACATAGAAGATGGGAGAACCAAACCCCCCCTCCCCGACTCGTCGAGTCTACTTATGTCCAAGTCCATAACTCGATTTATGTTGTGCAAAGCTCATCCAAAAGGTAGATCTAGGCTCCTAAGGCCGATATAACACGTAAAGTCACAAACTTTACATGCATGCATGGGACTTTCAAGCTTAAAGGACCAAAAATGGGGTTTAGTACATGAATGGGGTTCTTATGGCCATAGAGATGGCACCTTTATGCCATGAGGACCCTCCAAGGTTCCAGATCTGAAGCTTCTACCCTACATTACACCCTAAAGTCCGAAATGACATGGAAATGCCCTCAAAGATGCCAAGGTTCAAACCCCAAATTAGATCTAACACATAGGAGGTCAAGATAGGGGCTAATTACCTCAAATACACTGGAAATGCAACCAAACTCAGAATCCACTGACTTGCTCCTTGATTCACCAAGCTTCCCTCCCTTCTTCTAACTTCAAATCAAGATGCAAAGGCATAATATAGCTCAAATATGCTCACAACTTATTAGGGTTTCGAGGACAGGACTTGGGGGTGATGGAGGCTGGGGTGGAAGCCTCTTAAGTTGTTTAAATAGGGTGCAAACCCTCCAATTTAGGGTTTTACTCGGACAGCTCCTACTCGCCAAGTCGGTCTTCCGACTCTTCGAGTAGGCCACTTAGTCCCCCGACCCGGAGTCGATCCTACTCGATGAGTTGGGCCTCCAACTCGCCGAGTCCAAGGGTAAAATGTGAAGTTTGGCTTGAATTTAACTGCGTACCTGAGACCGGGTGTTACAACATATAAGTTTAGAATCTAACAGATTTCAGTAAATGGCAAAGAATCTTGTATTCTTACATTTACGATAAGGATTTGGAATTGTGAAATAAGTATCATTTGAAATGTTGTCAAATGATCTATTCCACAAACAAAGGACCATATCTAAACATAGTGTGCATGCTTGGAGCATGGGACAACTATTGTTTTGATTCAAGTATAAAGTTGATTATTCGAAACATTATACAATGAATAATGAGTAATCAATATGGTGATTAAATAAAAGGTGTTTTATTTACTCTCACAAGTATTGGGGCCATATAGGATTAGTATTATTCTTTTGTTTCACTTTGCATGTTTTGACTTCCCGAATAACTAGGTTATTCAAACTGTCCACAGTCGATCATACTTTAGAAGTAGGTATTGAGGCAAGACTGTCATGAATGGGTTTGTAGTTTGTCTAGGTGGCCTAGACATAGCTACAGTATTCATGAGTGCTCCTGGAATAAGATTCGAGTATTGGATTAAACCCACGTTCATATGAATCACTTCATGGATTTTATCACGAGTGATCATGAGACGATAATATCTTATATTCTTCAAACGGAGACGTGTGAATTGTAGTTGCGAGTCGGTTGCACATTGACATATGTAAACGCACCAGTAACTTGGATGCTATAAAACATATCGTTGTGTGTAATTTGATGAGTGAGTACAAGCGAGCATTTGGGTCGAAGTTTATCCTTTCCTTTTACCCCATGTGGATAAAAGCGATATCTTTGGGCCCCTCGATGATTTAGTGAAGACAAATGTAAGTGCTCGGTCGGGCCTGGACTGATTTGATTTGTTCAATTAGTCGGTCGTCATAAATCGTAAATAGGGAAACAACAGATGGACAGAGAGTATGGTTATAATCCATGTCTCAGTCCATATGGTATCTAGAATGGAGGAATATATGATCCCTTATCTAATGCACATCTCATTAACTAGGTCAGAGTTTGACAGCGGCTTTTAAGAGCTACGATTGCTAGTCGGGTTTTGGAGTCGTACTTGCAATAATAGTTTTAGACTTATCCAAGTGGGAGATTTTTGGATTAGATGTCTAAGCCCATAACAATTATTGGTATGTACTTGACCCGAGAGTAGCATGGTCAATTTGGGTTGCATATCATCAGGACAATTTGTTAGGATGGACTCTTGAGAGAAGCTTATATATGATTTATTAATATATTATAAGTTATAATATATTAATATGAAATCATATGTTTTAATTCATATTGAGCAAGAATTAATTTGGAATTAATTTAGTGATCAAAAGAGACTAATTAAATCTATGGGGACTAATTATGGTAATTAGTTATATTTATATGTGTTGGGCTTATGATCCATGTTGGACTAAGTTTATGTATGGATACATAAAGAGTTACGCCACATGAACCATGGATCATAAAACTCATGGGTATGGATTTGGTTATACCCATGACCCTTGGAATCCTACATATAAAAATGTGCTCTATAGCTAAAAAAACGCCTACATGCATGTTCTTGGAGTTCATGGGTGTTTTTCGGTGCATGGAATTCTCTCTCAAGTTCCACCTTTGTCCATGATGTGTTGTGATTCCATTTGAGGCTTCCGCACTATTGGGGCTAAGCTTTTAAAGGCCAAATTCATCAAGTTCTACAAGCTACACAAAGAGGTAAACTTCTAACTAGTATTTTATGTAGTTTATACCATTTATATGCTAGTTGTAGGTTTAAAGCTTTGGAAACAATATTACATTTATAATTAGAGAAAGCATAGATCCAAAGCTTTTAGGGTTGTATGTGCACCATAGGATGTTGTAGTATACTAAAACCCTACATCTTCATGTACCAACACCACTTCCAGAACTCTTATATAAATAAAAAGATCGTTCATCTCTATCTCTATTATCTTAACTGATAAACCGAGTCCCTCTTCATTTTAGTTAATCACACTTACTAACTTGTGTTTGCATGCAAACCTTTTTTTGAATCAACTTAGTGTCTACTTGATATAACTCATTGCTATTTATTTCCTTTATATTTTCGCAATCTAACTCTTCTAACTTATTATTGTTGAGCTAACAAGATCCTACGAGATTAACTTATTATTCAGCATCATATTATCTTGTGACTAACGTTTGTTCAAGTTTTTATGTCAACAATTGGTATCAGAGCCAAAGTGGTTGCTTTTTAAACAAAACTCTTATTTTAGAAAGCCTTCTATACCACTGAAGATCATTCTTTAAAAAAAACAAGGAAATATGGCACATGCTTTTTCATTAAACATTTCCAACAGTGTTGGAGGCTCGACCAGAGCTCCAATACTTGTTGCAAGTGAATACCACCATTGGTCTCACAGAATGTAAAGGTACCTTAAGAGGCTCGGTAAAGATGTATGGAGGTCTGTGGAAGAAGTACCTCATGTCCCTGTTCTCAATCTCGTTCAAGCAGATGGTGCTTATGCATGACTAGGTGGAGCTCAGGAATCCATGAACTAACCAACAAATGATGATCTTGACAAAATGGAGAAAGATGACATAGCCTTTTATGAAATCTCATGTGGTGTTGCTCAAGATAATTTCGACATCATCATCAACTGTAAGTCTGCCAAGGAGATTTGGGATGTGCTTAAGAATCTTTACCAGGGGTGAGAACAAGCTCAGGACAAAAAAACTCACCACTGCTCTCAATGAGTTCAACAACTTTAAATCTCTTCCCGGTGAAAGTGTTGACGATTCATTCAAACGGTTCAACCTCAACATCACGAAGCTGTCAAATGATGGTACAGTCTGAATTAATCATGAAACAAACCTGCAATTCCTGAATGGTTTGGGTAGACATTGGTCTACTGCTAAGATGATAATCCAAGGAGACAGAAAGATTCATACTCTCTCACTGTTCAAGCTATATGGTGAACTTCAAGCCCAAGAATCGACGGTGTTAAAGGATTGTGCAGACCTGGGTGGACCACTCGCCTTGATGGCTCAAACTCCACAGTTTAAAACTCCTCAGTACTTATATCCCGTCGAGTAATCTTACCAACATTCATATAACAGCCTGCCGCAGTCATATAAAGCTGATGCAGAAATTGATGACGAAGAAGAGTTTCAGAATGCCATCGTTTTGCTCAGCCAGCAATTCAACAGACTTCCACCACCATCCTTTCGTAAAAACCAACAGTTTACCAAACCACCCTTTAATCGCAACTTCAACCCGCAGAGTAACCACTCAAAATATCCCAGAAAACCTCATCATCCTTCACAACCACATAATGCTTCTTCAAAAGAACCACCGCAGACCAACAAACCTTCAAACTCTGGTACCACTACCAAAGACAAAGATGGAGTCATTGTCTGCCATAAGTGTCACAAGGAAAACCACTCTGCTAAAGACTTCAAAGCAAATGTGCTAAAGGAAAAGGCATTCTACCTCATAATGGCTCAAGAAATGGGGGAAAAAGAAACAGCAAGAGGTTATGTTGCTCAAGTGAGAAAGGATCATCAAGTGTGGTCCTCGGGAGATGAAGATGAAGAAATTGACAACAACAAGAAGAAAGGGAAAATTTGCATGGTGGCAACCATTAAGGAAGATGAATCAACGAACCTGCAGAGGAATTATTGCTACATGGCAAAGGATGTCACCCTCAGCATCGTCGAACAGGTAAAAATTATGATTGAGTCAAATGATTACAGCATGCATGATTGTGAACCTTATATAGAAAGACTTAATGGCACATGTGTTGCCGTCCTTTAAAACTACAACAAATCCCTAGACAAAAGAACATAGTGTCCCAAGAGTTATACCATGTGAGAGGAAAACTAGAAGATAAAAAGCTTAAGGTCTCCATGCTAGAAAAATATTTGTTGTTAGAAAAAGATACTAGGATGTTAAGTGAAACTCAATTAGATATTGCTTTGAATCAATGGGATCTTGCCTGAAAAGAGATTGTACGTTTAAATCTTTTAATTGAAAAACTATTTAATGAAAGTGCACCTATTGAGAATCTAGTTAACAATAGGACCGTAGACAACACTTATAATTGGGGATGGTCTAATGGGTACTCAACCAATGAGACCTCCTCTCTCCGGTTTAATGTTGATCGTCCCTATATCCCACCAGATAGAACTTTTCATTATCCAGACAATGCTAAGACTTATCCTGAAGACATCCAGTGTCACTTCGGTGGACTTTGTGAACTTAGCAACAATTGTGTCATTGAGGAAATTCTTCCTGAATCCTTCGATAACGTAGATAATTTCTTACCCATCATTGGCACAATTTGTCCTGATTCTCAGTCAAGTTCAGTTGTAGATGAAGAAATTATCTTGAAAGGACCTGAATTAATTGTAAACTGTCCTTCCTTATCTTCCAAGACATGTCCTGATCAAAAGTCACCATTGACCTACTCTACAGTACTCCAGTATTCTCTACCGTAGACCCCAGTCCAAAGCACAACTACTCTTCAGCCCATTTTGCATGAACTTCCCATTGATAATTTCGAATTTGGACAATGTTCTCAAGGTCATGAACTCTCTACTTCTGATGACTCAAGTCGTCGATTTTTACCTCAAACAAAGAATTCCAAAAAACCTCAACTAAATGTTTTTGATGTTGTCACACCAAAGAAAGAAGCAAAATTTGCTCTGGAAAAGGAGATCAAATCCTGAAGTAAAAAGCGGGAAGCTGACTCCAAAATCAAATGTTTCAAAAACCAGACCAACTTTTCAAACAAAGGGTATTTTGAGAAATCCACTACTGCAAAAATCTTTTCAAAATCCACTGCACTTGATGGTTCGTGCAAAAAGTCATGTCCATTGAGTAAATCTCTTGACTCAAACAAAATTGAAAATTTTCAAAAAAGGGGTCAAGACAACATCATCAAATTCCTTAACAAATCCAAAATGAAGGGTATTCTGCCAACTCCAAATCTTTCAAAATCACATCAGTCAGTCACAAAGTCAAAACCTAAGTCTAGGTCACGTGATAAGCCTTTTTCAAGTCCCAAGGACACTCCAGCAAAACACCATTGAAGGACTGGTTACAAGAAACAAGCTACACCATCCAGACCTTTGACAAAATATGGTTTCTGGATAAATGAGAAGAACCTTGGCTTTGGTTTTTACCCACTAGAAGAGTCACGTCCAATACTAACATGTAACATTCCAAAAGGAGTAAAACATCCTGGACTTGGACTGAAGCAAGAAAAGAAACATGTTCATAAGTCCCATGTGTATGCATTTGTTAAGAAAGTGTCACATGTTACCCAGGGCTCCAAACTTGTTTGGGTGCCCAAACTAACCAACTGATTGTGTAGGCAATGTGTAAGGAGGAACAAGAAGAAGAGTGGTTAATCGATAGTGCATGCTCCTTGCACATGACAAGAAGGTTGGAATACCTTCGAGACTTCAGGAAAATCAGCAGTGGGGGACACGTCACTTTTAGAAATAATGCTAATGTCAGGGGTTATGGAGTATTGGCTACGGGAAGCTTCTTTATTCAGAGAGTTGCCTACGTAGAGGGTCTTATGCATAATTTTATAAGTGTGGGTCAATTGTGTAAGGCAGGACATCGAGTTGAATTTGATAGTGAATATTGCTACATCATGACAAATGATAGGAACACTTGCTTGATAAAATCTAAAGCTGAAGGGACAATGTATCCATTAGATGTCTCTTTGATCATTGGCAAACCGCAGTTGTGCTTTCTATCAAAGGAAGTGTCTGAAGTGAGTTGTTTATGGCACCACAAACTTGCTCACCTCAACTTCAGATACATCAACAACCTAGTAACTGAAGAGTTAGTCCGTGGACTACCAATCTTGAAGTATAACAACGATAGGTTATGCCCAGCATGTGAGTGTGGTAAACAAACAAAGGGTAGCCATCCTCTGATAGTTAATTCTTCAATCGTTGAACCTTTAGAGCTACTTCACATTGAAATCTACGGTCCATCAACCATAGCCAGTCTTCACCACAAGAAATATATTATGGTCATAGTTTATGACTTTACTCGCTTCACTTGGGTCTTCCTTTTGAGACTCAAATCAGACACACCGCAAATCATGATCAACATCATCAAGGAAATAGAGCTCCAGATCAAACTACCAGTCAGACGGATAAGAAGTGATAATGGCAATGAATTTACTAATCATCTCTCAAATACCTTTTTAGTCTCTAAGGGCATCAGTCACAACTTCTAGGCACCCTACACACCACAACAAAACAGAGTACTGGAGCGAAGAAATAGAACATTGGTTGAAGCAGCTAGATCGATGCTTAATTTTGCCAACCTTCCTCTCTACTTCTGGGCAGATGAAATGGAAACTTCATGCTTTGTTCATAATCGAAGCATCATTTGTAAACCCCTCAAGAAGACTCCCTATGAAGGTCTCAACAACCGCAAACCCAATGTATGTTTCTTTCATATTTTTGGTTGCAGATGTTTTGTGGTCAACAACAAGGATCATCTTAACAAGTTTGCACCAAAGTCTGATGAAGGCATCTTACTAGGTTATTCTACCAACAAATTTACATACATGGTTCTTATACGGCATACCATACTAATAGTCGAAATATTTGATGTCAAATTCGACGACTATTATGTCTGTGACACTTCTCCTTCCACCGAAACAAAGTACATCCTGGAAAGCGATATTCTAGCCTCCTCGGTTCCATTGAACATAGTTGAATTCAACTGTGATGATCTCTTTGATCCTGTAGAGACATCGCGTCTCTCAGAAATTTTGGTGTCTCCGGCAGCACAACAACAACACGCTGAAGTATCTGGACCAATCCTGCTTGAAGACTCGTCACTCAATACTTCCACCTTGCCGGTTCAGGGGGAAAGTTCGACTCCTTTGGAAGTGACAACCATGGAGGTTCCAGTACTAAAAGATGATGCTCTGGTATCTACCTGCAGAGTAACCAACCAATCAACTGTTTTTTTAAGACTCTGAGGATGAAGAAGTTGAGAACATTGATACAAGAACGGATCCAAGTGTTATTAATCACTCATCAGTCCTGGGGGAACCGACATCACTGGTTCAGGGGGAACTGTCATCGGTTCAGGGGGAACTCCCATCTTCAATCCAGGGAGAACATTCTTCAACAGCTACAGAAAGGTCGTTGCTAACGAATGGTGGGTGCGTAGAGAATGCTATGAATTCGAGCTCCATTACAAATCCCTACAATCCGAGACACATCTGCGGGATGCTCCCAAATCGAGGGGGAATTACCTTCTCCAACCGCAGAGTCCTCTGACGTAGAGGACATTCCCTCAACCACAGCCGCAGACCACCAACAGAATCGTCTTCACATTTGGACGAAGGATCACCCCCGGGTCTAATCATTGGCAACCCGTCTTCAAGTATTCAAACTCGCCCCTCTTTTGATTTAAATAACCATTGTCAAGATGCAGCATTCATGTCTTCGGTCGAGCCTAGAACAACAAAAGAAGCACTTATGGAGCCCGATTGGATCATTGCAATGCAAGAAGAACTTGCTGAGTTTGAACGTAATAAAGTTTGGAAATTGGTACCGAAGCCAAAAGGTCACACACTTGTTGGTACAAGATGGGTGTATAAGAACAAGTTAGATGAATCCGGTGTAGTGGTAAGAAACAAAGAACGTTTAGTTGTAAAGGGGTATAGTCAACTTGAGGGTGTTGACTATGACAAAACATATACCCCTGTAGCGAGAATGGAAGCCATACGTATTTTCTTAGCGTATGTTGCACATAAAAACATCAAGGACCATCAGATGGATATGAAGAGTGCTTTCCTGAATGGTGAACTGAAAGAGGAAGTCTATCTACAAAAACCTCCAGGCTTTGAAAGCTCAGAATTTCCAAATCATTGCTATAAGATGGAGAAAGCAGTCTACGGTCTAAAGCAGGCACCAAGAGCATGGTATGAGACTCTTTCAGAGTTTCTTGTCTCTTTAGGTTACAAAAGAGGTGTGATTAATCCCACTTTATTTAGACGAGCAAATGACAACCACTTGATACTTGTTCAAATATATGTGGATGATATCATCTTCGGTTCAATGGATCAGGGTATGGTGGATGAATTTGCTAAGCTCATGACAAGCAAATTTCAAATGAGCATCAGTAGAGAGAGATTAACTTCTTTCTAGGTCTTCAGGTTAAACAGGTCCCTCAAGGGATATTCATTCATCAGGAAAAATACACCACTGAATTATTGAAGAAGTTTTCAATGGACAATTGTTCTTCAGCAAAGGTCCCTATGGCCTTTGGATATAAAATCTCAGCTGACCCTACCGGAGGTTAAACAGGTCCATATGGTGGTACGAAGTGAAAAGGAGACGACATAAACAACACAGGTAGAACGGATGGGGGTTGGGTGGGTAGTTTACTATAAAACCCATGTGTCTTTTTTAATCCATCAACTTTGCATCTTCATTTTCAGTTATTCACAAAATTTTCACCTTGGAGACAATTTTATTCTCATTTGTTCTCAAAATAAAAATTGTTCTCATTTGAACATATATATATATATATATATATATATATATATATATATATATATATATATATATATATAGTTAGTTAGTTAGTTGGTTAGTTAGGATCAAATAGGAACTAGAAAAATAATAGGAACCACGAAGACAATTTTTTACCATAAGATTGAAAAAATAAATAGCTAATATTTGATTTTATTTATCGTCAAAATCTCGCGAGATAATATGACATTTTCGTAATTAATTGCGAGATTTTGATAATTTCTAAGGAAGGTTAATTGTTTTGAGGGTACAAGTAACAAAAGGAAAAAGATTAAAAGGAAAAAAAAAAAAAAACTCGGCCCATGTGGCCTCTCCAGGAGCTGACACGTGCCCCTACCCAATATGACAGGTGTCAAGTCCTTATTGGTTGGTGGGGGTTTTTTCCACCCATTTAGTTTTTTTTCCATAACTATTTTTCTTTAAAAAAAATTCTGAAGAAACTAAAGCTCTTAAAATTTAATTCTCTACAAAATGAGAACAATCATGAAAGATTGAAAAAAATATATTATTTTTTTTACTTTTTTATATTTATAAAAAAAACCCAGAAAAAAATTCTCCAAAAATTATAAAATTTAAAGAATATACTTCTACTCACTATTCTAATGACTTTGTAAATAGATTTTTTAAAAATTAAGGTGTTTTAGATACCAAACTTGATTTTTAAAGATTAAAAGTTTTAAAAAAAATGTTGTAACACCCGGTTCCGAATCGTTTCCTAATTTGGGGCTGTGACCCGAAGATCGGTTATCATAAGGCGTAGGGCCTTTGGAAAATAGGGATTTAGACCCATTTGGGTGTGGGTAATGTAAGTAAGATGATCTGGGAGTCCGGTTGGTGATCTGGAGCCCAAGTGTAGATCTGTAAAGTGGCAGTTCGGGTTTTTTTTGAATTTTAGATTTTAGTTCAGGAAGCTATAAGGCAAGGATGAGTTGATAGAAGTGTAGAGCTTCTTGTTACCTTTCCGTGGATATAAGGATTTTTGAAATCAGACCCAGAACGAAGAAGTTATGGCCTCCGGAAGTTGGTGGTTTAAAAGGATAAGCCTTGTACGCAGGGCGTACAAGGGAGTACGTTGGGCATACTAGGCTGAGAGGATCGCAGACCTTCGTGCAGTACATTGGGCGTACTGGGAGTACGCGGGGCGTACTCCAGCCAGATGAAAACCTTATTTAAGCATCATTATATCATCTTTTGGATATTTTAGACCAACCTCCATATCCCATTGCCCTGAGATCCAAACCCTAGAGTGATTTGGTGAGTTTTAAGCTTGATAGAGTGTTTGTTGGTGGATGGTGAAGAAGAAGAAGAAGAAGAAGAAGAGGAGAACTTGAGGGGATAGCTTGAGCTTGTAGATCTAGGATATTCTTCTCATTTGCAAGCATTTTAAGGTAAAAACCTCTGACCTTGATGGTTTTTGGAGTTAGATCTAGTTTATGGTGTACTTTTTCACTTTTCGAGCTTTTGATTTAAAGGAGAGCTTTTCATCTACTACAGAAGCTATGGATGCTAGATCTTGTCTCCATTTAGTCCCCATGTTCATAAAAATGTCAACTTTATGGAAGATATTGGTCCATGCAAGCATTAAGACCTTTACTAAGCTCTTTTTGAGTTTTTGAGTCCCTTTAAGCCATGCATAAGTATAAAGTTGCCAACTTTACGTGATACGTAGCCTTAAAGAATCAAATATGAGAGTTTTTTCAGTTTTTCTTAGCCGATTAAGTGCTTAATGAGATGGTTTGGTAGTCTGGGGAGTACGGTGGGCCTACCCAGCTGTTACGTTGCGCGTACTGACCTTGGACGAAGTACGCTTAGCGTACGAACTGAGTACATCCCACGTACTCAACAGATGGAAGTTTGGGCTTGGTATTATCGATTTGGGCCATTGGTTGGGTTTACTTAGTTTGTGCCTTGTTGGGCCATTAGACTTATATTTTTGGCTCCTTTGGATTTAGTTCCATGATGGGTTTTGGGCCCAATTTGGAATATTAGTCCATATTGGGCTTTGCATTATCGTTTAGGATTTGGGCCTTGGAAGGATTTGAGTTGGGCCTTGGCTTTGGGCCAAGTAAGATGAAGGGTAGAATGGTCTTTTACTCTGGTTTTGGGCTAAGTAGCTTAGACTCATGGTTTTGGGTCGGAACCTAATTAAGAATTGGATGTCATTTGATGTTGAGGTGAGTCTCCTCACTGTACTCATGGGTCGAAGGCATAAATGTCGGCCCACTGGATATGATATGCTAGTTGTCTTTGTGACTCTTACATGGTATGTTGGGCCAGGCCCATTGTATAATGAGCTAGACCCATTTGTAGGTGCTAACTGCCTTTATGACTTTTGTATTTGTATGATCAGGCTAGGCTAAATGGTTTGGCAAGGCTAGGCCGATTAAGGTGGGATGGGTTCAATATGCGGGTTGGGCAAGCCACACAGATTGTCGAAGAATATCTCATTATTATGGGAGGAGGACCATTGGGTTCTGAGGCAAGTAGCTCTCGATTAGGTAAGACCCGTGGGCGAGGCCTGTATAGTTATGATGGTGTAGGTGAGACCCGGTGGAAACCGATTGGGCCAAGATGACGATGTGGTCAGTGAGTGGCACGAGTGTGGTGTGTAGGCTAGGGTAGCCTTATCACTTCGACTTTTAGGAACCTGACGGCTGGACCAGGTGTGAGACTGGCAGTCTCAATGGCAGATTGGGAATTTTTATATCCCGGTTTAGTGAAAGGTTGTCGTGAATCAGAAGATTCCAGGTCACATGCAAGTGTAAATCCTTGGATCTCAGGTTTTATAAGTTATGTACCGAGTTGGATTTTGGGTCGAGATTCGCGTTGGGAATCGTTAGTGTTTATATTCAATATCTTTACCTCAGCGAGTTATGGTTGAAGGGATCTGTATGCCAAGGGTATCAGTAGAAGGGTTCAAGTTTAAAGGGATGTTTTCAGTTTTGATGGTAGAAAAAAAGGCTCTTGTAATTGTGTTTAGAATTGGTTCGACCTATGTGGAGGTCACGCAAGTTATGGGATTTTGGAATTTTAGCAATAACGTGTTGGTTCGACAGTTAAATGAGCAGTGATTAGTTTAGAACTAGAAGGTTCTGTTCAGAACGTTGGTTCCTAAGAGGGTGGTAAGGAGTGACTTTGAGGATGAAATTTAATTTAAGTGGGGGAGAGTTGTAACACCCTGTTCCGAATCGTTTCCTAATTCGGGGATGTGACCCGAAGATCGGTTATCATATGGCTTAGGGCCTTTGGAAAATAGGGATTTAGACCCATTTGGGTGTGGGTAATGTAAGTTAGATGATCTGGAAGTCCGGTTGGTGATTTGGAGCCCAAGGGTAGATCTGTAAAGTGTCAGTTCGGGCTTTTTATGAATTTTTGATTTTAGTTCGGGAAGATTTAAGGTAAGGATGAGTCGATATAAGTGTAGAGATTCTTGTTACCTTTCCGTGGATATAAGGATCGTCGAAATCGGACTCGGAATGAAGAAGTTATGGCCTTCGAAAGTTGGTGGTTTAAAAGGTTAAGCCATATACGCAAGGCATATAAGGGAGTACGTTGGGTGTACTAGGCTGAAAGGATCGCTAACCTTCATGGAGTATGCTTGGCATACTGGGAGTATGTGGGACGTACTCTAGCCAGATGAAAACCCTAATTTTTAGGGTTTGCACCCTATTCAAGCATCATTAAATCATATTTTGGACAGTTTAGACCAACCTCCATCTCCCATTTCGCTGAGATAGAAACCCTAGAGTGATTTGGTGAGTTTTGAGCTTGAAAGAGTGTTTATTGGTGGATTGTGAAGAAGAAGATGATGATGATGATCACTTGAGGGGATAGCTTGAGCTTGTAGATCTAAAATCTTCTTCTCATTTGCAAGCATTTTTGAGGTAAAAAGCTCTCTCCTTGATGGTCTTTGGTGTTAGATCTAGTTTACGGTGTACTTTGTGCACTTTTTGAGCTTTTGAGTTAAAGGAGAGCTTTTGATCTACTCCAGAGGCTATGAATGCTAGATTTTGGCTCCATTTAGTCCACATTTTCATAAAAATGTCAACTTTATGGAAGATATTGGTCCATACAAGCATTAAGACCTTTATTAAGCTCTTTTTGAGCTTTTGAGTCCCTTTAAGCCATACATAAGTGTAAAGTTGTCAACTTTACGTGATAGGTAGCCTTAAAGAATCAAATCTGAGAGTTTGGCACTTTCTCTTAGCCGATTAAGTGCTTAATGAGATGGTTTGGTATTCTGGAGGGTACGTTGGGCGTTCCCAGCGGGTACGTTGCGTGTACTGACCCCGGACGGAGTACGCTTAGCGTACGAGTTGAGTACGCCCCCCGTACTAAGGAGATAGGAGTTTGGGCTTGGTATTCTCGGTTTGGGCCATTGGTTCGGTTTTCTTAGTTTTTCCTTGTTGGGCCATTAGACTTATATTTTTGGGCTCCTTTTTATTTAGGCCCATGATGGGTTTTAGGCCCAATTTGGAAGATTGAGCCATATTGGGCTTTCGATTATTGTTTAGGATTTGGGCCTTGGAAGCAGTTGAGTTGGGCCTTGGCATTGGGCCAAGTGAGATGAAGGGTAGAATAGTCTTTTACCCTGGTTTTGGGCTAAGTAGCTTAGACTCTTAGTTTTGGGTAGGAACCTAATTAAGAATTGGATGTCATTTGATGTTGATAGCGCGGGGATTTTCCGGACCAACAGTCAGAGATTTATTCGAGTGTTTTTGCAGCTTGAGGTGAGTCTCCTCATTGTACTCGTGGGTCGAAGGCACTAACGCCGACCCACTAGGATATGATATGCTAGTTGTCTTTGTGACTCCTGCATGGTATGTTGGGATATGCCCATATGTATGTTGGGCTAGGCCCATTGTATGACGGGCTAGGCTCATTTGTATGTTGGGCTAGGCTTATTTGCATGTTGGGCTAGGCCCATGGATCAGGAAGGGATAGGCCCATTGTATGTTATGTAGGTGCTAACTGTCTTTGTGACTTTTTCATTTATATGATCGGGCTAGACACTTTGTTTGGCAGGGCTAGGCCCATTAAGGTGGGATGGGCCCAATGTGAGGGCTAGGCCTAATGGTATGTATGGTATGTGGTATTTTAGGAAACTCACTAAACTTTGTGTTTATGATTTTTATGGTTATAGTTTCAGGTACTTCCGGTTCGAAAGGAAAGGGTCCGACATGAGACCAACACATCTACCCATGTTTCCGCATTATAATGATTTTGTAATTGTACTCTCATAACTGTTTTTTCTTATAAAGTACCTTTGAATATTTAGATAAAATGATATTGAATGTTTGACTTAAAGATAGTTAATGTTTTGGTTGAATTAAAAATGGAATTTTTACCTCATAATTTTGGGGACGTTACAAATGTTGAACATAATATAATCCAAATAGAGATGATTCAAAATATTTAATCAATCAAGAATATAATGATTCAATATGTTTATTATTCTTAACTTGTTATGATCTAAAAATATTTACACTTTACATCCGTGTAATACTCAATTATATTATAAATTGTTTAATATGTAGTTACATTTACAAATTCGTTACAGAACATATATCAATAAAATTTGACAAATAGACCATAAAAGGTTCTTATAATCCAACCTTTTGAAATACAACACGCTTTGACTCAAAATAGTGCCACATGCATGATCTAGTGGCCAATTACTTACCCAAAAATCTTAGAAAAGATATTACTCCATTTGGACATCCTACAAATGGATCTAACATTCACTATCGTTACTGCCTATTTATTCAGCTGTCTTCCAGGATCGTATTCTTTACATTCTCAGGTGTTAAGAACTATGTGTTTAAATTTTAAGAGTCAAACTATTTTGATTTCTTCATGATAACAACGATTCAGCACCTGCAAGATTTCTTCCATTGATGGGCGTTCGTCTTTTTTTGGATGAAGACAGTTTAAAACAAGTTGAGCCAACTTGAATGCTCCCTTTGGAGGACAATCGTTATGTTGAAGTTGTGGGTCCATAATAATTCTCAGGCTTACCTCATCTGCTAAAAATGGTATAGCCCATTCCACCAAATTTTCCTTTCCGAGGGGTCTCTCCTCATCATACACCATCATCCCGGTTAGTATTTCTAGCAGTACCACTCCAAAAGCATAGATCTCATTTTTCATAGCAAAATCTGTTAAAGTGTAGTTTGATTGGTTTGCCATTGGCGCATGCACCAATAATTAGTAAGGGGGCGTTTGGATGTTGGATTCTGTAGGCTTTGGCCGGAATTGGAATTCAGTTCCATTTTAATCCCACATTTGATTGCAAATAAGTACTCCAATAGGATTTTAACCTATCTCCCGATGCTTTCCCTCGAACTTCTAGCAACCATATGCGTGACATAATTCAACCCATTCAGATTTCAAATCCTTTTGACAAATTCCAATTCCTTCCAAAATATTCTACAAGCCAAAAGCCCCCTCAGATTTTTATTAGTCGTAGGCCTAAGTTGGTGGCAAAGACTTGGTTGAGATATAATTTAAATAATATATATTTAGAATATAAAATATACCATCTGCAGGGGATAGTCTGTGAAGACTAACAAATGTGTCTTCTTCGTGGAAAAGACTATCAAATCTGTTTGCTCGGTAGCGAAACCACTCAGGGGCTGCATAATATCGATCCATTTGGAACGTGAAAGAAACAAAGGAAAAATCTGAAAGCTGAGCACTAAAATCCTGAAAAGAAGCCTCAAAGATATTGAAATAGAAACTAAAACTAATGTTTGGCTGAGATGAAAATTTACTTCTTCCTTGCTACTTTCTCATTTTAAATTATTTCTTTCCAGTTGGAAAATAATGTGAGTTTCTTGAGTTCAGTGATTTTCAAACAATTTTGTTTTTCTAAAATATGGCAATATGGCGATACCTGTTAAATTTAGTTCTCCTTGTGAATTAATAAAATTCACAAAGAATGTGACCATTTGAAGATACCTTGGATATGAATTAAATTCTTTTTTGAGCAACCTTAACATTCTTGTGTTATTTACTTCCAATCTACGTCAAAAATGCAAGCACATAATTTTTTTAGTTTGATGACCATCTGCATAGCCAAATTAGTTAAAAAAAATATATATTAGAATGCATGAAAAATCTATGTTGTTCATTCGTTATGCAAATCAAAGTTAGTCCCACATCCCCATTTCACATATTGGAAGTACCTACCTTCCAGAGAATCTCGATCTTCCTAACATATATCGCCAAACCAACACCAGACTCTGTTGGATCATATGTCCTTTCATCTACCCATCCTTTATAAATGGATTCATATAAAGTTGGGGTATACACCTCCTCCATGAAATCATTTGTTGCACTTGCCAATTCAGCATATGTGAAAGTTCTAAAACTTTCATCCTTATTGCTTCCTCTTGTAGTATCAATTTCGATTCGTATGTATTCATGGTACATGCTGAAATCAGATTTGCTTCCTATTGAAGCACCAACTTTGCCTGTGAAAATAGATCTTAGCTTGTAAATGAGTCCTTCTTCACTAACAACAGAATTGGCAATTTCCGTTTCTTGTGAAAGAATAGACTCCAGCTTGACCACAACCTCCGCCATGGTAGGGCGTTGTTTTGGTTCAGTGTGTAAACAATAGCGTGCTATCCTTGCAAACTCCTTCATGCATTTTTTGGAGATTTGTCCGTTTAGTCTCGGGTCAATAATTTGATTGAGTTTTCCCTCTTTGATTTTGTGTTGAGCCCAAGCTGCTAAACACCATTGGTGTTCATCAAGGGTTGAATCTACAGCTTTTTTCCCTGACAACACCTCAAACAATACAACCCCAAATGCGTAAACATCCGATTTTATTGTCAGTTTTCCTGTATTAAAATAGAACGGATCCATATACCCAAATGTCCCTTTCACAGCAGTGCTCACATGAGTTCGATCCATTAAACCAACTTTAGCCAATCCGAAGTCTGAAACTTTAGCAACAAAATTTGCATCCAACAAAATATTAGAAGTTTTCACATCACGATGTATGACTCCATGTTGGGTTGATGTACCCATATGAAGGTATTCTAAACCCTGAGCTGCTCCAACACAAATCTTCAGTCGTTGTAACCAGGATAAAGAGGAATCAGGTTTGCGAAGATGATCTTCAAGTGTCCCATTTGGCATGAACTCATAAACCAGAACCATCTCTTTTTCTTCATTGCAATAACCAATTAAGGATACAAGATTACCATGTCGCAGCTTAGAAAGTACCTGCACTTCTGCCTCAAATTCATGGGCTCCTTGATTGGACATGGAATGCAACCGTTTGACTGCAACTTCCCTCATTGACCCGATATTCTGACATTTATACACCATGCCGAATCCTCCCCGGCCAATAACCGAAGCCTCGTCGAAGTTTTGGGTTGCCGATTGAATCTCAGCAAGAGTAAAACGTTGACATGTTTGGTCTCGGAATATGACATGTTTGGGCAACATCGTCGCTTCTCCTGATTGAACCTTTTATTTTTCAAGATATCTCTTGTATCCAGAAAAGATCTTCAGAATTCCGGCAGGTAACGGGATGATTTCGCCTGGTTCTTGTGCTACTAGCGGATGTTCATTGACCATTGACTTTGTTGGTCTTCACCTAATTTTATTATTTTTATTATTATTATTATTTTATTTTGTGGAAAATCGCAAGATAAGCAAGATATTTGTAGATTCATTTTATCGTTTTAACACAAAATTACTCAATTGGTCCATGTAGTTTGCTAAAACTTTCATGGTGGGACAACTATGAAAATGTTTACGTACATGGTCTATGTGGTTTGTAAACATTGCCCACATGGTCTCATCATGCTCCGAAAATGGTATTATATTCTTGTGGAATCCCTTGTAAGGGCATCATTTAATGGACAAATGTATATAATGCGAGTAGGTTCTCATCATGCTACGAAAATGGTTCAAAATGTATGTTAATTAGTTAGTTCAAAATCACTTTAAAGACAACCGTAAAAAAATTTAGGAAGCAAATATGTTAAGTTCTTTCCAACTCTTTGTTGGATTTTTTCATCGTTTATGTAATTATGTTGTTAAACATTTATGATAATAACATAGCATGAAAATTTCAGTTGTTTTGGTATGGTGCTAGCGCTTTGTTATTTTAGGTTTTGGTTGTTACTTTTGTAATATAATAATGGTGGATTATGAAATCTTTCTTGTATATGTGTAATGAAAATGCAATGTTGCGCAATGGTCTATATTAGGTTTAGTCTTCAAAATTACAACTTATTTTTATTAATTTTTAACAGTAGTATTTGTTATTGTAATGGTTCTGTAAAGGTGAATGTGTAAGGGTCGGTTTATAACGGTCCATTTTTAATGGTAAAATTTTAATGGTGTATTTGTAATGATGAAAGTGTAATGGTCTGTTTCAAACGGAAAATTGGTAATGGTTAAGTCCAAATGTATTGATCACTCATATAAACGATTAAGGTCTAGAATTGCAACTTGTCATATTATATGCAATTGGCAAAGTACTTATTCAAGGTCCTTTAAACCTATAACAATTGGCAATGTACTAATGTTATAAATGTTATTTAAATATATAACAACTGGCAATATAGTTATGCAAATAATATTTAAACTTATAGTAAATGGCAATGTACATATGCAAATAACAATATACTTATGAAAGATTAACCATCATAAAAAAATGAGTTGTACCAACCAAATAACAATGTAATTATACAAATGTCATTTAAACTAATAACTATATCAAAACAAAGTTACTATATAAATTAAGCCATGTTAGAGATTAAACTAGGCATTGTAATTTACCAACCATGTCTACATAATGTCATTTAAATTATTTCATTGTTTTGATCAACCTAATGTCAAACATTAACTACCAAAATATCATCCTAGTGTTTTGATCAAAGTAATGACAAACCATAACAACTAGAAACCATTATAGCTAAAAACCATTAACAACCAAAACTAAACAGTTCCACCATCTAAGGTGTGCGTCCACCTTGTCCATTTCACCTTCTCGAGTTATGCACTCTGTTATGGTACTTGTTACATGTAACTATAAAGTAATTCTCACTGAGACTTAGACCCTAGATGTTACCTTTACCTTCAACCCCCTTTCTATTCTTCATTAGCTTACCACCTGCATTGTTAAATGAAAAATTAGTAAGTTTTATCTTTGAGTAAATATAAACTTCTAATGTAAGAAACTAACATATTTGTGATCTTTTGGGCGACTTAATGTTATTAGACAGTTTGACCTAGTCCACATGTTTCATCTATATATGGGTCTATATTGTAACAATGCATTTCCTTCGAAGTGCTTTGCTTGTAGCAGTTATGTACCCTTCATAAAGAAACCTATTTATTCTGAAAATTCTCTCATCCTAGCCTTAAATCCATGTTTAACTGGACCCAAGAAAATGTAGATACATTTAAAAGTCCTTGTTTCTAGGGACGTATTAGGTTCATTGTAGACATCAATTTTCACTATAGTCCCTTATTTATGAGTCTGCAACTCCAACACATGATCCCTTAACAATGAATACTGGCTCTCATAATTTTATTAAATAATTATGCCCTAAGCTTAGCCCTGAAAACCTTCATTTGTGATATCCCTAATCCATATTTTTTTTAAGCTTTTCATGTACCACTTGTTGGAGTATGGTGTTAGCTAAGAATTTGTAAGTGAAGGTTTTTACATATTTGGTTTTAAAACAAGTATTTTCACCCTGAAACATTTTTATATTCCAAATTTCCTCTTCATTATATGTTGAAACGATAACCAAGGGCAACCTCTTTATTTGAAATGATAGTTTTTCCCTTTACTTTCAATTTACTTCTTTTTATGGAACGCATCCATCAATATCAAAAGTTGCTCCTTTAGATTTGACCCTGGCCCTTATTTTGCCACGTTTTACATGATATAAGTCTCTCTTCACTTTTACATAGTGTTTGTCAATTAAAGTTCATAAGTCTTCATTGTCATTAAATGCTTAACAACCTTTAAAAGGCTTGTCTTGGAAATCAAGCGATGAATAAGTTTTTGGTTTAAAAAGTTTTTTGATCATCCTTCTTCTTAAGGTTGTATCCAAAACTTCTTATTCAAAATATCATTTGCGCAAAACCATAACAAGATCATCATTTATCTCCTTTTGTAATTGAATTCCTTGTATAATTTGTCCCATGTTTGGCAAGTAACTTTATTGATCTACCACACTATAGAATTGATGTGTGTCTACATACATACATACATACATACATACATACATACATACATACATACATACATATATATATATATATATATATATATATATATATATATGCTTATAAAAATCGAATTTGGAAACAAATCTGAACTGATCTGAAAAACCGGATACAAAAAAACCCAAATTTACCAAATCTGGATCAGATTAATCCGATCGGTCAGATTAGAACCAAATCCATATCCTACGCCCCAATCATATTTTGCCGTAGGTCAACAATCGGATTCACCCATATTTACTTCTAAATCCACCAAAACGTTAGGTCAAATCAACCTCAAATAAGATCAAAGTTCTTTGAAACTAGATTAGGATTAAATCCAAATCCACCCTAAAATCTGGACAAATCCATATCAGATTATAGTAAGATCGGATTTGGATTTTATGAACCACTATTACTATCTTCATTTATTGTTTTCTAAAGACTTTGTTTGTCGCCTACTACTAATATATAGCACCAACATATTAGTATTCATTGGGACGTAAATAAATGTTTGGATCATTATCAATTACATCTATTTGCAGTATATAATTGTTGTATTTTAATGGTTTTAATATTTCCCTTTGGTATATCTCCATCACCCAAAACGTCATCAAATGCACTAGTATCAATGTTTCCTTTGGTAAACCATTATCACCCCTAGCTTTTTCTATTTTTACTGGTTACAATTTAGGCCAATGCTATTTGTCTGTCACCCCTCACTTTATCACTTAAAGTGCCTTATATGATATGGGATTATGCAAAACGCACAATACACTTGGAGTAGTTATAGTAGTATCTCTTTCATCTTTATCAGGTACATCTAAATCTTGTTGGAAATAGGTGTCCAATGTCATAACTAATTGGTATGTTTTTGGGAATAATAGCAATGTCCTTTTTGGGTTGCCCTCAAGAGCAAGAATTATGAGAAATAGATGTAGGAGAACAAGATAATACTTTATTAATTTATTATAAGATTAATAAATTAATTAGAAACTAGTTCAAATTAATTAGAATTAATTTGTAATTAATTTACCAATCAAATAAGAAGATCTCAACTAACAAGGTTGTTATAATAGTAAAACTTAGATCCTAGGGTACATGTACATTAAGGATAATGTTTGCATAGAAAACCCAACAAATCTGATTTCTACTAAATAACCCACCATTATTTTCTTTTAATTTTGATCATGTTTAATTGAGAGAAAAGAAAACCATCCTTTGTATTCTCTATTATGAACTTGGATGTTAGGGACATTAAATATGTGTGAATTCATGTTTGGCCATGATTAATGTTTTCATTATTCTCTTTGGGTCCTCTAACATATCTCCCTAACTTTACTATATCTTGGTCATTTCCGTATTGTAATAAAGCAGAGTCTAGTCCCACTTCCGTATTGTAGTAAATTGTCAGTTTGGGCTTTTTATGAATTTCGGATTTTAGTTCGGGAATATTTAAGGCAAGGATGAGTTGATAGAAGTGTATAGCTTCTTGTTACCTTTCCATGGATATAAAGATCGTCGAAATCGGACTCAGAACGAAGAAGTTATGGCCTTCCGAAGTTGGTGGTTTAAAAGGTTATGCCATATACGCAGTGCGTACAAGGGAATACGTTGGGCGTACTAGGATGAAAGGATCGCGAACCTTCATGGAGTATGCTTAGCGTACTGGGAGTACGTGGGTCGTACTCTAGCCAGATGAAAACCTTGATTTTTAGGGTTTGCACCCTATTTAAGCATCATTAAATCATCTTTTGGACATTTTAGACCAACCTCCATCTCCTATTGCCCTGAGATAGAAACCCTAGAGTGATTTGGTGAGTTTTGAGCTTGAAAGAGTGTTTCTTGGTGGATTGTGAAGAAGAAGAAGAAGCAGATCACTTGAGGGGATAGCTTGAGCTTGTAGATCCAACATCTTCTTCTCATTTGCAAGCATTTTTGAGGTAAAAAGCTCTCACCTTGATGGTCTTTGGTGTTAGATCTAGTTCATGGTGTACTTTGTGCACTTTTTTAGCTTTTGAGTTAAAGGAGAGCTTTTGATCTACTCCAGAAGCTATGAATGCTATATTTTGGCTCCATTTAGTCCCCATTTTCATAAAAATATCAACTTTATGGAAGATATTGGTCCATGCAAGCATTAAGACCTTTATTAATCTCTTTTTGAGCTTTTGGGTCCCTTTAATCAATACATAAATGTAAAGTTGTCAACATTACGTGATAGGTAGCCTTAAAGAATCAGATCTAAGAGTTCGGCACTTTGTCTTAGTTGATTAAGTGCTTAATGAGATGGGTTGGTAGTCTGGAGGGTAGGCTGGGCGTACCCAGCTGGTACGATACGTGTACTGACCCCGGACGGAGTACGCTTGGCGTACGAGTTGAATACGCCCCGCGTACTAAGCAGATGGGAGTTTGGGCTTAGTATTCTCGGTTTGGGCCATTGGTTGGGTTTTCTTAGTTTTTCCTTGTTGGGCCATTAGACTTATATTTTTGGGCTCTTTGGATTTAGGCCCATGATGGGTTTTAGGCCCAATTTGGAATATTGGGCTATATTAGGCTTTGGATTATCGTTTAGGATTTGGGCCTTGGAAGCAGTTGAGTTGGGCCTTGGCATTGGGCCAAGTGAGATGAAGAGTAGAATGGTCTTTTACCCTGGTTTTGGGCTAAGTAGCTTAGACTCTTAGTTTGAGGTAGGAACCTAATTAAGAATTGGATGTCATTTGATGTTGATAGCGAGGGGATTTTCCGGACCAGCAGTCAGAGATTTATTCGAGTGTTTCAGCAGCTTGAGGTGAGTCTCTTCACTGTACTCGTGGGTCGAAGGCACCAATGCCGTCCCACTAGGATATGATATGCTAGTTGTCTTTGTGACTCCTTCATGGTATGTTGGGCTAGGCCTATTTTATAATGGGTTAGGCCCATTTTTATGTTGGGCTAGGCCCATGGTTCAGGAAGGGCTAGGCCCATTGTATGTTATGTAGGTGCTAACTGTCTATGTGACTTTTTCATTTGTATGATTGAGCTAGACACTTTGTTTAGCAGGGCTAGGCTGATTAAGGTAGGATGGGCCCAATGTGAGGGCTAGGCATAATGGTATGTATGGTATGTGGTATTTTGGGAAACTCACTAAACTTTGTGCTTACGGTTTTTATGGTTACGGTTTCTGGTACTTCCGGTTCGAAAGGAAATGGTCCAACATGATCGCAGCGCATCCACCCATGTTTCCACATTATGATAATTTCGTAATTGTATTCTGATAACTGTTTTTTTCTTATAAAGTACCTTTGAATATTTAGATAAAAGGATATTGAATGTTTGACTTGAAGATTGTTAATGTTTTGGTTGAATTAAAAATGAAATTTTTACCTCATAATTTTGGGGACGTTACAAATGTTGAACATAATATAATCCAAATAGAGATGATTCAAAATATTTATCAATCAAGAATATAATGATTCAATATGTTTATGATCTTTAACTTGTTATGATCTAAAAATATTTAGACTTTATGTCACACCCCAAAACCGGAACGGCGGAAACGTTCAGGGGTGGAGGATGTCGTGTTTAGTATCACAAGTCATGCATCATAGTAAGCAAATTAATAAACAACCATTTCATTAGAAATAAAGTGTTTACAAAGTATGTGGTTCACATAACATAGACAAAAAGTAAATAACAAAACAAGTCATGAAGCTAAACTGCTCCATCTTCTAAATCCCAGTGTGCGTACCTGTTTACTGGTCTCCTGAGAATACAAGTTATTTTGAAAGAGTAGATCAGCATTTTAGCTGGTGAGTTCATAAGATTTTAGTGATGTAAGTAAGTTGTAAGAAAGTTGTAGTAAGTTGTAAGTTCTTTTTAGAAAAGTTCGCCTGTTCCTCCAGAAAATCCTATATTTCCTGCTTTGATGAAAGATAAGTAAAAATGACTCTACAATCCTCTCTATGAGTACTAAATGGATACAAGTTATATAAAACCCAGAGTAAAAAACAATCGGGTGTGTGTATCTGCCCTAAGCCCACAACCAAACAAGGAACAGGAAATGAGGCGGAAGGCAAACATCCCATTGGTTGTTAGATCTTCATTGTATATAACCCTAGTGTATTCACTTGGTACTCACGGAGTTAACTGTAATAGTTCCTTTATATTTGATGAAAATATTCTTTTAAGAAAACCCTTATTTCTTTTATTAAAAATTGGTAACCACAGTGGTTCCTTCTATAATCACTTAGTTTATACTAGCTATATATAATCTAATATCGAACAGATAGTTAATTGTGTGAATCTGCCCTAAGCCCACAACCAAAAAAGGAACAGGAAATGAGGCGGAAAGAACACATCCAACTACCTATCGGATATTAATTATATATAACCCTGATGTATAAACTAAGGTATTATAGAATTAACCACCTAAGGTCCTTTAAGTTATACTGGTTTAATAAAATGGATTAAACCCTTTACTGGGTAAGTTTCTAGTTTTGTATACCAAATGTTCTATTTGAAAAGTATGTTTTGTACTAGAACATGGTGCATTGAATTAGTGTCCTATGACCTGGCCCATACCTGGTACCCCTTATGATTACTTGGTGTATACGAAACATATATATATATATATATATATATATATATATATATATATATATATATATATATAGCTAAGATCGGATATATAGTAGGCTGGGTGAATCTGCTCTAAGCCCACAACCAAACAAGGAACAGAAAATAAAGCGGAAGGCACACATCTTACTACCTGTCGGATCCGATTAATATATATTCCTGATGTATAAACTAAGGAATCATAAAGTTAGCATTATAGGCCCCCTATCTACTGAATGTACTAGACTCGACTGTTCTGTTTGTAGTTTGAAAAGATGTAAGTTTTCCCTAGTTTATAACTATCTTAACTCGAAAATAGTTTGCATTAACTTTCAAGTGGAACTGTCACAATATGAAAGTAATGGGAAAATGTAAGTACACAGTTGTCTATTGAATTGACATACTGAAGTACTGATTACCTTTAAAACATGTTTGTTTTATTAAGGTCATAATGTGATGAGTAGTACCCATACTATACGCTCTCCCTGCAAGAGATTTTGGGGACCAAACGCGACTTCCGCAAACAAATTGCTAGGCCGTGTAAATTCACATTAAAGTTATATGATCATGTATACCCAATTTACTATCACCTTTTGTTTAGAACAATGAGTTAGTGATTATTTGTATAATTAGATCTTGTATTGTTCTTCTGCTATAGCATTTAGTATATTCGTTCTGTTATAGTGTATAGTATGTCTCTTTGTTGTATTGTATCTTCCTTCTTGTTTCTCTTTATAGTATGTTCTCTATGTTATCGTGTATTGTATCTACCTCCCTGTTTCTCTTTATAGTATGTTCTATATGTTATCGTGTATTGTATCTACCTCCCTGTTTCTCTTTATAGTATGTTCTAGCATCTAGTATGAACTGAACCCCTAAACTATACCTATTATAGTTTACTAGTATGTTTACTTGAACTGTTACTGAAAAGACTCGTTTATTTACTAAGTTATGATTGTACTTTAAAAACGGAGTTTTATAAACTATAAAGTAACATAACTTTAAAAGAGTTTTTGAAATGTTTTGATCATTTATAAAAGACATAAGCAATCTTTTGAAAGATGTTTATAACAAACATTTACACAATTATCATTGTGTTCAACTTGTATCCCCCCCCCCCCTTAAAAGCATTTAAAACAGTTTAAAAGATTGATTACAGGGGTATGAACTCACCTTATGTGGGTGATTCAAACGAATATGCGCGTAAGGATGAGGAGTTCCACGAATGAAGTCCTAAGACACAAATGAGTCCTAAATGACATATAATGGCATATAATGGCATGAATATAGTGTTTAGAAGCAACCACATGCAAGGAAACACCTTTAGGGACTAGGAAACACTTGGACCAAGTGTTAGAATCGCATGTGATTCATCTAAGGGGAGTGTACGACCACTAAATGGAGTGTGTGGCCATGGGTGTACGGCCATGGAGTGTACGGCCATACACTCATGGTAACAAGTGCACAGAAGTGTCTTTTAATGATAGGGAAGCTTGTGGGACAATTGCTCATCAAGTGTTGAAGCTAGGTTTGCACTTTGAAGGCCCTTTAGGGGTGTTTTGATGGGTGTACGGCCACACATGGGTGTACGTCCGTACACTCCTTTGGATCTTGAGTTTTGGTCGTTTTTAAAGTGTTAATCTAGTGTTCCTATCAAGTACTAAGCATAGGGAAAGAGTACTTACGATTTGGAGGCTCAAGAAGGTTCACAATCACCAAGAACAAGTGTGTGTTCTTGGTGTTCTTGGTGAAATGGATGAAGATTTGAAGATCTACCCAAAAGATGATTTGTAATGGATGAAATCAAAGGGTGTTACTAGGTTAAGAAGAATATCAAGAAATCAAAATGGAAGAAGGCTTACATTCTTGAAGATCGGGTGAAAGTCTTGATGATAGTTGAGAGAGAAATCGATGTTCTTGACTTGGAAACTGAGGAAATGGCTTAGAAAGGGAAGGATATCACTCTTATGGAGGGGGTGTAAGGCCAACATGGGTGTACGGCCGCACACACATGTATGTATGGCCATACACTCATGTGTACGGACGTACACTCCCTCTAATGGAGTGTTCGACTTGATTTCAACGCGAAGAACTTACGCAACTCAATCGTATACCCCATGCTTGAATTACTTGAGCTTTGAACCCTTACGGAATCTAAATAATGCTAAAAGATAGCAGAAATGAGTCTGACACTCGGTTGGATTGAATGGCTGAACTTACAAGGCGAAGATTTTTGGGTTGTCACACTTTACATCCGTGTAATACTCAATTATATTATAAACTATCTAGTGTATAGTGATATTTACAAATTCGTTACAGAACATATATCAATAAAATTTGACAAATAGATCGTAAAAGGTTCTTATAATCCAACGTTTGGAAATCCAACACGCTTTGACTCAAAATAGTGCCACATGCATGATCTAGTGGCCAATTACTTACCCAAAAATCTCAGAAAATATATTAGTCCATTTGGACATCCTACAAATGGATCTAATAATCACTATGTTACTGCCTATTTATTCAGCTGTCTTCCAGGATCATATTCTTTACATTCTCAGGTCTTAAGAACTATATGTTTAAATTTTAAGAGTCAAACTATTTTGATTTCTTCATGATAACAACGATTCAGCACCTGCAAGATTTCCTCCATTGATGGGTGTTCGTCTTTTTTTGGATGAAGACAGTTTAAAACAAGTTGAGCCAACTTGAATGCTCCCTTTGGAGGACAATCGTTATGTTGAAGTTGTGGGTCCATAATAATTTTCATGCTTACCTCATCTGCTAACAATGGTATAACCCATTCCACCAAATTTTCCTTTTTAAGGGCTCTCTCCTCATCATACACCATCATCCCTGTTAGTATTCCTAGCAGTACCACTCCAAAAGCATAGATCTCATTTTTCATAGAAAAATCTGTTAAAGTGGAGTTTGATTGGTTAGCCATTGGCACATGCACCAATAATATTAAGGGGGTGTTTCGATGTTGGATTATGTAGGCTTGCGCCGGAATTGGTTGTTACTTCTGTAATGTAATAATGGTGGATTATGTAATCTTTCTTGTATATGTGTAATGAAAATGCAATGTTGCGTAATGGTCTATATATATATATATATATATATATATATATATATATATATATATATATATATATATATATATATATATATATATATATATATATATATATATATTTAGGTTTAGTCTTCAAAATTACAACTTATTTATATTAATTTTTAATAGTAGTATTTGTTATTGTAATGGTTCTGTAAAGGTGAATGTGTAAGGGTCGGTTTATAACGGTCCATTTTTAATGGTAAAATTTTAATGGTGTATTTGTAATGATGAAAGTGTAATGGTCTGTTTCAAACGAAAAACTGGTAATGGTTAAGTCCAAATGTATTGATCACTCATATGAACGATTAACGTCTAGAATTGCAACTTGTCATATTATATGCAATTGGAAAAGTACTTATTCAAGGTCCTTTAAACCTACAACAATTGGCAATGTACTAATGTTATAAATGTAATTTAAATATATAACAACTGGCAATATAGTTATGCAAATGACATTTAAACTTATAGTAAATGGCAATGTACATATGCAAATAGCAATATACTTATGAAAGATTAACCATCATAAACAAAGAGTTGTACCAACCTGTAACACCCTTAAATTTTTACAATCTGAAAATTTCAATTTTAAGTTTAACAATTACAAAACAAGCCATTCCATTTTTCCCAAAACCATGAAAACATAAAATAGTTTAGTTGTGCAATCCATGATACATATAAAATCATCATCAGAGTCATAATCCCAAAATCACTAGTGCGGAAAATCCATGGTGTGATGCGATACGATCAAGCCGGCCCTTTCCCCTTCGAGCTAGAAGTACCTGAAACAAAAACTGAAAACCGTAAGCACAAATCTTAGTGTGTTCCCCCATCATACCACATACCATACAATAACATACTCCCTAGCATATCAGGATGCTGGTCTACCCCTTCGGTCTCTTTCAACCAGTAACCACCTAGCATATCAGGGTGCTGGCCTACACCTTCGGTCTCTTTCAACCGGTAACAGCCTAGCATATCAGGGTGATGGCCTACCCCTTCGGTCTCTTTCAACCGGTTATGGGGACTATTTCACCCCTACCACTACCACATAATAGCATACGTAATCATACTGCCAGGCATATCTGGGTGCCTGACCTACCCCTTCGGTCTTCTTGACCGGATACGGGGTCTATTTCACCCCTACCACTATCACATAATACCATAGCATACTAGCACATAAATCATAACAGATAGTATCATACCATATAATTATCACAAAGACAATCATCTAACTACAAACTCCTACTAGTGGGCCGACCTTGGTGCCTTAGACTCACTGCTACCAAGAAGGTAACTCACCTCGCAAGGCTGAATGCAGAATCTCATGACAAGAAATCTCTAACCGCTACTCCGACGACTCCCCGAGCATTCATTACCACAACAACACTTAGTCAAAAACTAAAAATCCTTCTTAGGATAAAATGACTATTTTACCCTTGATCTAATTTGGCTAATTTCTAAGGCCCAACACCATAACATCAAAGGCCCAAATCTAAATAGTCTCTCCAAGCCCACTAGTGGCCCACCAATGGCCCAATTTTCCAAATTGGCCCCAACTCCTCAAATGGGCCTTAACTTAAGCCCAACATACTCTTGGCCCAAAATAAATAAATTCTAATGGCCCATTATGGCCCAAAAGGCCCAATACCATAAATCTCAGTTCTAGTCCCAGAGGCCTTATTCCACAGTGGGCCATCAGGCCCAACAATCCAGACCCAAACTTCTTGTAACACTCATAAAAATCATGCCAGATTTAAACTTTTTAAAACATTTTCAAAACCAACGATTATTACAAAACTTGTTTGTAAAATAGTATAATGTCAGAGTATCCCAGAATCAAAATGAAAAAATCATGAAATATGAGGAGCTGTACGATCATGCCTTCGCCTTCCCGTGATCATTAGAAGTACCTGAAACAATAATCGATAAATGTAAGCTCGAAGGCTTAGTGAGTTACCCCCAAAATAACAACGCCATATAACAATAACATATAACCAAACAACATGCATAATGAGCCTTCAGCCTGACTAGACCGCCTCACAGGCCTTTAGCCTACTGGACCGCTCTCCGAGCCTTCGGCAGGTCTGGACCGCCTCGCAGGGCCTACAGCCTATCCGGACCGCTCGTCGAGCCTTCAGTCTGACCAACATGCCCTCCTGGACCACCCTGGGTATGTTGGCCTTCAGCACAAAGCAGGACTGCCTCAACCTAATTCCCCTAATTAAATAAACATGTGCATATAATATCGTACACTAGCATATATAACAGTCAAACCGATCTAACAGATCATCAATCATAGCAACATCCTATAACTAGGATGCAGACCTAACCGGTCACTAACATAGCATCATCCTATATACCAGGATATCGACCTAACCAGGTCACTAAGCATAGCATCATCCTATATACCAGGATATCAACCTAACCAGGTCACTAAGCATATCACCATCCTAACTACCAGGATGTAAATCAATAAGCATATCATGTAATAAACCCAGATACAAATCTGAAAAGGGCTGACATTGGTGCCTTAGACCTTGTTGATATAGTGAGGATAACTCACCTCGCAAGTAGCTCGAAGTGATAAAGCCAAACTCCTTTAAATATAGTTCCAAGTCTAACACCTACAACCACAGGGTGACTCCCTTCCATATATTCCCAAATTACCAAAATACCCCCAGAGGTCAAACTGGTCAACCCTTGGTCCAAGTCAAAGTCAACGGTCAAAGTCAATAGTCCATGTTGACCCAACTCGGTGAGTGCAGCTAGCAACTCGTCGAGTTCCTTAAGAGTTTAGAAGGTCATAAACCCTCACTGACTCGCCGAGTTTCCAACCAACTCGTCGAGTTTACGCATGTCCAGAAGTCGGGGAAAACCCTTACTGACTCTTCGAGTCCTCTACTGACTCCCCGAGTCCATGCAGAAACCAACAGCGGGAAAACCCTACCCAACTCGTCGAGTCGGCTTACCCGACTCGTCGAGTTCATATAGTTCATTTCTTGTCCAGATGATTTCGAGCCATTCCAAAGTTCCAAACGCTAGATCTAGCCTCCTAGGGCCTAGTTATCACGTAAAGTTGCAAACTTTACATGCATGCAAGGTCTTAAGAGACAAAACCAAGCTAAAGAAGAAGCTCAAGGCAAAGGGAAGGCCATAGCTTGACAAAGGCTGAGACTTTATGATAATAAGGGGCTTAAGGAGTCCAGATCTGAAATTGCAACCTCAGATCTTGCCCCAAAACCGGATATACCACCATAATCCACTAAAAAGGGTTCTAACCCCATGAATGAAGAGATCTAGCTAATGGAGAGCCAAGGTAACGACTTGTTACCTTCAATGTGATGCTAAGATGGAGTAGAATCCGAATCTAAAACTTCTCCTTGATCCAAGCTTCTTGAACTTCAAGCTCCTCTCACCAATATTCACCTTCCAAGCTTAAAACACACAAATATGGAGAGTAAACACGATTTAGGGTTTCTGAGCTCAAGGGGGGCTGTAAGGGAGGCCAATGACCCTTTAAAAAGGGTGCAATACCCCGGAAATTAGGGTTTCATCCACTAGCTCCAACTCGTCGAGTCGTGTCCTCCGACTCGTCGAGTTGGTCACTTAAAACACGCGGCTGATTTCGTTCCTACTCGATGAGTCAGGGCGTCCGACTCATCGAGTAGACCTTTTAAAATGGAAATAAAGCTGTAAAATTTATACCTGAGATTCGGGGTGTTACAATTCTCCCCCAATTGAACTAGACTTCGTCCTCGAAGTCTGCTGCGGTGAACAACTCCATATAATGCTCCCGCATCTCAGCCTCCGGCTCCCAAGTCCACTCAGATCCCTTCCGGTGCTCCCATTGTACCAGTACCAAAGGTACCTCCTTGTTCCGTAGCACCTTCACTTTCCTCTCCAAGACCGCCACCGGCCTCTCCACTTAGTTCAGGCGCTCATCAACCTGAATATCATCTAGTGACACTACTGCCCCCTTGTCCATGACACACTTCCGCAACTATGAAACATGGAAAGTACTGTGGAACTGACTAAGCTCCTCTGTTAGCTCTAGTCTATAGGCCACCTTGCCAACCCTGGCAATGATCCTGAATGGTCTAATGTATCGGGGACCCAATTTCCCCCTCTTCCTGAAGCGGATCACACCCTTCCAGGGTGAGACCTTCAGGAGTACCATGTCACCGACCTGAAACTCCAACTCAGATCGGCGCCGGTCGGCGTAGCTCTTTGGCCGACTCTGTGCGGTCTGCAGCTGCTGTCTAATCTGCTGAATCGTCTCGGTAGTCTGTAGGACTACCTCGGTCCGACCCATCACCCTGTGACCCACCTCGCCCCAACAGACTGGGGTAAGGCATCTTCATCCATACAACAGCTCATAAGGTGGAGCACCAATTCTGGAGTAAAAGCTGTTGTTGTAGGAGAACTCTGCGAGGGGTAGGTAGGAGTCCCAACTCCCACCGAAGTCAATAACACAGGTTCTCAACATGTCCTCAAGAGTCTGTATGGTCCCCTCACTCTGGCCGTCCGTCTGCGGATGATAGGTTGTACTAAAATACAGTTGTGTGCCCAGTTCCTCATGGAACTTCTGCCAAAATCGGGAGGTAAACCAAACATCACGGTCTGAGACGATAGATACCGGAACCCCATGACGAGCGACAATCTCACGTATATACACATCGGCCAGCTTCTTGGCCGGTGAGCTCTCCCGAATGGGCAGAAAATGAGCACTCTTGGTCAATTGATCCTCGATGACCCAAATAGCGTCGAACCCCTTCGTCTTTCTCGGAAGCTTGGCGATGAAGTCCATCATGATCTGCTCTCATTTCCACATGGGAATCTCCAGAGGCTGCAGCTTGCCATGTGGCCTCTGGTGCTCGGCCTTGACCATCCTACAGGTCAAGCACCTCTCAACATACCAAGTGATTTCTCGCTTCATGCACGACCCCCAGTAACTTGCGATACTCAATCGCAAGTCCCGGTATATCTTGGTGGCCCCCGGGTGAATAGAGAAGCGAGACTTATGAGCCTCCTCCAATATAGTCTGTCTGACCCCACCAGACATCGGAACCCAGAACCGACTGCAACGTGTCAATAATCCCCGACTATCCTAAACAAACTGGGTGTTCTCACCTCTAATCCTCTCAAGCTTCCAATTCTCCTGACGCATACCCTCTGCCTGGGCTTCCCTGATCAAGCCCACAAGTGGAGAATCCACTGAAATCCTCATGCATGTCACTGGAGTAGAAGATCCAGCTGACTTGCGGCTCAGAGCGTCTGCAACCATGTTCACTTTACCTGGGTGGTAAAGGATCTCACAGTCATAGTCCTTGACTACATCCAGCAATTTGTGTTGTCTCATGTTTAGGTTCGGCTGATCCATGATGTGTCACAGGATCTTGTGGTCCGTGTAAATGGTACATCAGACCCCATAGAGGTAATGTCTCCAAATCTTGAGAGCGAATACCACCACTCCCAGCTCCAGATCATGAGTAAGGTATCTCGTCTAATGCGGCTTCAACTGTCGCGATGCATAGGCTATCACCCGTCCTCTCTGCATGAGGACCGCTCCCAGTCCCGTGATGGATGCATCAAAAAACACCACAAAATCCTCAACTCCCTCCGGAAGAGTCAAGACTGGAGCCTCGCATAGTCGTTGTCTGAGGGTCTCAAACGCCCTCTGCTGCTCGGGGCCCCACCGGAAATCCACCCCTTCCTCGTCAGACGAGTGAGGGGTAATGCAATCTTAGAGAAATCATGTATGAATCTCCGGTAGTACCCTTCCAATCCCAAAAAGCTCATGATGTCTGAGGGAGATTTCAGAACCTCCCACTGCATAACCGCCTCGATTTTGGCCGGATCGACCAAAATCCCATCCTGGTTAACGAGATGTCCCCGGAACTGGACCTCTCGTAACCAAAACTCGCATTTCGAGAACTTGGCATAAAGTTGTTCTCGCCTCAAAACTCCCAATAACTCCTGCAGATGCTCCTCATGCTGCTCTCGGGTCTTGGAGTACACCAAGATATCATCTATGAACACTATGACCGAGCGATCGAGCATCGGTCTGCAGACCCGATTCATCAGGTCCATAAATACTGCTGGTGCATTGGTGAGCCCAAACGGCATCACCACGAACTCATAATGTCCATAACGAGTTCGGAACGCGGTCTTTTCAACATCCTCCTCCCTGACCCTGACCTGATGGTACCTGGACCTCAGGTCTATCTTGGAGAACCAAGATGCTCCCTACAACTGATCGAAAAGATCATCTATCCTCGGGAGTGGATAGCGGTTTTTCACCGTTAACTTGTTCAACTCCCGGTAATCAATGCACATCCGGTGTGAACCATCCTTCTTCATGACGAAGAGTATCGGCGCTCCCTACGAGGAACTGCTCGGACGAATGAACTGCTTACCCATCAGCTCCTGCAACTGTGATGACAGCTCCTGCATCTCTGGTGGTACCAACCGGTACGGCGCCTTGGCGATAGGGGCCGCACCCGGCACTAGGTCGATCCTAAACTTAACCTGCCTCTCCGGAGGCACTCCGGGTAACTCCTCCCGAAACACGTCAGCAAACTCTCTGACCACTGGAACCTCTGATACTGAAACCAGATCCCTGACCCGCGTATTCACCACATACGCTAGATAACCCGCACACCCGTGCTGAATGTACTGACGAGCCCTGGAAGGCGAACAAAACCCTAATCCCAATCTGGTGCCCTCTCCATAAACAATCAGTTCTCCCCCACTTGGGGTTTAAACTACCACTCGTTGATCCTCGCAGTCGATCATGTCAGCGAAGCGACTAAGCCAGTCCATACCCACGATCACACATACACCCCCCATAGGAATCAGAATCAGGTCTATCGGGAAAGATACTCCAAAGATCTCCAATACGCAACCCCGATAGACTGAAGAAGCGGAAATATCGTGGTCGTTGGCGATAGAGACTCGTAACGAACACTCTAGCTCTCCTACTGGCAAACCGAACTCCCTACTAAATGTCTGAGAGACAAACGACCGAATCGCCCCCGAATCAAATAATCCCAAATCAGTTAAGGAGTTAACTAAAAACGTACCTAATCACAGGTACAAACATACAAGCATAAAACATATATAATCAGTAAGATAAGGGATAGAAACATACCAGCAACCACATCTGGTGCTGCTCTGGCCTCCTCTCCTGTAAGCTGGAAGGCGCGTCCCTGGGCCCTCGGGGGTGCTTCTCGACCCTGACCCCCGTTAGTAATCTTCAGTGTAGCTGGCGCTGGAGCCTGCGCCGGCTTGGCCGCGAGCTGTGGGTAGTTGGTGTTCGCGTGACCAACCCGATGACAATGGTAGCGGATCCTCATATCCTGAATCGGGGCTGTCTGGCGATAGTCCCGAGCTGTGGGCAGTTGGTCTTCACGAAATCAGGCTAGATTTTTGTGAAATCAACTCACTTTCTGCCCTTAATTTCATCAAGATTCTCAATCTTTCAATTTATATTGTGCCATTTCATACGCATCGATTTTAACCTAATTTTTTTGTTCTACGTATTCATTGTGCATCCACTCAAAGGTTTTCACATGCAATTGGAGTGGTTAAACCCTAACATCTATGTGCCATTGAAGGTTGGTTTTTATTTCAGTCGGTACACTTCTTTTCTCAATTATATTGTTTTTTTATTTTCACAGTAATTGATTGAATGGTTTATGGGTTTTTCTACTTTGATATTGACTTTCTTTCTGGTGGTTTATAATTTTCAGAATAAAGATTGGAGTTTGCAAAAGCTACCTCGCAAACTCTGTCCACCAAATGCTCGACATATCTAATGCCACTCTCAAGAATTAATATGTTAACGTTCTTTCTGTAATATTTTTAAGTTGGCATTTGTTGGTCTTCTGCAAGGTTCTGGTTCGTCAAAAGAATCATTGTCATCATCTTTTTCATCCATATCATTCTTAATAGGAATTGGTCTATGCTCTTATAAAAGTTGTTACACAAGGATTGAGTTTTTCTTAAGAGTAACCGGTTGCTATATAGATATATATGCATGTGTGTTACTTCAGTGTTATGAATTTCATGTTTAACATGTTCATCATTTCATCATTATAATGGTTGTTGGATGATAGATATATTTCAATATTAATTGGTGTTTTTTATGCTTAGTTATGGTATGAGCATGGATTGGTTGATGACATGGTGTCTTATTCCCTAAAAACAAATGGTGGCTATGCATTAGCATTCAAAAATGATGATGGCGATATCCGAAATTCTAAATTCCCACAAATATGTGCTTAAATCCCTTTGTCCTCTGTCCATTTGTTAAAATTATTCTTAGTTATACAAGTTCTTTTGAATTGATATCATCTATATTTTTCTTCTTTGTTTACATTATTTTATAGTTTTCATTTTTAGTTACCTATAACCGTGATCGGAGAGCCTATGTGGTTTGGTAATGACAAAGGGAATACGTATGAAGTTATGAGGAATAGTAAGGGAAATGGAATTGGTACTTGAGTTATTAGTTTTTAATTATTTAAAACCTATTAATTATTAAATATTTGTTCTATTTTCAATAATATACTCTCATTTCTTTATTTTTTATCATGGCAAATTAATTTACTTATTTATATTACATATGTAACATCCCAATTTTCAAGACCAAAAAAAATTGTTTTTAATTAAGTACTTATAAAACCATTTACTGTAAAACAACATCATCATCATTTCAATTCATCAAACCATATTCACATGTCTCAAAAACCATAACAGAAAGTAGTAATAATGTCAGAGTACAATCCCAGGTTTCTCAAATGCGGAAAGTCATGTGTAATTGTTTGATGCGCTGCTACCCCATCGGCTCCTTCCCCTTGGATGAAGTGGTACCTGAAACCAAAACTAAAAACTGTAAGTACAAAGCTTAGTGAGCTCCCCCAGCATACCCATACCAAATAAAGCATAATCCTCGGTATCCTTCAGCCGGTAACTGTCGAGCATAGCCAGGAGCTGGACTCCTCTTCGGTATCTTTCAACCGGTAACCGGGAACTAACCTCCCCTTCGGTATCTTGCAACCAGTAATTGGGAGCTACCCTCCCCTTCGATATCTTTCAACCGGTAACCGGGGACTATTTCACCCCCTACTACTGCTAGCACATAACAAGCACAGTAACATATCAGGCACAATAATAATATCAGACGCAATAATCATAACACATATCAACACTAGATAATTTGTCACAAAGACAATCATCTATCCAACACTGTTACTTGTGGGCCGGCATTGTGGGCGTAGACCCACTCCTACTAGGAGGAAACTCACCTCAAAATCGTGTGGTGTCTGCACTGATCTCGGTATGAAAACCAACTCTCCTCGAATCCTCGATCCCTACACAACAACTTTTCTAACTTATCAATCCATACTCGTGACCCTTACAGGGGTCTACTCCAGTCCAAGACAAAGTCAAGGTCAACACCTTGGTCAAAGTCAACTTTTGGTTGACTCGACTCGCCGAGTTGGTCTACCAACTCGCCGAGTCCCCATGTTCACGAAATGCCATAATCCCGACCCTACTCGTCAAATCTAGCAAGAGCTCGATGAGTTCGCCTTCAACAACACATCAGACTATCTTCAACCGACTCGCCGAGTTCATCCTTGAATTCGTCGAGTTCATCTTCATCCGCATGAATGAGTTCAGTCTATGACTCGCCGAGTTCCCCTTGAACTCGCCGAGCCCGTCTTCATGTGGTTGGGACATTGCCTTGAACTCGCCGAGTTAGCTCATACGCTCGCTGAGTTCTATGATTTCCAGGTCCATAATTAACCCCAACAGGCTGAGTTTTCCTTCAACTCAACCAAAGACCACTTCCAGAAGTCGTTTTAGGGGAAACTGCGACCCGACTCGTCGAGGACCCTTCAAGGCTCAAGATCTGAAGCCATTACTTCTACATTACACTCAAAACCCGAAATGGCTTAGAAATATCCCAAAGATGTCAAGATCCAAGCCCTAAAGTAGATCTAACAAATAATAAGTCAAGGTTGGAGCTTTTTACCTCCAACAAGCTGGAAATGCAACCAAATCCATGGATCTACTGACTTCCTCTTGAATCTCCAAGTCTTTCCTTCCTTCTTCAAACTTCAAATCACAAAGAATGGCACAAAAATAGCTCAAGACACTCAAAAGTTGATTAGGGTTTCGTGAATAGGGTTTGGAGGTGATGGAGGCTGGGGTGGAGGCCTCATAAAGTGTTTAAATAGGGTGCAAACCCTCAAATTTAGGGTTTCACTCATACAGCTCCTACTCGCCGAGTCGGTCTTCCGACTCGTCGAGTAGGTCACTTAACCCCCCCCCCCCCGATCAGAAGTCGGACTCACTCGACGAGTTGGGCCTCCAACTCGCCGAGTCCCAGAGTAAAATATGAAGTTTTCTTGAATTAAATACGTACCTGAAACTGGGTGTTACATATACAGTCGATTTTAATCGGTCTTAACACATCCAAATCATAGATCTGACCTCCTAGGGTCCATATTATACGTAAAGTCACAAAATTGATGTCCATGCATGGGGTTCTTGGCTCGAAAGCCATAAAAAGGGGTTTATATTTGGCATGGGTCTCCCATGGCCATAAAGTTGGCACCTTTATGCCATGGGAACCCTCAATGGTTCCAAATCTGAAGTACAACTCCAAATATACACACAAATCCGAGAATAGCTTCACTAAAGCTTAGAAAAATGTAGAAAATAGCCCCAAATCAAGATCTAAACAATTATTAGCCAAGGTAACAGCTTTATACCTCAAATGAGCAGGAAATGTGCCAAGACTTATGGATCTACTTGCTCTCTCTTGATCTCCCAAGCATCCTTCTCCTTTTCCAACTTCAAACACACACAAAAAGGCACCAAAAAGCTCAAGAACACTTAATAGAGGCTTAGGGTTTCGAGTTAGGGTTTCTCTGGGTTGGGAGGAACAATGGAGGTTGGGTTGGGGTGTTATAAGTTGTTTAAATAGGGGGCAAACCCTAAATATTATGGTTTCATCCAGACAGTCCTACTCGTCGAGTCTGTCTCCCGACTCGTCGAGTAGGTCACTTATCATGCCGATCCAAAGTCGAGTCTACTTGAGGAGTTGGGCCTCCAACTCACCGAGTCCCGGAGCAAAACATGAGTTTACTTGTTTTAAAATACGTACCAGGAACCGAGTGTTACAAATCTCCCCCACTTGTTTTAGAATTCGTCCTCGAAGTCTGCTGCTGAGTCCTGAAAAAACTCGCGGTAGTGCTCCCTCATCTCGTCCTCCGGCTCCCAAGTCCATTCCGAGCCCTTGCGGTGCTGCCATTGCACCTTCACCAGCTCCACCCTCTTGTTCCTTAGCTCCTTCGACTTCCTGTTGAGGATCGCCACAGGCCGTTCAATGTAGTTCAGGCTGTCATCCACATGAATATCCTCCAAAGGCACCACTGCCGAATCGTCCACCAGACACTTCCGCAACTGGGAGACATGAAAAGTGCTATGAATCTGACTGAGTTCGGCTGGCAGGTCCAACCTATACACCACCTTCCCCACCCGGGCGACGACGCTGAAAGGTCTAATGTACCTGGTGTTGGATATAATGTCTAAGTCCATAACTATATTTTGTATGTACTTGACTCGACCCGGCATGGTCCATTTGGGTTGCACTTCACCCGAACAATTTATGGATAATCGTTTGAGAATAGTATAAGTTATGATTTATTAATATATTATAAGTCCTAATATATTAATATAAAATCATATTATTTAATTAGTATTGATCTATAATTAATCTAGAATTAATTTAGAGATCAAAAGTATGACTAATTAAATATGGGCTCTTGTATTTATATAGTGTGGGCTAATGCTTATTTAGAATGGAATAGGCTTGTATGGAAAGTCCATGGATACTCCATGGACCTTTAACCCATGGATCTCATGGAAATGAAAAGACATGGGTATTAGGGTTTACATGGATGTAACCCTAATCCACCACACTATATAAAGGAGGCTTTGGTTCTTGAAATGACATGAGTTGTGGTGAGTAAAGTAAGAGGGCCGATTTCAAGAAGGTGATTACTATTCTCTCAAAGTTCCAAGTTTGTGGTGATTTGTGATTTCCATTTGAGGCATCCACACTATTGGTGATAGGCTCTAAAACTCCAAGCAATCAACTACAACTACAAGGTAAGTAATTCTACTAGCTTTATTTGATTCAAGTTCCCCATGCCATGCTAGATAGGATAAGAACCTTGGAAAAATAATTATTTGCATGTATCTTAGTCAAACATAGATCCAAGGTTTCTAGCGTTGCATGTACACCATAGGAGTGCTAGAATGCTGAAAACCCATCAGTGGTATCAGAGCCTGGTTTGTTTATTTGATACTTGATGCAAAAAAAAAAAAAAAAAAAAAAAAAAAAAAAAAACTTGAAAATCGAAGTTTTGTTCAAAAGCTCGTATCAAAATTTCAAGTTTTGTATATGTACTTACGATTCTTGAAATTTTTGATATGAACATTCATAAACATATGAGTTTAGAAGATCATAGAAATTATGTGCTAATAATTGATTAGATTAATTCTTGATCTTTATGTGTTTTAATGGAGTCCATAACTAGTTCTTAAGTTATGGATAACCAAAAGTCACATTTATAAATAACCATTAAAAGAACTCATAGGTTACAAAAAATGAAGAGTCTTCATTTTTAATAACCATTAACTCATAAGTTATGAAAAATGAAAAGTTTTGAAAGTTTACAAAACTTGCCCTCAAGTTTTGGAACATGTAAAGTCATATTAAAAACTTTAGTTCCAACCCCTAGAATTTTAAAAGTTAAAATTCAACCCTTATACTTTATAATATTATAAGTTTAATAATATTTATATATGTATAAGATCAAGTCGTCATACCGCTAGTACGCCTCATTCACGAAGCCGGTCTATAAGGGGGGTATAAGGTTGTTGCCTATAAAATGGCAACTTAATGGGTGTCCACTCTCACCCACCGCTTCCTTGATCGGTGGAGGGTCGTTAGCCGAACGAGTAGGACAAGGACTTATAAATTCTCATTAAAAGTATAATGATAATACTAAAGTAACTAAACTTTATTGAATTCCCAATCTTAGTTATTTTAGGAAAATGTGAATAAGGTGCTAATCCATGAAATTACACTTTACACTTTGTTTAAGTCGTTAGTGGAGCGTGTGTGGTTAACCGGCACACTAACTTGAACTTAACAAGGTAGGTAAAGGGTGACTTAATGTTTATCATAGTATCGATGGAGCGTGTGTGGTTAACCGGCACATCGATTGAGGGGTAATACATTAAGGGTACCAAGTAATTTGCATGGTTACTTCACACCTTGTTTTGTGATCCTCGGCATCCCAGTCACAAAACTTGAAGGGCACACTCGAGATTGAAACATGCCATTGAAGAAGGTTCAATGAATCTCAAAGAATCTAGGAGTTTCTAAACCAATTAAAACCTAATTAAATATTTCGTTTTTCATGGTGGAAATTGTTGAATCGTCATTCACCTACCTTCAAATATCTTATAGCTTAGATTACGGCATCCCTCTTCTAAGTTATAAAATATTGTGTTGGGTCCTAGCCTTAATATTACATTTGGGTGTTTTGTTAAGGACTATCTCTATATCTAATCTAATCTATTCCCTCTTCTTTTCAGATGTCTTCCAATAACAATGCTTCTGGCTCAAACCCTACTAGCTCCTTCTCTCTCATGAATCTTTGTGGGAGAGTCATCTTTGATGGGTCCAACTTTACAGATTGGATCAGAAACATCAGGATGGTCACTCGGTATGAGAACAAAGAATATGTTCTCGACAAGGAGCTGAAGGTACCCGAGCCAACTGCTACTCCTGAAGTGCTTGCTGAATATGAGGTACATGAAAGAGATGCTACAAAAGTGGCATGCATCATGATGGCCACCATGACAGCTGAGCTCCAAAAGTCCTATGAGGACTATTATCCTTTTGAGATGCACCAGGACTTGATGGACCGCTACCATCAAAGTGCTCGTCAAGAGCGATATGAAATAATCTCCTCTATGATAACAACCTGAATGAAGGATGGTGAACCCATCACGGGCCACATGCAGAAAATGCAAAGGTATGTGGACCGTTTACTGAAGCTGAATGTGAACTTCCCTGAGGAGTTAACAATAGACATCATTTTGCTCTCCTTGCCATCGTGTTACATATCACATGAACAAGTAAGAAGTCACCCTCAGCAAACTTCAAGGACTCTTGAAGACCGTCGAAAGTGGTCTAAAGGGTAAGTCGGTTGTTACTACTCCTACTCCTACTCCAACTGCGGCCAATGTCTTGGCAATCGGGCATGGCAAAGGGAAGAAGAGAAAGAACCCTTCTAAGGGTACCAAGAGTAAGACCCTTGAAGGCTCCTCTTCAAGCAAAACCAAGAAAGGTTTTGTCACTCCTTCTGCTAACCCTAATGAGGCTGAATGCTTCTATTGCCATGAAAAGTTGCACTGGAAGCGAAACTGCCCAAAGTACCAGCAAGATTTGAAGGATGGGAAAGTATAACCCAACCATGCAGGTATATACACTATATTGTCTAATAACTCACCTCATTCTAAGTCTTGGGTCCTTGATATAGGTTGTGGTATTCACATATGTTGTGATTTACAGGGACTAAAAAGAAGTGAGAATGTGGAGCAGGGAAAGATAAACTTGATCATGGGAAACAGGAAAGCTTCACCTGTCACCAAGATAGGAGTTTATTCCTTAGTGCTAAATAGTGGGTTTACATTAGATTTGAATAAATGTTATTATTCGTCAGAAATGGCAAGAAATGTTATTTCCTTTCATGCATTGTATAAACAAGGTTTTACCTTTTATTTTGATAATAATAATGGTAGTATTGATGCTTTCTTTAATAATGTTCTTTATTTTAAAGCATTACCTTGTGATGGCGTGTATGAAACTGTATATGTTGTAGATAATCTAGGAAATAATGTATTGTGTATTAACTCTTCCACTAGCTTAGATAAAGCATCCTTATGGAATTGTCGTCTTGGACATGTAAGCAAGAAACGCATAGGCCAACTCCAAAAGGATGGAGTCTTGGAGTCATTTGACCTAAAGTCAGATGATAGTTGTGAATCTTGTTTGCTTGGTAAAATGACAAAGTCACCTTTTACTGGCACTTGTGCTAGGGGTGAAGGTTTGTTGGACCTCATACACACGGATGTGTGTGGACCCTTCAGAACCGCCACAAGAGATGCTAATCGGTTCTATGTGACTTTTACTGATGATTTTAGTAGATATGGATATGTCTACCTAATCAAGCATAAGTCAGAAACCTTTGAGAAATTCAAAGAGTTTAAGCAAGAAGTGGAGAATCAGTTGGGCAGGAACATTAAGATGCTTCGATCCGATCGTGGTGGTGAGTATCTTAGTACTGAGTTCCTTGACTATCTTAAGGAATGTGGGATTGTCTCACAATTGACACCTCCTAGGACACCACAGTTGAATGGTGTAGCTGAGAGGCGCAATCGGACCTTATTGGACATGGTTCGTTCCATGATGAGTCGAGCTTCGCTACCAATCTCATTTTGGGGGTATGCCTTAGAGACTGTCGCCCATATCCTTAATCTAGTCCCTACAAAGAAGGTTGCCAAAACACCTCACGAGGTGTGGACTGGAAAAGTTCCCAATCTAGACCACATCAAGATTTGGGGTTGCGAGGCTTTCGTGAGACGCGAGACTCACGATAAGCTCGAACCTCGAAGCGAAAGGTGTATTTTCATCGGCTACCCACAGAAATCCTTTGGTTACATCTTCTACAGACCCAGTGATAATGTGGTCTTTGTAGCAAGAAGATGATTCTTTCGAGAGAGAGAGAATTTATGAGCCAAGGAGACAGTGGGAGGCAAATTGACCTTGAGGAAATTCAAGAGTCAAGTGGTGAAGGAACCTCAAACCCTAGCCCTCAACCTGAGGAGGAAACTCCTGTTGAGCCGACTGAAGAATCTATACCTCTGAGGCATTCCACCAGAGTTAGGAATGCACCTGAGCATTATTATGGTTTTCATATTACTGCAGAAGGTGAGACACTTATCAGTGATAACACACTGGTAAATCTGGATGAGCCTAACAGCTACACGGAAGCCTTGGCAGGCCCTGAGGCTGCTAAATGGAAAGAGGCTATGGATAGCGAGATACAGTCCATGTATGACAATCAAGTTTGGAACTTGGTTGACAATGTACCTGATCGTAAGATAGTTGGGTGCAAATGGATCTTCAAGAAGAAGACCGACATGGATGGTAATGTACACACTTATAAGGCACGACTGGTTGCAAAGGGTTATTCTCAAACTCCGGGAGTTGATTATGATGAGACCTTTTCACCAGTGGCCAAGATTAAGTCTATTAGGGTTCTGTTAGCCATTGCTGCATTTCATGATTATGAAATATGGCAAATGGATGTCAAAACCGCTTTCCTTAATGGAAAGTTGGCTGAAGATGTTTATATGCTTCAGCCAGAGGGTTTTGTCAGTACAGAGTACCCCAGTAGAGTGTGTAAGCTCGAGAAATCCATTTATGGATTAAAACAGGCACCTCACAGATGGAATCTTTGCTTTGATGAGAAAATCAAAGAATTTGGCTTTTCAAGGAGTGAAGATGAATCTTGTGTCTATATCAAGGCTAGTGGGAGTATAGTCAGCTTTTTGGTACTGTATGTGGATGACATACTACTCATAGGAAATGACATCCCAACCCTGCAGGAAGTAAAGTCCTGGCTTGGGAAGTGTTTCGCTATGAAGGACCTTGGAGAAGCTACCTATATCCTAGGGATAAGGATTTTGAGAAACAGGAGTAAAAGACTAATTGGACTTAGTCAAAGCACCTATGTGGACAAAGTGTTGAAAAGGTTCAACATGCATAACTCCAAGAAAGGAGAGTTACCCATCTAGAGTAACGCCAGATTGAGTAAGACACAAAGCCCTAGTACTGAGGCTGAGATAGCAGAAATGAGTCGAATACCTTATGCTTCAGCTGTAGGATCGATCATGTATGCTATGACGTGTACTCGACTTGATGTAGCCTTTGCTTTGAGCATGGTTAGCAGGTATCAGGGGAACCCTGGCAAGGCACACTGGACTGCGGTAAAGAATATCCTCAAGTACCTACGGAGGACTAAGGACTGGGTCCTTACCCTCGGTGGCAGTGAGGACTTGAGAGTTGTAGGGTACAGTGATGCTAGCTTTCAGACTGACAGGGATAATTTCCGCTCTCAGTCGGGCTGGGTCTTTACTCTAAACGGAGGGGCAATTACTTGGAAAAGTTCCAAGCAGGAGACAGTGGTTGATTCCACTTGTGAATCAGAGTATATAGCAGCAAGCGAGGTAGCAAAGGAGGCTATATGGCTAAAGAACTTCATTGGAGACCTTGGAGTTATACCAGCTATAAAGGAGCCAATGGAGATTTTCTGTGACAGCAATAGTGCGGTTGCCTTAGCCAAGGAACCAAGAGATCATGGGAGATCCAGACACATTGACAGAAAATATCACTTCATCAGACATCGAATAGAAGAAGGAATCCTCGTGGCAAAGAGGGTATCATCGGATGAGAACCCAACAGATCCCCTCACGAAGGGACTGACTCGGGCTAAGCATCTCCAGCATGCTCGGAGCATAGGGCTGAAGGATGATATTAGTTTTAGTAGTTAGATAATCTTGAAATTTGTAAAATGTAATTGACATTTGATGATAAATAAAAGCTGTTATTTATGAGTAAAGTGTTGCTATCTCTTGTCAATCGTTTACTATTATTTCTTTTTGCATGTTTTGACTTCCAGAATAATTATGTTATGGTTTATATCATATTATTCAAACTCTCCACAGTCGGTCATATGTTGGAAGTAGATATGAATCAAGACTGTCATGGGTTGGCTTGTAGAGGTCTAAGATGTTAGACAAAGCGGGGCTACAGCACTCATGAGTGCTCATAAGTTCTGAGTATTGGATTCAACCCACGCTCACTTGTATCACTTCATGGAATTTATCTCGAGTGATCGTGAGACGGTAATATCATATAAGTCTTCAAACCTAGAGATATGATTTGTTGCCTATGAGTTGGTTATGCATTGATTGCACGAAAACGCATTGGTAACTCGATGTTATAAACCGTGCCTTTGTGTGTAGTTCAACAAGTAGTAGAGCAAACATATGAGTCGAAGTTTATCTGTTCCTTCTAGGATTAGAAGCGATATATGGGCCCCTCGATGATTTTGTTTTGACCTATGTACCGGGCCTGGTCAGAACTAAATTGATGTGTTCAGTTAAGTTCTATGTCAAACAAATCAGAAATCGGGAAACAAATGCTGGACAATAAGCAAGACCATGTTCCATGTATTTGTCCGGCTGATATCTAGAACAGAGGATTATATGATCACTTATCTAAAATGGCGCTTCATAGTTCAACAGAGTTTAAAGAGCTACGATTGCTGATCGGTTCCTGAAGTCATACTTGCAACTATAGTTATTAGACTTATCCAAGTGGGAGACTGTTGGATATAGTGTCTAAGTCCATAACTATATTTGGTATGTACTTGACCCGACCCGGCATGGTCCATTTGGGTTGCACTTCACCCGAACAATTTATGGATAATCGTTTGAGAATAGTACAAGTTATGATTTATTAATATATTATAAGTCCTAATATATTAATATAAAATCATATTATTTAATTAGTATTGATTTATAATTAATCTAGAATTAATTTAGAGATCAAAAGTATGACTAATTAAATATGGGCTCTTGTATTTATATAGTGTGGGCTAATGCTTATTTGGAATGGGCTAGGCTTGCATGGAAAGTCCATGGATACTCCATGGAGCTTTAACCCATGGATCTCATGGAAATGAAAAGACATGGGTATTAGGGTTTACATGGATGTAACCCTAATCCACCACACTATATAAAGGAGGCTTTGGTTCTTGAAATGACACGAGTTGTGGTGAGTAAAGTAAGAGGGCCGATTTCAAGAAGGTGATTACTATTCTCTCAAAGTTCCAAGTTTGTGGTGATTTGTGATTTCCATTTGAGGCATCCACACTATTGGTGCTAGGCTCTAAAACTCCAAGCAATCAACTACAACTACAAGGTAAGTAATTCTACTAGCTTTATTTGATTCAAGTTCCCCATGTCATGCTAGATAGGATAAGAACCTTGGAAAAATAATTATTTGCATGTATCTTAGTCAAACATAGATCCAAGGTTTCTAGGGTTGCATGTACACCATAGGAGTGTTAGAATGCTGAAAACCCATCACCTGGGGCCCAACTTGCCCCGCTTCCTGAACCGAATGACGCCTTTCCAAGGTGACACCTTCAGGAGCACCATATCTCCGACCTGGAACTCCAGGTCCGATCGACGCTTGTCGGCATAACTTTTCTGCCGACTCTGAGCAGTCTAAAGCCTACTCCGAACCTGTTGGATCCTCTCTGTAGTCTTAAGTACCACTTCGGTACTACCCATGACTCTGTGCCCAACCTCGCCCCAGCATATTGGGGTCCTGCACTTCCTCTCATACAACATCTCGAAGGGAGGACGGTCAATACTCGCATGATAGCTGTTATTATAGGAAAACTCAGCCAAAGGAAGGTAAGTATCCCAACTACCTCCGAAGTCTAAAAAACACGCCCGCAGCATATCCTCCAGAGTCTGGATGGTCCGCTCACTCTGACCATCCGTCTGCGGGTGAAAAGCGGTGCTAAAGTGCAGACGAGTACCTAGCTCGTCATGAAACTTCTTCCAGAACCTGGAAGTGAACCGCACATCCTTGTCAGAAATCCCCGAGACTGGCACTCCGTGTCGAGCCACTACCTCTCTGATATAGATGTCGGCCAACTTTTCGGCCGAAATGCTCTCCTGAATCGGAATGAAATGGGTGCTCTTGGTCAATCGATCCACAATGACCCAAATCGAATCAACTCCCCGCGCGGTCCTAGGAAGTTTTGTGATGAAATCCATAGTGATATCCTCCCATTTCGACAGCAGGATATCCAATGGCTGGGTCTTGCCGTGAGGCCTCTGGTGCTCGGCCTTGACCTTCCTGCAGGTCAGGCATCTCTCAACAAACCAAGCTACATCTTGCTTCATGCAAGGCCACCAATAATCAAGATGAAGATCCCTGTACATCTTCGTCGCCCCGGGATGAATAGAAAGCTTGGATTTGTGCACCTCCTCCGTTAATACTTGGCGCACACCTCTATAATATGGGACCCACACCCTACGGTGTAGAGTCAACAATCCACGGCTGTCATAATCGAAGGAGGAAACCTAGCCCAGAATACGCTCACTCTTACGATGTTCCTCCTTCATAGCCTCCTGTTGGGCCTCTCGAATCCGCTCCAAAAGCGGATTCACCACGGTCATCCTCATGCAGATGTCTCTGATCGGTGCTGACTTGCAGCTAAGCGCATCGGCCACGACATTGGCCTTCCCCGGTTGGTAGCGGATCTCACAATCGTAATCCTTCACCACATCTAGCCATCGACGCTGTCTCATATTCAGATTCGGCTGATCCATGAGATACCTCAAACTCTTATGGTCCGTGTAAATGGTACAACGGACCCCATAGAGGTAATGGCGCCAAATCTTGAGGGTGAAAACAACTGCCCCCAATTCCAAATCATGCGTCGGATAGTTTGCCTCATGAAGCTTCAACTGCCTCGAAGCGTAGGCGATAACATGCCCCTCTGCATCAATACCACGCCCAAACCCGAGATGGACGCATCGCAATGCACCACAAAATCATCCACGCCCTCCAACAGGGCTAAGATTAGCGCCTCGCACAATCTCTATCTTAGTGTCTCAAATGCGGCCTGCTGCTCAGGCCCCCAGCGAAAGACCACGACTTTCCTTGTCAACTGGGTCAAAGGGACGGCTATCTTGGAGAAGTCCTGAATGAATCTCCGATAATAACCTGCCAGTCCAATGAAGCTTTGAATCTCAGATGGAGACCTCAGAACCTCCCACCTCATCACGACCTCCACTTTGGTCGGGTCGACTGAAATCCCGTTCTGGTTGACAAGGTGCCCAAGAAAATGTACCTCGCACAACCAGAACTCACACTTGGAGAACTTGGCATACAAGCTCTCCCTCCTAAGAGTATCCAGTACCTCCCGCAAGTGCTCGTCATACTGCTCCCGTGTCTTGGAATAGACCAATATGTCATCAATGAAAACTATCACAGACCGATCCAACATCGGTCTGCACACGCGGTTCAGGAGATCCATGAACGAGGCAGGAGCATTGGTGAGCCCGAAACGCATCACCACGAACTCATAGTGACCATATCGCGTCCGAAAAGCAGTCTTCTGCACATCCTCCTCTCTGAACCTCATCTGATGATAACCTGAACGCAGATCAATCTTGGAGAACCAAGATGCTCCCTGTAGCTGGTCAAAGAGATCATCAATCAACGGGAGTGGGTAACGGTTCTTCACCGTAACCTTATTCAGCTCCCGGTAATCTATACACATCCGATGCGACCCGTCCTTCTTTTTCACAAACAGAATCGGAGCTCCCCAGGATGAACTACTCGGTCTGATGAATCCCTTGTCTAACAGCTCCTGCAGCTGTGTAGAAAACTCCTGCATCTCAGGAGGAGCCAACCAATACGGTGTCTTGGTTATCAGAGTCGCACCAGGGACTAGGTCGATCCTGAACTCTACCTGCCTCTCCGTAGGTATCCCAGCCAGCTCCTCTGGAAATACATCTGCGTACTCTTGTACCACCGGTACATCAGTCACTGTCGCCTTACCCGCCTCTCGGGTATCCAAGACATAGGCGACATACCATGCGCACCCCTGCTGGAGATAGCGCCTAGCTCTTGCTGCTGAACATAAAGTCGGTCCACGTTGTGGCCTCTCGCCCTGAATCACCAGCTCTCCCCCACTTGGGGTCCTGACCCGGACCAACTGCTGCGCGCGGTCGATCACTGCCCCATTGGGGCTCAACCAGTCCATACCTATAATAACCTTGTTCCCCCGCAATGGTATGGGAACCAAGTCTACCGAGTAGCGCTCTTCGAACAACCTCAAGACACAATCCCTGAAAACCTCCGCTACTCGAACTGATCGGTCGTCCGCAATATCGACCTCTAGAGGGCAATCCAACATGCACGAAGACTCAGAGAACCTCTTGCTAAGCGCAAGAGAGACAAATGATCGAGTAGCACCCGAATCAAACAACACCTGAACTGGGATACCGTCCACATGGAACGATCCCGCCACCACATCGGGTACAGCACGTGCCTCCTCGGCTGTCAACTGGAAAGCTTGGATCCTCACCACTAGAGCCTCTGACTTGACCTTCCGGCCATCCGTAACCCGAGTAGTCGCTGGAGTTGGTGCCACCACTGGCGCTGCTGCTGTCAGCCTAGGGCAGTTGGCCTTTTTATGGCCCCTCTGATTGCAATGAAAGCAATTCAGGTCTAACGTCTGAACGGTGGGGGCAGGGGCATTACAATCCCTGCCAAAGTGCCCCATCTTGCCGCACTTGTAGCAGCCTGATGATCCCGCTCTACAATCTCCCTCATGCGGCCTGCCGCATTTCCTGCAGCGGCTCTAGCCCGACTGGCCCTTCAGCATAGCGTTGGATCCCTTGGGTTTCTTCCCCAAAACCCCAGTAACCTACTCCGTCTCTGCCTTCCTCTTCCTGAGGTGCTCTAAATCAATCTCCCTCTCCCTCGCCCTGGCAATCATAGACTCCAGGGTCGGGTAGGCTGAGTAGCTGACATGCTCTTGAATATCAACTCTCAACATATCATGATAGTGGGTCTTCCGCATGTCCACATCCCCTGCATACTGAGGTACCAACAAGGCCCTATCTCGGAACATGGCGGTGATCTCTGCCACTGTCTCCATAGTCTGTCTCTTGCCAAGAAACTCCTTGGCCAACTGCTGAAGCTCCACAGCTGGCGCAAACTCCGCCCTGAACCTGGTCGCAAAGTCCGACCAAGTCATAGCCTCGATGGTTGGGGCTCCCAGTGAGTCACCAACTAACTCCCACCAATCCCTAGCTCTGTCTCACAAACAACCCGCAGAAAAGCGAACCTTCGACCCCTCCGGGCAGAAGCTCGTCAACTGCGCAGACAAGATGTTTGCGATCCATCACCTGGCAGCAATGGGGTCCTTCGCCCCGTGAAATTTTGGTGCACCACTCCCCCTGAAGTCCTTGAAGGACAGTGTGCGCGTCCCTGACTGGCTGGACGCCAAGTCACTCCTGAATGTCCGGAGGCAATCCTCCATCAACTCCATAATCCCCTCCTTGATCGACCCGAAAATGACCGGGGTTGCCTCAAGGATACCTCTTGTGATCTCAGACGTGATGAACTCGTGTAGCCCGTCATCAACCTGCTCAGATCCCGCACCCGAGCCTGATCCTGATCCTCATCCAGACCCTGAACCTCCTGCTCCATGTCGCGTAATCGCCATACTCAAATAAACACATAAACTTCAGGGTCATACATACTCTCGAGAGGTCTCACACACTCTCCAAGTTTCCTGGTTCTATCTTAGCCTTCCTTGATTCGAGTACGGATCCTCTGCTTCCAGTAGTACGGGCCCATACTACCTTCCACATCTATTCGTACTTTCCTCAAGGATTGCTTCGACTTCACCAAGTCCCTTCTACTAATACTGCTTTCCAAACTATTCTCATCCTAGGTTTTTCCTAGGGCGCTCTCCGACCTACTCTCCGCCATCAGCTGCACAAGGAGTCCCTACCATCTTTCCCTAACTAGCTTGCGAATACTATTACATATTCACTTACTAGTTAGTTAAAGCTAGCTGGAACCCCTATAAGCACAAAGCAAGCAGCATTCGTGCATTGAGTAACCATTACCAAGCATAACCTAATCAGGATATCATACTGCTGACTAACCAGACTTAGCATATAGCTCAATAAACTCATACATCAGGCATATAAGGCATCCTTCCTAGATCCTTAGCCCTAATCTAGCATGCAGTTCTCATAATCACATAACAGGCATACAAGGCATCCTCCCTAGATCCTTAGCCCCAGTCTAGCATGCAGCTCTCATAATCATATCATATAACATAACATATCATGTATGGGTATCTTGGGGAAAACTTACTTGAGCTCGGCCGGTCGCACGCATCACACACCTTGTTCTTTCTCAAAACTCCTTATTTTTAGATTTTAGAAAACTATTTTTTTTCTTGTAAAAATCCTTCAAGCGCTCGGTTTGAGTCCAGACACCCCCGAAGGTGTGCCCGAATCCCTCAAACCAAGGCCCTGATACCAACTTGTAACATCCCAATTTTCAAGACCAAAAAAAAAATTGTTTTTAATTAAGTACTTATAAAACCATTTACTGTAAAACAACATCATCATCATTTTAATTCATCAAACCATATTCACATGTCTCAAAAACCATAACAGAAAGTAGTAATAATGTCAGAGTACAATCCCAGGTTTCTCAAATGCGGAAAGTCATGTGTAATTGTGTGATGCGCTGCTACCCCGCCGGCTCCTTCCCCTTGGATGAAGAGGTACCTGAAACCAAAACTAAAAACTGTAAGCACAAAGCATAGTGAGCACCCCCATCATACCCATACCAAATAATGCATAATCCTCGGTATCCTTCAACCGGTAACTCCTCTTCGGTATCTTTCAACCGGTAACCGGGAACTAACATCCCCTTCGGTATCTTGCAACCGACAATTGGGAGCTACCCTCCCCTTCGGTATCTTTCAACCGGTAACCGGGGACTATTTCACCCCTACTACTGCTAGCACATAACAAGCACAGTAACATATCAGGCACAATAATAATATCAGACACAATAATCATAACACATATCAACACTAGATAATTTGTCACAAAGACAATCGTCTATCCAACACTCTTACTTGTGGGCCGGCATTGTGGCCGTATACCCACTCCTACTAGGAGGAAACTCACCTCAAAGTCGTGTGGTGTCTGCACTGATCTCGGTATGAAAACTAACTCTCCTCGAATCCTCACTCCCTACACAACAACTTTTCTAACTTATCAATCAATACTCGTGACCCTGACAAGCGTCTACTCCAGTCCAAGACAAAGTCAAGGTCAACACCTTAGTCAAAGTCAACTTCTGGTTGACTCGACTCGCCGAGTTGGTCTACCAACTCGCCGAGTTCCCATGTCCACGAAAAGCCATAATCCCGACCCTACTCGTCGAGTCTAGCAAGAGCTCGACGAGTTTTCCTTCAACAACACATCAGACTATCTTCAACCGACTCGCCGAGTTCATCCTTGAACTCGTCGAGTTCATCTTCATCCGCATGAATGAGTTCAGTCTATGACTCGCCGAGTTCCCCTTGAACTCGCCGAGCCCCTCTTCATGTGGTTGGGGCATTACCTTGAACTCGTCGAGTTAGCTCATACGCTCGCCGAGTTCTATGATTTCCAGGTCCAAAACTAACCCCAACAGGCTGAGTTTTCCTTCAACTCAACCAAAGACCACTTCCAGAAGTCGTTTTGGGGGAAACTGTGACCCGACTCGCCGAGTCCCTCTTTGTCCAAAACTATATTGTAACATCCCAATTTTCAAGGCCAAAAATTTCGTTTTTAATTATTTAACATATAAAAACAGTTTACCAAAAACATTGTTAATTTCATATGACCACGAAAACATGTATCAATTCATATCATCAAACGGTACTAAAATCAGAGTACAATCCCATGAATCACATAATGTGGAAATCTGGTGTGCGGGTGATGTGAAGCTACCTCGCCGGCTCCTTCCCCTTTGCTAAAGAGGTACCTGAAACAAACTGAAAACTGTAAGCACAAAGCTTAGTGAGTTCCCCCATCATACCACATACCATAAATAACACATACTGCCAGGCGTATCTGGGTGCCTGACCTACCCCTTCAGTCCTCTTGACCGGTAACATTGCCTATCATACCTGGGCGCTGGCCTACCCTTTTGGTCCTCTCGACCGGTAACCTTGCCTAGCATATTTGGGTGCTGGCCTACCCCTTCGGTCCTCTCGACCTGTCTTCGGGGACTATTTCACCCCCTACTACTACCACATAAAATCATAGCACATAGCATAAGATGTCTAACATGACTAGGCACTAACTACCCCTTCGGTCCTTTCGACCGGTTTTGGGGACTATCCTACCCCTCCTATCATATATCACATAGCATCATAGCATCCTAGCATGTAATCATAACGGATAACACATACCAGACAATTATCACAAAACAATCATCTCAACTCTAACTCATACTAGTGGGTCGGCCTTGGTGCCTTAGACCCACTTCTACTGGAAGGTAACTCACTCGATGTCTTGCAGTATCTGTACAGTCCTCGGCACGGGAATCAACTCGTCTCTACTCCTCAATCCCTACACAACGACCTTTTCCGATTACTAATGCATACTCATAACCCTTACAAGGGTCAACCCAAATCCAAGTCAAAGTCAAGGTCAAACCCTGGTCAAAGTCAACATCCAGTTGACTTGACTCGCCGAGTTGGTCCACCAACTCGTCGAGTCCCTAATCTTTCAAAATGATACACCCCCCCCCCCGACTCTACTCGTCGAGTCTAGTAAGAACTCGACGAGTTCACCTTCAACCATAGCATCGGGACCATCTTCAAACGACTCGCCGAGTTCATCCTTTAACTCATCGAGTTCATCTTCATCATATGAATGTGTCCAGTCTATGACTCGTCGAGTTCTATGCACAACTCGTCAAGTCCGTCTTCATGGGTTGGGAGATTGCCTTGGACTCGCCGAGTTTGTTCATACACTCGCCGAGTCCCATGATTTCCAGGTCCATAATCACGTCCATCTTGTTGAGTCCCCTTCTAGACTCAACCAGATTCCTCAGAAACAGAAAAGGTTGGGGGAACCAATACTCGACTCGCCGAGTCCTCTAAAGTCCATATCCATAAACTCGATTTCTGTTGAGCTCATGTCATCCAAAGGGTAGATCTGACCTCCTAGGGTCGATATAACACGTAAAGTCACAAACTTTACGTCTATGCATGGGTCTTTAAGCTTAAAAGACCCAAAAATGAGGTCTACAAGATGCATGGGGCTCTCATGGCCATAAAGTTGGCACCTTTATGCCATGAGGACCCTCCAAGGCTCAAGATCTGAAGCCATTACTTATACCTTACACTCAAAACCCGAAATGGCTTAGAAATACCCCAAAGATGTCAAGATCCAAGCCCTAAAGTAGATCTAACAAATAAGAAGTTAAGGTTGGAGCTTTTTACCTTCAACAAGCTGGAAATGCAACCAAATCCCTGGATCTACTGACTTCCTCTTGAATCTCCAAGTCTTTCCTTCTTTCTTCAAACTTCAAATCACAAAGAATGGCACAAAAATAGCTCAAGACACTCAAAAGTTGATTAGGGTTTCGTGAATAGGGTTTGGAGGTGATGGAGGTTTGGGTGGAGGCCTCATAAAGTGTTTAAATAGGGTGCAAACCATCAAATTTAGGGTTCAGTCAGATAGCTCCTACTCGCCGAGTCGATCTTCTGACTCGTCGAGTAGGTCACTTAACCCCCCCCCCCCCGATCCGAATTCGAGCCTACTCGACGAGTTGGGCCTCCAACTCACCGAGTCCCAGAGTAAAATATGAAGTTTTCTTGAATTAAATACGTACCTGAAACCAGGTGTTACAACTCTCCCCCGCTTATTTTAGACTTCGTCCTCGAAGTCTGCTGCTGAGTCCTGAAAAAGCTCGCGGTAGTGCTCCCTCATCTCTTCCTCCGGCTCCCAGGTCCATTTCGACCCCTTGCGGTACTGCCATTGCACCTTCACCAGATCCACCCTCTTGTTCCTCAGATCCTTCGACTTCCTGTCGAGGATCGCCACTGTCCGCTCGATGTAGTTCAGGTTGTCATCCACCGGAATATCCTCCAAGGGCACCACTGTCGAGTCGTCCACCAGGCATTTCCGTAACTGGGAGACGTGAAACGTACTATGAATCTGACTGAGTTCGGCTGGCAGGTCCAGCCTATACGCTTCCTTGCCCACCCGGGAGACAACCCTGAAAGGTCCAATATACCTGGGGCCCAACTTGCCCCGCTTCCTGAATCGGATGCCGCCTTTCCAAGGCGACACCTTCAGGAGGACCATATCCCTGACCTGAAACTCCAGGTCCGAACGACGCTTGTCGGCATAGCTTTTCTGCCGACTCTGAGCAGTCTGAAGCCTGCTCCTAACCTATTGAATCCTCTCTGTCCTCTTGAGCACCACTTCGGTGCTCCCCATGACCCTCTGTCTGACTTCACCCTAACATATCAAGGTCCTGCACTTCCTCCCTTACAACATCTCAAAGGGAGGACGATCGATACTCGCGTGATATTTGTTGTTGTTAAGAGAACTTAGCTAATGGAGATAGGTATCCCAGCTACCACCAATATCTAGAACACATGCCCGCAGCATATCCTCCAAAGTTTGGATGGTCCTCTCGCTCTGACCATCCGTCTGCGGGTGAAAAGCGGTGCTAAAGTGCAGACGAGTACCTAACTCGTCATGGAATTTCTTCCAAAATCTGGAAGTGAACCGTACATCTCTGTCTGAAATCACGGAGACTGGCACTCCGTGTCGAGCTACTACCTCTCGGATGTAGATATCGGCCAGCTTCTCGGCCGAGATTGTGACAACTCGAAATCTCTATCTATAAGTCAACTCGATCAATAGAAAATAGGACTTGTTTCTGCCATCGTTTTACTGTGATTAGGGTCAGTTTGAGAGTCACTAAGCTTAGTACACTTAAGGATTGAATGCTGAGAAGTGTTAGCTCGGGATTAGAGGAATGCATTCGAGCCGGAAAACATCGTCTAGGGATGTTCACGGCCGCAAACTAGGTTCACGACCATGGACCCATGTTGGGCCGTGAACACCTCTCCATATATATATATATATATATATATATATATATATATATATATATATATATATATATATATATATATATATATGTTTCCTTCATTTACTCCTCATTTCTTCCCTCCTTGGCCGAAAACTCCTCAAGACTCTCTCAAGACTCATCCAACAAAAGCTCTCTTTTCACCCCACAAACGTAAGTAATTCATCCCTTTCCACTTGTTATTCATCTTATTCATTGATAAGTCTATTTTATGAATATACTAAATTGTACTAAATATGTTCAATTGATGCATAATTGTCCAAGAATGGCACTACTTTGATGAGTTGTTGAACTATATATGCAGGTAAATACTTAGTGCTAAAGTGGGTGGAACTTGCAAGAAAAACGAGCAAAATGAAGCTAACAAGCGTGGGAGACGAATTGCTAAAAGAATGAAGAAAAATGATGCTGAGAAATTTGACCACTCTTCAATGTTTTGATCATATCTCAAGATTTAGAGCTCCAATTGACATGAATGAAGAAGTTCTGCAAACTAGACAAAATTTCCTACAACTTTCATGTTTTACGTTTTTGCTGATTCTACCGTTTTCATCACCAAAAAGGGGCAACAAAGATGAGAGACGTCCTAGAACGCGTCTAAGACGCCCCCTAGGACGCCTACCCGTTTTAGGCCATTTTCAAGTGCAAATCTGTAACATCCGGATTCCCAGGTATCTTATTTTATGTATTTTTATTGAATATTAGAGAGGGACTCGGCGAGTAGACGCTTAAACGCGCCGAGTAGGAACGACGTTTGCTGACTGTATTAAATGAATGGACTCGGCGAGTCCGCGCTGTTAAGTGAAACCCTAATCCTCGGGGCTTGAGCCCTATTTAAAGGCCTTTATGGCCTCCATTTGCGGCCAATGCACCCCAGAGGAACCCTAGAGAGAGCAGTAAGAGAGTTGAGAGCAAAAGGAGGCTATTTCTTCATCTTTTTATGTGGTTTGGCTTGAAGGAAGATAGGAGCACACATCCAGAACGTGAAGGGGACTGGATCTGAGCTAATCATCTTGTGGTATCATCTTTAGAGGTATAAACCTTTCCCATTTCGTGTTATATTGATGGATTTCTTGCTTTTAGGGTTTTTACCCTCATTTTATGGAAGATCTAGAGAGTATGAGGTCCACTTTGGGATTATGACACCAGATCTGGACCCATAGAGGTCCAGAGGACCTTTCCCACCTTGCTTTATGCTGATTCATGGAGGATTGGAGACTAGGTTGCCATTTCTAGTGTTATTTCTCCATTTGAGGCTTGATATGGGATGCATGCACGTAAAGGTTGCACCTTTACGTGACTTTTGAGTGTTAAAAGGATGGATCTACTGTTTGGTGAAGCAGATTTGACCTCAAGAGATCTTTTGAGGGTTTTCATGGGAGGAACTCGCCGAGTCCATAAGGGACTCGACGAGTCGAGTCGGGTTGCCCCGCGACTCGCGACCTGTGACGACCCATGGAGCACCGGGTTGACCAGCGAGTCCAGGGAGGACCAGGGACGTAGAGTACAGACATGTACTCGCCGAGTCACTCTAGTGCACTCGGCGAGTCCGGTCAATGTTGACCGTTGACTTTTGTTGACTTTTAGGGTTTAGTCAGTGGTTGGTCTTATGAGCCATTAGAGGGGCAGATTGGTCTTTTGCCCTTCTTAGAGAACTTACAGAGAGGGGTTGACCTAGCCTTTAGAAGTTGTATTAATTAGAGTAATTATTTATGTGATTAGGCGAAGGCTAGCGCAGTAATTCAGAGTTCGAGATTTACCGAGTCACCTGAGGTGAGTCTTCTCACTATACTTTACCTTGAGTGGTAATAGAGCTATGTGATAGAGTATCTTGTATGTTATGTATGTGAGGTGTTGCACTGTATTATTTCTATGTGATATATGCTGTGTGTATTCCAGAGTTACAGAGTTAGAACCGGAAGGTTCACAGAGTTAGGACCAGAGGGTCCACAGAGTTAGGACCGGAGAGCCCACAGAGTTATAGCCTCGAGTGGCTAATATGTGTTACATGTGGTATTTTGGGGAACTCACTAAGCATTTATGCTTACAGTGTTGTGTTATGTGTTTCAGGTACCAGTGAGGATCGCGGGAAGGCGCCGGCATGATCAATACACACATGAGGAGCTTTTTATACTTGTGATCTTGGGATATGTCTTCTGGAGTGTTATGTGATACAATGAGATTTTTATAATATTGTGAATGAAATTATGTTTTTAAAATGTGAAAAATTGTTTGAAAATTTTTGGCGTTACAAGTTGGTATCAGAGCCTTGGTTTGAGGGATTCGGATGCACCGTCGAGCGCATTTGAACTCAAACTGAGGATTTGAGGAAAATTTTTCAAAATAGAACAAATTTTTCTAAAAAGAGTAAAAAGATTTGAAACAAGCAGAGCAGATCAGTGTGTACGATCAGCCAGCGCCCGAACGGTGATTTCCCAAAATACCCTTACATTATGCGTTATGAGATATTATGTGATATGCTATGCATGCTAGAGTAGGCTAGGTATTACTATTAGGACTAGAGTGGCCTGATCTGTGATGCCTTAGCCTAGGAGTTACTGCTACTATGAGATGCTTCGAGAGTAAGTAGGTAGCAGCGAGAAACTTATGAGTGGTTTACTAGAGAGTAGCCTGAGTTTAGTGAGATATGGAGTACTGGTGACCTGGGATCCAAGGAGGAGGAATTAGGGTGAATACTGATGCGGTGTGGACGGTAGTATAGGGCCCGTACTACTGAAGACACCAGAGCAGTGCGCACTCTAAGTAAGAATCCTTTGGGTACTATGAGAGCAAGTAGGGTCGAGTATCGAGTGCGAATATACTCAAGCGAGTCTCTGATTCCTTTTGTGTTGTATTTCAGAGACATCATGGTTGGGACGCGCCATCACCCAGGGGGCAGTGGTACCAGTGATGAGGAGATCCGTAGGCTGATTCACGAGGAGGTGGCCGCGGCCATCCGAGCTGAGATACCAGAGATGTTCGGGTCTATCAAGACCACGTTGATCGAGACTTTTGATGAGCGGTACGCTGCTCTCGCTGCTGCCAGGCCGCAGGGGGGGTGACTCGTTGCTGTACCGAGAGTTCAGCAACACGAAGCCACCAGAGTTTGATGGGACGCAGGATCCGATTGCTGCGATGAGATGGGTTTCTGATATTGAGGGATGCTTTTATACGTGTTCTTGTCCGGAGCATCTGAGAGTTCGGTTCGTGCTGAACCAGCTTCGCTTGGGAGCGAAGGACTGGTGGAAGTTTGTGACAGCGCACTACACACCTGTCGAGTCTGCCGCAGTAACCTGGGAGAGGTTCACCGCTATGTTTCGTGATGAGTACGTTCCCCCGGTGGAGAGGGAACGTTTGGCCCAGGAGTTTCTGACCCTCAAGCAGGGTACTGAGTCTGTTACTGTGATCATCAGGATGTTCCATGAGAGGGCGATGTTTTGCCCTAAGCACGTGTCTACCGAGCAGGCACGTATGAGTCAGTATCTGAGTATTCTGAGGAGGGACATACGAGAGTTCGTGGCGAACTCGTCATACCAGACATTTGCTGAGCTTCAGGCAAATGCCCGGAAGAGGGAGATAGAGCTAGAGACTCAGGCTAGAGAGGAGGCGGAGTCTCAGGGGAGAGATCGGCGACCGGCACAGTCCCAACCGGCAGCCAAGCGGGCCAAGCCCGCCGATTCGAGATCAGGGAACCAGAAGGGCCGCACTTGTGGCAAGTGCGGCAAGGGTCACGAGGGAGTTTGTAGAGCAGGGTCTTGCTACAAGTGTGGCAAGGAGGGGCACATGGCCAAGGATTGCCCCAAGGGGTTTGTAGTTTGTTTTCACTGCAACCAGACCGGACACCGGAAGGCAGAGTGTCCGCAGTTGCGAGGGTCGGCCCAGGGAGCTTCTCAGGGATCTGTCCCTGCTGTCGTGCGAGTTACGGAGAGTCGGCCAGTGAAGGCCAAGGAGCCAAAGGCTCGCGGGAGAGCCTTCCAGTTAACAGCGGAGGAGGTCCGCGCAGCGCCTGATGTCGTGGCTGGTATGTATTCTTTCATCTGCTTATTTTGGATTGTGGTGTTATGCTTATATTGTGTTATGCGTAGGTACATTTCTTGTGTGTTCTGTACCTGCTTTGGTGTTATTTGACTCGGGTGCGAGTCGGTCTTTTGTGTCGTTAGCCTTTAGTCAGCACATCAGTACTCGTCGAGAGGCGTTGAGTCGACCTTTGCGAGTTTCCATAGCTGACGAGAGAGCAGTGTATGCCACTGATGTGATTCGAGGATGTGTACTCGAGATCTTCGGCGTTGAGTTTCCGATTGATTTGGTCCCGATTGCTATGGGAGATGTCTGTGTCATCATGGGCATGGACTGGTTGAGCAGATTTGGAGCGGTTATCGACTGCGAGCGACATCTGGTGACCATACAAGACCCTAGTGGGGGAGTTCTTACAGTTTATGGCGAGGATACCCGTTCTGGGTCGGCATTTTGTTCAGCCGCAAGAGCGAGGCAGAGTCTACAGCAGGGCTGTAGTGGGTTTGTGGCTTATGTGGTGGATACGAGAGTAGGTGCAGAGAGACCGAGGTCGGTCGATGAGGTCCCGATAGTGCGTGAGTTCTCGGATGTTTTCCCCGAGGAGTTACCGGGTGTGCCTCCCGAGAGGCAGGTGGAGTTCCGTATCGATTTGGTTCCGGGGGCAGCGCCTTATCACCTTGCACCTCCAGAGATGCAGGAGTTATCCTCGCAGCTTCAGGAGCTGCTGGGAAAGGGGTTTATACGGCCGAGTAGCTCGTCGTGGGGAGCGCCGATCCTTTTTGTCAAGAAAAAGGATGGTTCACACCGGATGTGCATTGACTACCGGGAGTTGAACAAGTTAACGGTCAAGAACTGTTACCCTTGGCCGAGGATCGATGATCTGTTCGATCAGTTGCAGGGAGCATCTTGGTTCTCCAAGATTGATCTGAGGTCTGGATATCATCAGATGAGAGTGCGAGATGAGGATATCCAGAAGACGGCGTTCAGGACTCGTTATGGGCATTATGAGTTCGTGGTGATGCCCTTCGGGCTCACCAATGCACCAGCATCATTCATGGACCTCATGAACAGGGTGTGTAGATCGATGTTGGATCGATCGGTGATCGTGTTCATCGATGACATATTGGTGTATTCGAGATCCAGAGAGCAGCATGAGGAGCATTTGAGGGAGATCCTCGAAGTTCTGAGATCGGAGAGGCTTTACGCCAAATTCTCCAAGTGTGATTTCTGGTTGCGAGAGGTCCAGTTCCTGGGACATCTCGTTAATCAGAATGGGATATTGGTCGATCCGGCCAAGATTGAGGCGGTAATGAGCGGGGAGGTGCCGAGGACCCCCACCGAGATCAGGAGTTTTTTGGGGTTGGCCGGCTATTATAGGAGATTTATTAAAGATTTCTCCAAGATCGTCGTGCCTCTCAACAGGTTGACCCGGAAGGGCGTTACTTTTTCGTGGGGTCCTGAGCAGCATGCCTCGTTTGAGACTCTTCGCCAGAGGTTGTGCGAAGCCCCGGTGTTATCCCTTCCAGAGGGAATGGAGGATTTTGTGGTGTATTGTGACGCATCGATATCAGGGTTGGGTGCAGTGCTTATGCAGAGGGGGCATGTGATAGCATACGCATCGAGGCAGCTGAAGCCTCATGAGACGAGGTATCCCACTCATGACCTGGAGTTGGGAGCTGTGGTGTTCGCTCTCAAGATCTGGCGTCACTATCTGTATGGGGTTCGGTGTACCATATACACGGACCACAAGAGCTTGAACTATTTGATGGATCAGCCCAACCTGAATATGCGCCAGAGGAGATGGTTGGACGTGGTAAAGGATTACGATTGTGAGATCCTGTACCACCCGGGCAAAGCTAACGTTGTAGCTGATGCCCTGAGCCGTAGGGCGGAGAGTGCCCCGATGCGAGATGTTTGCTTGAGATTGACTGTGATGACTCCGGTGTTGGACACCATTCGGAAGGCCCAGGCAGAGGCTGTGAGACCGGAGAACCGCAAGAGGGAGCGGGTGATTGGGCAGGTACCTGAGTTCGTTACCGATAGTCGTGGGCTTATGACCTTTCAGGGTCGGGTTTGGGTGTCGTATACGGGCGGGACGCGCATCACTTTGATGGAGGAGGCGCACAGATCGAGGTTCTCGATCCATCCCGGGGCCACTAAGATGTATTTGGACCTGAAGAAAGATTATTGGTGGCCCTGTATGAAGAGGGATGTCGCGTGGTTTGTTGAGAGGTGCTTGACATGTCGCAAGGTTAAGGCCGAGCACCAGCGTCCGCATGGCAAGTTGCAGCCGCTTGATATTCCCCAGTGGAAGTGGGAACATATTTCCATGGATTTCATCACCAAATTGTCGAGGACCGCGAGGGGTGTCGATGCAATTTGGGTGATCGTCGATTTGCTGACGAAGAGCGCGCATTTTCTTGCCATCAGTGAGAGCTCTTCTGCTGAGAGGTTGGCAGAGTCGTATGTGCGGGAGGTGGTATCACGTCATGGAGTACCGATCTCGATTGTGTCAGATCGAGATGTATGTTTCACTTCCAGGTTCTGGAAGAAGTTCCACGAGGAGTTGGGTACGAGATTGCATTTCAGTACCGCCTACCACCCCCAGACGGACGGACAGAGTGAGCGAACGATTCAAACGCTCGAGGACATGCTCCGAGCATGTGTGTTAGACTTCGGAGGAAGTTGGGACACGTATCTGCCGTTGGCTGAGTTTTCCTACAACAACAGCCACCGTTCGAGTATTGGTATGCCTCCCTTCGAGTTGTTGTATGGGAGGAGGTGTCGGACTCCCATATGCTGGGGAGAGGTAGGGCAGCGTGTGATGGGTAGCACTGAGATAGTGTTTCGGACGACAGAGCAGATACAGCAGGTTAGACAGAGGTTACTGACGGCCCAGAGTCGTCAGAAGAGTTACGCGGATAGGCGACGATCCGATCTTGAGTTCCAGGTGGGAGATTTCATACTCCTGAAGGTATCTCCTTGGAAAGGAGTGATTCGATTCAGGAAGAGGGGCAAGTTGGGGCCCCGGTACATCGGTCCGTTCAGGGTGACCGCTAGGGTGGGCAAGGTAGCATATCGGCTGGAGCTACCTGTGGAGTTGAGCCAGATTCACAATACCTTCCACGTGTCCCAGTTGAGGAAGTGTATAGCCGACGAGTCGACGGTGGTGTCATTGGAGGATATTCAGGTGGATGCGAGCCTGAATTATGCTGAGAGGCCGATTGCGATCCGGGATCGGAAGATCAAGGTTCTGAGGAACAAGGAAGTGCCCCTGGTGCAGGTCCAGTGGCAACATCGGAAAGGGTCCGAGCTGACCTGGGAGCCAGAGTTGGAGATGCGGGAGCAGCATCCAGAGTTGTTCGATGAGCAGGACTTCGAGGGCGAAGTCTGATTCTAGTGGGGGAGAATTGTAACATCCGGATTCCCAGGTATCTTATTTTATGTATTTTTATTGAATATTAGAGAGGGACTCGGCGAGTAGACGCTTAAACTCGCCGAGTAGGAACGACGTTTGCTGACTGTATTAAATGAATGGACTCGGCGAGTCCGCGCTGTTAAGTGAAACCCTAATCCTCGGGGCCTGAGCCCATTTTAAAGGCCTTTATGGCCTCCATTTGCGGCCAATGCACCCCAGAGGAACCCTAGAGAGAGCAGTAAGAGAGTTGAGAGCAAAAGGAGGCTATTTCTTCATCTTTTTGTGTGGTTTGGCTTGAAGGAATATAGGAGCACACATCTAGAACGTGAAGGGGACTGGATCTGAGCTAATCATCTTGTGGTATCATCTTTAGAGGTATAAACCTTTCCCATTTCGTGTTATATTGATGGATTTCTTGCTTTTAGGGTTTTTACCCTCATTTTATGGAAGATCTAGAGAGTATGAGGTCCACTTTGGGATTATGACACCAGATCTGGACCCATAGAGGTCCAGAGGACCTTTCCCACCCTGCTATATGCTGATTCATGGAGGATTGGAGACTAGGTTGCCATTTCTAGTGTTATTTCTCCATTTGAGGCTTGATATGGGATGCATGCACGTAAAGGTTGCACCTTTACGTGACTTTTGAGTGTTAAAAGGATGGATCTACTGTTTGGTGAAGCAGATCTGACCTCAAGAGATCTTTTGAGGGTTTTCATGGGAGGAACTCGCCGAGTCCATAAGGGACTCGACGAGTCGAGTCGGGTTGCCCCGCGACTCGCGACCTGTGACGACCAATGGAGCACCGGGTTGACCAGCGAGTCCAGGGAGGACCAGGGACGTAGAGTACAGACATGTACTCGCCGAGTCACTCTAGTGCACTCGGCGAGTCCGGTCAATGTTGACCGTTGACTTTTGTTGACTTTTAGTGTTTAGTCAGTGGTTGGTCTTATGAGCCATTAGAGGGGCATATTGGTCTTTTGCCCTTCTTAGAGAAGTTATAGAGAGGGGTTGACCTAGCCTTTAGAAGTTGTATTAATTAGAGTAATTATTTATGTGATTAGGCGAAGGCTAGCGCAGTAATTCAGAGTTCGAGATTTACCGAGTCACCCGAGGTGAGTCTTCTCACTATACTTTACCTTGAGTGGTAATAGAGCTATGTGATAGAGTATCTTGTATGTTATGTATGTGAGGTGTTGCACTGTATTATTTCTATGTGATATATGCTGTGTGTATTCCAGAGTTACAGAGTTAGAATCGGAAGGTTCACAGAGTTAGGACCAGAGGGTCCACAGAGTTATAGCCTCGAGTGGCTAATATGTGTTACATGTGGTATTTTGGGGAACTCACTAAGCATTTATGCTTACAGTGTTGTGTTATGTGTTTCAGGTACCAGTGAGGATCGCGGGAAGGCGCCGGCATGATCAGTACACACATGAGGAGCTTTTTGTACTTGTGATCTTGGGATATGTTTTCTGGAGTGTTATGTGATACAATGAGATTTTTATAATATTGTGAATGAAATTATGTTTTTAAAATGTGAAAAATTGTTTGAAAAATTTTGGCGTTACAAAATCTAGGACGGCAGAAGACATATAAAACGTCCTGAAGGACACCCGGACGTCCTATATGACATCTAAGACGCCTACTAGGATGCCAACGCGGAAACAGCTCCGAAAATAAGTTTTTCAGCACCTATTTAAAGGAGATTTAACCCTAATCGACTTTGGACCTCTCCCATGCGATTTTCCACAGTTTTGGAGGGTTCCAAACACATTCAAACCTTCTCCAAACGCGTTTCTGATCATCAATTTCCGAATCCTAGGCTACAAATCACAAAGTTCATCATCATTCAACAATTGAAGTCGTTCAACCGGTGGATCTTCATCAAACTCCAGATTTTGTAACTTCTTCTCCAAGGGTTCATCGTTCCATGCAGGGGCGGAACACAAGCACTACAACTAGGGGGGCTGAAATCAAAACTTCATAATTAAACTATATAAACAAATTTTATTTGGTTCAAATTTTGACATATCAGAAGTGTAAACAAGAAAACTAATAAAGACTATTACATTTTTTATCAAAGTGGAACGCAACGATCTTTTGCTTTTTTAAAGTCTTCTACAACTGTTTCTAAACTAATCTTTTCAGCAAGTTCCCTTTCGAAGTGCAAAACCAATGAGTAATTCAAAAACTCGTCTTCCATCTTATTCCGTAACCTTGTTTTAATGAGGTTCATTGCTGAAAATGATCTCTCTGTTATAGCAGTAGAAACTAGAAGAGTAAGTATGAGACTAGCTACTCGATAAATAAGATGAAAGTTTGCTACTCTTCTAGTCTTTATCAACCATTGACACAATTCTGACATAGATGTCAATAGTTTATAATCTGCATGTTGAACAACATCAATCTCATAATGTTGAAGTTGAATCTTCAAAACTACTTTTTCTTGTTCATTGAAATCTTCAGGATAAAACTTCTCTACTAACTCAATTATATCACCACTTTGAAAAGGCTCATCAACACTTTTAGGATCTAAAGTTGTTGAAAGTCGAAGCAACTCCATAGATCTATCGCTGAATCGATGATTTAGTTCCATTATTTGACAATTAATTGCTTCGTAAAATATATCCACTCGGTAATGATGTTCAAGTGTATGATCACTACGCTCGTTACGAGCTCGAGCCCCTCTACTAAAGTATGGAGAAGACATATCAGGGATATCAATGTTGCGTTCCTGACAAAATGACATAACAAGAAAGAGCAACCCATCCCATCTTTCATTTTTTGTAATAACAATTTGGTAGATGCAACTAGCCTCAATACATTACAAAAATCTTGAGATTGTCTTTGTAAAGCTTGGCAAAGTAAATCAGTGATCTCCATTATTTCTTTCTCGAGATGAAGAACAAAAATGAACTCAAATGTAGTAATAGTCTCATATGCTGAATCTGCGTCGCCTTTGATTGAACCGGTGCCATCTTCAATAACTTTAAGTAAAACCTCACAAGTTGGACTAAACATTTTGATTAAGCTCGAAATTGATTTAAGGTGAGAACTCCATCTAGTATCACCAGCTCGTTGTAATGTACCAATTTGATTAAGACCTCTACCTGTCTCTAACTCATCAATAGAAATCTTATATGCAATTTCTTCGGCTTGTACAACTCTAAGTTGGTCGGAACGCTTGGAGGAAACAACAACAACATTGATAACTAAAGATAATCGAGTAAAAAACTTTTGTAATGCAACAACTCCTTGTGAAGCATCCATTAACGCTAATTGCAATCGATGAGCAAAACAATGAACATAATACGCATATGGACAATCATTTGAAATTAATGCTTGCAAACCCTTGAAATGACCTAGCATGTTGCTTGCACCATCGTACCCTTGGCCACGAATTGACTTAAGATCAAGATTGTTATGTGACAATACAAAATAAATTGCATTTTTAAGTGTTTGTACTGTAGTGTCAGGTACATGAACAAGCCCAAAGAAACGCTCCATAACAAAGCCTTCTTTATTTACAAATCTCAAAACAACTGACATTTGCTCTTTATTAGACTGATCACGTGCTTCGTCAACAACTAAACAAATTTTTCCACCATCAATCTCCGCACAAATCATCCTCCTCACCCTAATTGATATAAGGTTTAGAACCTCTTTTTGAATTGACGGTGATATATATGATGCATATTTAGGAGCTGTACGAAACAATTCTTCCATCTCTGTGTTATAATCGCCAATTGCCTTTAACATTTGACGAAAATTTCCTTTGTTTATGGAATCTGGTCCTTCATCGTGGCCTCTATATGCAACTCCTTGAAAGGCACACCAACGTACTGCATAAATAGTGGCTTTTAGTCTCAATCTATTATTTTTACGCTCTTCTTCTGTAAATGTCTCAAACACATTTCGTATGTCTTGGGTCTCGTTTAACAAATCATCACATGATTTTTGTGCAATGTTGTGAAACGATGTACACTCAGTCCCTATATGATGCAAAAAAGCACAACTTTTTCCACCAACTTTCTTCCAATTTTGAAATCCATCTATAGTAAATGCTTGTTGGTCGTAGTGTCCCATTCCAGAAGGCTTGTTAAATAGAAAACATGGAAAACAAAACGCAGCATCTAAGCTCTCAGAATATTCAAGTCAGTGATATAACTTAAACCAAGAAGCTTGAAAACTATGTTTATGAGTTTCTGGTCCCGGTTTTGGATATACAGAAAGTGTTTGATGAAAGGGACCAAAATTAATATACGCTCGCCTAATAGTATCTCGTTCATTCACCGGATAATCATAAATTTGCTTACGCAAACCAGGATCTCGTTCTAGTGTATTAAGATCAATTTCATTAATTTCAAGATGAGGTTTTTTGAAACGGTTATCAGTATTAGGAACAATGGGCGTGGGGGTATCATCATCTAAAACAATCTCTGATGACTTTTCTGAATCATGAGCAGAACTTGTATGTTTCTTTTAAAAAACTCATCAATAGTTGATTGTTTTTTCATGTTGATATCTACGAAACAACCAACATTACTAACAATCAACAAATATCAATATAAAATAACAATAAACAAATGAAGTTTTTTATTTTAAAAAGAACATTCGAATAATCAATAATTCCATATAATTCTATTAATTCAACCTATATTATCCACATTTATGATTTTATATGCAAAATAAAACAATAATTCTATTAATAATAAACTAATAAAGTTAAAGTAAAATATACATTTATATTTACCATCTATCATGGCAGATGTGTGTAGTGTGTTGTCAAAATCACATACCACAATTTGTACTTTATTGACTATTACCGTCGCAGTGTCTAGTGTAGGGAAACAACAATAAAATTAATCAATATAAATATAAACAAAAAGAAAGCAAACAGCCAACAGAGATACAAAGGAAAAGGCAGAGAAGCAAAACTACTAACCTGACAAGAGAAGTGAGAAACGAAGACCAAATCAGCGGAGCACTTAATCACACGGCGGAGGTTACGTCTCAACAGTCAACGGTCCAAGCTCCGACGACTAGCAAAGAGGAGGCTCCGGCGACTATCACGAGTGCGGTGAACAATCCGGCGACCAGAAAAAGGAACAAGACAGCAACGATCTTAATGGGTGGCGTTCTTCCGGTGAGTTTCAAGAAATAGTTTTCCGGCGGCGGGGATAAACTTAGGATTTTAGGTTTACACTTTTCAGTTTTTTAAACTCAAACTTTGGTTATATTGTTGTAATTTTGATTAGATCGTGAGTTTTTATAGATTTTAATAGATGTTAAGTTTCCTTATTTTAAAGGCAAAATTTCGTATATGCCCTTGCTAAATAACTAAATATCGTATTTGTCCGGCCTAAAATCTAAATATCATATTTGCCCTTCTTAATATTTAATAATATCATATATACCCAAATTTAATTTTTTGTTAATTTTTATTGATTTATAATCCTTTTTTATAACCTTAAATCATTATAATTGAAAATAAATATGAAATGGACAATAATGCCCTTACTTGTAAATTCCAATACCACAGATACTTAAAATCGCTGCTTCCTATCTCACCTTAATGTTGATCGTTGCTTCCCTGTTTTTACTTCCGATCACAACTTGCTTCCCCTCTTATCGCATCAGACTCATGCATCAGGTAAACAAAATGCGACCCTATTATTTTCAATCATATGGAATGTGAATTCCGTTTTTAGGGTTCCTAGTCTCAATTGTTCAAAATCTTTTTACAACCAGCTTAGTCATGTTGTATTTGATAGCTTAGTTATGTTGGATTTCACTGATTTGTGTCATTGATTCGTCATCTTGTTCATCCATGTTATGTGATTGTTCATCCAATGTGCTTAATGTCCCAAGCCTGACAATTCCCATTAATCTCTTCATGTTCTAGGTTGATACGTTTTGGGGATTTAGTCTATGGAAGTGATCAATTGTTATCCCCTGTTCTTTTTCATTATTTCTTGATGCCAACTGGCTGGGATTGTAATCTTCGACTCCCTATCATCCTACCAAATTTTGATGGAAAAACAGCTTCCCCAAGATCAGGAGGTAAGTTAGCATGTGCGTTTTGAAGCCCATGGAGTTCTGCTAGTGTCTTATCTTCTTCTTTTTTGTTGTTTTAGATTTCAGCCAATGGTGGGCCTGAGAGTCGAGCACTTGGAGCACAAGTAAGTTCTTAAAGTCGTTTCATCATTGACCGATTTTACTATTTTACAACTATCAGAATCTTAATTTGATGTGTTAATGCAGTTAAACATCCTCGAGCTTGCTGTCAATCTTGCAAAAAGAGGAGACGGTGAATCATTGACCAATTAAAAAGAGGAGACCTACCTGGTGAATCATTGACCGATTACCTGATGTGTATTTCTTGTGTACGACAACAAGGGGGAATAGGAGGTTGCTCCAATGTATTAAGAGCTTGTGATAGGGAAGAACCTTGGATGCGATATGGAAGCCCTGCGAATCTGTTATCATAATTAGCCTCAACACACGTGATCTGCTGTATTGCAATTTAGAATTGATTGTGAGGAATTAAATGAATTAAACCTCGTCTTAGGAAAAGGAAGGGTAATATTGTCCATTTGATTGTTGTTTTTAGTTATAATGATTTAAGTTTATAAAAAAAGGATTATAAATCAATAAAAATTAATAAAAAAATAGATTTGGGTATACATGATATTATAAAACATTAAGAAGGGCAAATACGATATTTAGAGCTTAGGCTGGGCAAATATGATATTTAATTGTTTAGCAAGGGCATATACGAAATTGTGCCTATTTTAAAGAATCGTAAAGAAACAAGGTTCAAGGATGGTTTTGATTTTGTTAAAGATCTTCCGAAAATTTTGTAACTGGTTTATGTTCACATGATATGGAAATCGGGGGGGGGGGGGGCAAGGATGTCATTCTAGAATTTTTTTTTTTTTTTTTTTTCAACATGGTTATCAGACTATGTAATTACTGGTATAAGGAGACCTAAAAGCCACTGGTTCCATGAGACGGTCCGCCACTGGTTCCATGATTGATTGATCATTAGATTTTATTAGTTTTATGATTTCAAGTTTGTTTATGAATTTTATTATGAGTTACATTGTTTTTATTCAAGTTTTGTGTTTTGTGAATTCTATGGAAGGCTAAACCACCTAGGTTACTTCTGGGAATGTTTAGGATGATTTGATGAACGTGTTTTGATTATTACTTCTATTCCAATCAACTTTGGTTATTATATGTTCTTCAATTTATGATTTCTATCAATGATAATTGAAGTTGGGTTTTATTCATGTGTTTAATTTTACAATTAAGATAGTTTATTGTCAATTCACTAATCGTGCCTAATTCATATAGTTTAGGAACTAAGACGATGAGTTGAATCAACGTATACTATTCCAAACTTGTGATTTTAAATGCTAAAAATTGTAATTGGTAATCATAAGACACAGTATTGTCAAGCCACTCATTGTTCCTAATCCATTTAGACATAGGGAGTAAGACAACTAGTCGGGATAACATATTGTGTGCCCAAAGTTATTTATTGCATGTTAATTGACCTTAGTTATGTTTTCATAATTAATTTGGAATTTAAGGGAAGATAAGCACGTGAGTCGTAATCAGCCGACACTGAACCTGAAGTAACCTTGTTTTTCTCATTGGTAATCGTTTGCAATATAAAGTTTCTAGTTTTTTTTTATTTAAATCTTAGTTTAAATATTTTTCGTGACAATTGCAAGTATTAGTTCTTTTTCATTGACTACTTTAGCACAAAGTTTGACCACAAACTCCTCGTGAATTCGACCCTTACTTACCCTAGCTATCTAGTGGTTTTGAGGTTATTTTTGATTGAGACAACCAAGGTTATAGAAGTCGCTACTCGGTACCTGCTCGGCCGACTGGGGAGTAGCGAGTATTCGGGAGTACTCGGGGAGTACTCGGATTCGGTAATTCATGTAGAAATATTTTTAGGAAAATTATATATGTCAAAATCATAAGTTAAAATTATAATTTGATTGAAATATATAACAAAATTAGATACATGTGAATACATAAAAACTGAAATACACACAAATGTCTCACTTCATAAATAATTACTGAAAATTTAAGATATATATGTAGTAATAATCACATGTGTGTGTTAAATAATAAATAATTAAGTGTATTATACATATTAATCTTGAAATTCTTGATTTTTTTTCTCTTTTTATGACAAATTTGACCATTTGACCGAGTTTGACCGATTTTGACCGAGTTGGCCGAGTTTGACCGAGTAGGTCCAAGTAATACCGAGTAGGCCCGAGTTAGAGAGATGTTGACCGATTTTTGACCGATTATGACCGATTTTTGACCGAGTTTGACTTAATCCGAGTTTTTTTGCCGAGTTCACATTACTCGCCTCGGTGGAGGGCCGATTCCAAGTAATCGTCCGAGTACTCGGCCGAGTAGGCCAAGTTTTGCAACACTGGAGACAACGACCTCGATCAAAATTTGGCGTCGTTGTCGGGGAGTTTGTGCACTTAAATCGTTGTGTTTAAGTAGTCATTATTTTTTTTAGTTTTATTTTTAGTTTAGAATCTTCACTTTTTGTTGTTTTTGTGTAGGTACACCGCTATCTAAAACATTGCTGATATTCGATCCTGAATGGAGGAATATACTTACATGAATCAAGATATGTGGTGGGAGAGAGAAAATATGGGCCAATATCAATACTATAATGATCCATATAATGATGATCCATACGATGATCGATATGATGAAGATTATTGGTGGACTGACAATTCAGCTCAAAGCCAATACCATGAATCATCTTGCTTCCCAGACAACCAAGAATCAGATAATTCTTCATTCGAAAAGAAGTTGGATCAAATGTTGGACATGTTGAATGAAACATTCAACATGGAGGAAGATAATTCCAAATCAATGATAACATTGTGCATAATCCTACACCACCCGAACTTAAGGTTGTGGTGGAGGATGATGTACCTTTAAATGATAATGATACCCAAAGGATGTTTGAAATCAAAGAAGTTGTAATTGAATTGGAAAAGTCTAATGAAGATTTTCATGAGTTAGAAGCGTCCAAAGTTAGGGAGGGGTTTGTTGAGGCTAATACCACCCCCTATCCAACAACTTTTAAAAAAACTGACCCACAACTTCTTCTGATGGATTCTAAAACATTGGCCAAATACAAACAACCAAGTATAATCATTGATCGTCCTTTTTTGAAAACTATATATGCTCATATTAGTTGCCAGGAAGGTGCGATAAATGTGACCTTTGTAAGCCATAAATTGAGACTCCTATTATTTGGACCTACTAATGATCCTCCAATCAGTGGTGACATGTTTGTAATCAATACTATTGATGATTATGTCTACGAGCATACCACAAATATGCTCTATGACACCACCCACGATTTGGAGAAACCTTTACCTTGTCACAGGTTAATAGAGTTGAATGAGATCAGGTGTCAAAAAGTGAAGAAAAAATTACGGACCATGAAACATGATGGCACGCTTGCCTACAAATCAAAGATGAAGATGTTTCATGATACCAAACATCGAGTCAAGAAGTCCAGTAATAAAAATTGTGCTTGGCTGTTCAAATCAAGGTTTGGGCGTCATCGTGGAAAGATTAAAGGCAACATGGTTTATTTATACAAGGTCAAATATGGCCTGCCACACGATCCAGTCATTCAGGTTAAGGTCAACAACAAGACGGTTGACTTTCAAAAAAGTCAACTAACATATGATCCTCCTTAGACATCGCTCGAGGTAACCTGTCCCGCTAATGACGTTTAACTTGGCAATTTTGGAACTTTGTGGGTGTGTTCACTACAAACCCTCACGAGACTTCACTCGTCCACTAGGGGTAACCTAGGGGTTTAAAAGGCTTGTTGCACGTGCCAAGTGCAATCGTGGACCCCGACGAAATTGAGGGCTAGTTAGTGTAATTTATTTTTATTTGATTTGATTTGTGTGCTTGTAGTTTTTTTTGTTATTATTTTAGGAATTTATCTTTTGATGCATCGAGGACGATGCAAGACTTAAAGTTGGGGAGGGGTGTACACAAGAAAAAGATGGAGGACTGAAGAAAAAGTGATTTTAAAAAAACAAATCATAATTATTCGACGTTTATTCGGGCAAAACGAAACATTATGCAAATATCTCCAACCAGTCAAGTTTTTTGGAAATCAAAACCGCCTCTAGTATCAGTACCATCAGGTGTGTCGTCCTCCATATTTTTAATTTCTTTTACATTAACTTTGATGATTTTTTTTGGTTAATCAAATTAGGATGAATGTACTGCTATCTTAAACTCTATCTTTAATTATCTTATCTTGAAGTTGGTCACCATGAAATATGTGATGAGTTAGTAGCTTCTCTATATCTTGAATGTAACTCATCAAGATGGAAAATGATAGGAGTTTCGTACATCGAGTCATAATATCTATTTAATATTGATTTTGTGGGTTGCTCAGCCGGTTTGGAAATATTTATATTTATTTAAAAAATTGTTATGTGAAATACCCAAGTGTTTGAAAAATGAAGGTTTTTGGCTCGAGCCTACGATCTTTCAATTGAGGACCCACCCGAACAATATGTGTCATCACGCTCTGAGTACTTGGTCATACTTACTCCTGCGCCTTTGGGGTTGGGAGGGGACTATTATTGTTTTCACACAACCAAAAAGCATCATAAGACATTGAAGAACTTCAAAGTATATATATTCAAGCTTAAGTCAAATACAAAGATGATCAAATCCGATGAATCCGTCAAAGAACTTGAAGAATGCACAATCAAGATAAATATGAAGAAAAGTTCAAGTTGAAGACATTGTGTGAAACAATATGTGACCCCTCGATAGCGGGAGTGTATGGGTTGGTCCATTAAGTGTTACCGACCGCGCTAACTATGTTAGTGAACCTTGAAAATGAGACTTTGGCAATGAGTTCAACTGATTACTCATGAGGTTGATTATTGGAAAGGGTTCAAAAAGTGAAGGGTTTCAAACAACAAAGTAAAATAAGCATAACATGTATTTTGAGTTTAAAAGTCTAGATAAATGAACAAAAGGAATAATCCCCAAAATCAATATATTGTGTTTATTGAAAATATTTTGATGAAATGTAAGAAATAGCTATTTTAGGAATTTATTATTTTAGGAATTTATTTTTTTTATTTAAATCTTAGTTTAAATATTTTTCATGACAATTGCAAGTATTAGTTCTTTTTCATTGACTACTTTAGCACAAAGTTTGACCACAAACTCCTCGTGGATTCGACCCTTCTCTTTTCACCCCACAAATGTAAGTAATTCATCCCTTTCCACTTGTTATTCGTCTTATTCATGTAAAAAGCTTCATCTTCATCCATTGATTCATCACTTTCATCACCGTCTTTATGAACTTGAAGAGTTCACGGCCGTGAACCCTTCATAGGGACGTGAACCCTTCATAGATGGGTCGTAAACCCTTCAAATGTTCATGAGTAGGCCGTAAACCCTTCATGTGTTCATTAAATGTAAACATATCTTGGTCCGTAAACCCTTCATGTGTTCATGGGCCGTGAACGTATCTTGGGCTGTAAACCTATGGTGGTTTGGCCGTGAACTCCTTTTTTATCCCTCATTCTTGGTTATAACACTTCATTGCAAGTGTTTCCTACATTCTAAGGGTGTTTCATATGATCATTAGTGGATTTAGACACTAATTCTAGGCCTATACCTGTTAATATGTGCTCAATAGGGCCGTATTGTGCTCGGGACTTCACTTAGCATACCAAGCATCCTACTTTTGTCATTCATTCAAGTCATTCACAATAAGGTGAGTTCATACCCCTATATTTTCCGAGCTTTTTAATGTTTTAAGGGGGGGATACAAGTAAAAGCACAAGCAATCTTGTGTTTGAAAATATAATTTGGTTTAATATATTTTCCTATCAATAGCACACGTTGAACGTAGAACTTACTAAACATGGTATACATTGTTACTACTAGACTTGAAATCAGTTTTACAAAACATGTTAAGATACAAACGTTACAAGCACAATTTTCAAACAAGGAAACAAACTTATGAATTATGAAATAAAAAGGTACTATTTTTATAAGGATTCATGTTAATAACAGAAAGGGGTTTTCATAGTATTATTCGTGGATTCGCTGAGAGAACTACAGTGTGAGACATGTCTTCTGGGAAGTCTACCCCTTGTAACCAGAGTCTCCTGGAGGGAGAGCGTAAGTTTGTGTATAGATCTATATGGGAGTGACAATCCCGCACCCTGACTATTAGCTACAGTCAACCTAGGGTAACAAACGTCATTCAGTTCACGACGTCCGAAGTACGTCGTAATGTTTATCGTCCATAGTATGGTTATAAGAACTCACAGGGGAAACAACGACTCGTTCATGTAATAATATACCTAACAAACAGTCAACAGAGTTAGTAACTATGTGATGACTTAGTATGTACACTAGGGTAATATGAAATTAACATCCGACATGCAGTGGGATGTGTGATCTCCGCCTCATTTCCTGTTCCTTGTTTGGTTGTGGGCTTAGGGCAGAATCACCCAATCGACTGTCTGTTCGATCTAGATTTCTATAACTCGTATGTATTAAGTGATCACAGGAGGGTATTAACAACACTTCTAGCTTGCAGAACATACTACATATTACTGGTGGTAGCCAGGGTTTTCAAACAGAACAATGCATAAACAACATAAGTATGGTAGATACTTGTACTCTTTGGTTTGGAACAGATGATTCAATAACTTACACTTAGGGAAAATATAGGATTTTCCAGGATAAACATCAATGCTTTACAAATAACTGGGTTATTATTCAACTAACGAATATACATTATTAATTCTATAATTCCTTAGTTTATGCATCCGAGTTACGAATGAAGAATATCTGATAGGCAGTGGAATGTGTGGTTTTCGCCTCAGTTCCTGTTCCTTGTTTGGTTGTGGTCTTAGGGCAGATCTACACAATCAATTGTCTGTTCGATATTGGTTTATACCTAGCTAGTATGAGCTAAGTAGTTATAAAAAGGAATTGGTTTAATCATGCTTTCACAAAGAAAATATTGGATCTTCTTGAGGAACACCATCAATAGATTTCAAAGGACCAATACAGTTAACTTTGTAAGTATCTAGTGAATACTTCAGGGTTATATACATGAAGATCCGACAACCAGTGGAATGGGTGGTATCCGCCTCGTTTCTTGTTCCTTGTTTGGTTGTGGACTTGGGGCAGAACCACACAACCGATTGTTTGTTCGATCTGGGTTGTATATGATTTGTATACACTAAGTACTCACAGGAGGAACTAGTAAGAATCATTTTTACTTAATATTCATTACATTAGAAAATATAAGGTTTTCTGGAGAAACACACGCACTTTTCGAAAGAACAAAGAACCTGTTTTCTAAAACAAAACGCTTATGAACTCACCGGCTTAATGCTAATACTCTTTCAAAACCTACTTGTATTCTCAGGATAATAGTAGACAGTTACACGCACCGGATTCAAGAAGACGGAGCATAGTAACTTCGAGTCTTTACTTGTTATTTACTTTTGGAGTCAATCGTGTATGATTCGAATGTAATGTAAACATTATATTATTAATACAATGGTTGTTGTTGCTTTGATTACTATTATTCAATTGTTGTGATACTATCCATGACTTCCTCCGCCCCTGAACGTTTCCGCCGTTCCGGTTTGGGGGTGTGACAGAGATGCTCTCCTGGATCGGTATGAAATGGGCACTCTTGGTCAACCGATCCACGATGACCCAAATCGAATCCACTCCCCGTGTGGTCCTAGGAAACTTTGTGATGAAATCCATAGTAATATATTCCCATTTCCACATAGGGATATCCAACGGCTGCGTCTTATCGTGAGGCCTCTGGTGCTCGGACTTGACTTTCCTACAGGTCAGGCATCTCTCGACATACCAGGCTACATCCCGATTCATGCAGGGCCACCAATAATCAGGACGAAGAACTCTGTACATCTTCGTCGCCCCGGGGTGGATAGAAAACCTGGATTTGTGCGCCTCCTCCATCAATACCTGGTGCACACCTCCATGATATGGGACCCACACTCTACGGTGTAGAGTCAACAATCCACGATTGTCATAATCGAAGGAGGAAACCTTACCCACAATACGCTCACTCTTACGATGTTCCTCCTTCATAGCCTCCTGCTGGGCCTCTCGAATCCGCTCCAACAGCTGAGTCACCACGGTCATCCTCATGCAGATGTCTCTGATCGGCGCTGCCTTGCGGCTAAGCGCATCGGCCACGACATTGGCCTTACCCGGGTGGTAGAGGATCTCACAATCGTAATCCTTCACCACATCCAGCCATCGACGATGTCTCATGTCCAGATTCGGTTGATCCATAAGGTACCTCAGGCTCTTATGGTCCGTGTAAATGGTACAGCGGACCCCATAGAGGTAATGACGCCAAATCTTGAGGGCGAAAACCACCACCCCCAACTCCAAGTCATGCGTCGGATAGTTCGGCTCATGAGGCTTCAGCTGCCTCGAAGTGTAGGCGATAACATCCCCCCTCTGCATCAACACCGCACCAAAACCTAAGATGGACGCATCGCATTACACCACAAAATCATCCACGCCCTCAGGCAGGGCTAAGATTGGCGCATCGCACAATCTCTGTCTCAGCGTCTCAAATACGGCCTGCTGCTCAGGCCCCCAGCAAAATACAACGGCCTTCTTCGTCAGTCGGGTTAAGGGTACATCTATCTTGGAGAAATCCTGGATGAATCTCCGATAGTAGCCGGCTAATCCCAGGAAACTCCGAATTTCAGATGGAGACTTCGGAACCTCCCATCTCATCATGGCCTCCACCTGGGTCGGGTCAACCAATATCCTGTTCTGGTTGACAAGGTGCCCAAGAAATTGCACCTCGCGCAACCAGAACTCGCACATGGAGAATTTGGCATACAAGCTCTCCCTCCTCAGGGTATCTAACGCCTCTCGCAAGTGCTCCTCATGCTGCTCCTACTGTTGGATTAATGTCTAAGTCCATAACTATAATTGGTAAGACTTGACCCGACCCGGCATGGTCCATTTGGGTTGCATGGCATCATGCATTTGGATAGACTATAATGAGAGAAATAACACTTAAGGTTTGTTAATATATTATAAGTTATAATATATTAATAAGATTATTTAATTAGTATTGATCAAGAATTAATCTAGTATTAATTAAGTCATCAAAAGAAGACTAAGTAAATATATGGGTTGATTGTGTAAATCGTCCATACTTATATAGTGGGCTAATGCTCCATGGATTGTCAAGTTGGGCTAAAACCCATAAGATGCTCCATGGATGCTCCATGGTGTATTTGTAACCATGGATCATGGAAATGAAAGGCCATGACAATTAGGGTTTACATGGTGTAACCCTAACTATATAATGATCTTATTCTTGGAGAAAATCGGCGACTATGTGTGATAGAAAGGGCTAGCCGATTTGATGAAGTGTTCCAATTCTCTCAAGTTATTCCAAGTGTATTTGGTGTTGTGTGAACCATTTGAGGTGTCACACTTGGGGCACTAGGCACTCAAGCTTCATGAAGTCATTCTACATCAAAAGAGGTATGTAATTCTAACTTGATATATTCATATGAATCAATGTTATTATGCTAGTTAGGATGAATACCTTGGAAAGTTCATATTTGCATGTATAATAGAGAAAACATAGATCCAAGGTATTTAGGGTTGCATGTACACTTAGGAGTGTTAGAATGTTCAAAACCCAACAGTGGTATCAGAGCCTAGGCTTGTTTTCACTTATACTTGATGCAAACTTGTTTTTTCAAAGCTGAAACTGTCCAGACCATAAAACTCGACGAGTTCATCATTTTGGGCATGAACTCGACGAGTTCCTCAAGGAACTCGACGAGTTTTGGGTGCTGACAGCTTGCTGTTTGATGTTTTTGGCTAGAAATGGGCTAGGAACATTACCATAAGCTGTTTTTGAACCTATAAACCTGTTTTTGATGTGGTAATGTTCATTCTAATCCAATTTCAAAGATAATTGTTAATAGATTCATGTTTTGTATTAGTTTAATGGTTAGTCTAATTACATGAAAAAGTTTGATTAAATTATCTTGTTCTTATGAGTTGCTTAGATTAATAGAAAAATTATTAGAAATTGTTGTTTTCAATCCATTTTAATCTAAGAGATGATTCTAAAATGTGTTTGTGTAACTTGTCCTCAAGTTACATGAAAAGTCACATTAAAGTTTCTTAAAACTCATAAAAGTTGGCAAAGGTTACAAAATGAAGAGTCTTGTCTTCATTAAATGGTTTTATGACTTCATAACTTGTCCTCAAGTTATGGAGGTTCAAGAGTCACTTCATTAAGTAATAAAATGTGTAACCTTAATTAGTTCCATAAGTTACAAAAATAAAGAGAAGTTACATTCTTTTATTAGTTTAAAGTCTTCCATAACTTTTCCTCAAGTTATGGAACTTGAAGAGTTTTTTAATTAAAACTACTTTAAACACATAAGTTATGGAATTGAATAGTTTTGAATAGTTTCAAAACTTGCCCTCAAGTTTTGGAATTTGAAAAGTTTTCCCTTATGAATACTTTAATTCCAAGTTAAGCCCTTAGAATTTTAAAAGTTAAAATTCAATCCTTATATTTTATAATATTATAAGTTAATAATATATATATGTGTATAAGAGCAAGTCAGTCTTACCATTAGTAGGCCTCATTCACGAAGCCGGTCTATAAGGGGGGTATAAGGTTGTTGCCTATAAAATGGCAGCTTAATGGGTGTCCACTCTCACCCACCGCTTCTTTGACTGGTGGAGGGTCGTTAGCCGAACAGGTAGGACAAGGACTATAATTCTCCCTTCATTAAAAGTATTAATGATAAATACTAAGTAACTAAACACTTATTAATTCCCAATCTTAGTTACTTAGGAAAATGTGAATAAGGTGCTAATCCATGAAATTACACTTTGCACTTTGTTTAAACCGTTAGTGGAGCGTGTGTGGTTAACCGACACTCTAACCTGGGTTTAACAAGGTAGGCAAAGGGTAACTTAATATTTATCATAGTATCGGTGGAGCGTGTGTGGTTAACCGGCACATCGATTGAGGGGTAAATATTAAGGGTACCAAGTATATTTGCATGGTTATTCACACCTTGTTTTGTGATCCTCGGCATCCCAGTCACAAAACCTGAAGGGCACACTCGAGATTGAAACATGTCATTGAACAGTTCAATGAATCTCAAAAGATCTAGGAGTTTCAAAGCCAAGTAAAACCTAATTAAATTATTTCGTTTTCATGGTGGAAATTGGTGAATCGTCATTCACCTACCTTCAAATATTTTATAGCTTGGATTACGGCATCCCTCTTCCAAGTTATAAAATAGTTTGCTGGGTCCCAGCCTTAATATTTCATATTGGGTGTTATATTAAGGACATTAAATCAACTATCTTGAATATCTCCCAAAAGATGTCTAGCTCAGACATCTATGATCTTCCCAAATTTCTTGGAACTTCACTTCCTCCACCTCCTCCAATTATTCTCCCTAACCCACAAGTTCAAGGTCACTCAAGCCCTAATGGCAAGGCAAGCTCTAGGTGTGATCACATCTTAGAGATGAAGTCACATATTGACAAGCCGGGAGAGTTGGGTGTCAAAGTCTTGAGAAAGTTGGATGTTCAATCACTTTCTGAGTCACATAGTGAGTTCCTTTGGGACTACTATGAAATAGACTATGACATGACCCTTAATGATCTTATCTATTTGCTTGGTCAGCAATGATTTGAGGACTAGTAAAGCAAATTGATTAGGAGATCAACTTCCCAATGGACATTGCCAATGGTAACATTGGATATCTAGAAAAAACCTTCTCATCCCAAAGAAAGGGTTTGACCATAGTCAACTAGGTTGACCAAATGGTAAAGAGAAAGGCTAAGTCTGAGATAGTCCCATTACCAAAGAGTCCATATGTTTATCTTGCCAAAGGAAGGGGCATTGATTGCGAAGCTGCCTATTTACCTGAAAGATCATAAGGTTGATCAAGCCAAGAAGTTTGACTCTACTTTAGGTAAAGTCCACTATCTAACTCTGTTAAGTTTCTATTCTGAGATTCTCATTACATGATGTGACTGGGTCACATGTTGATGCTTTAAGAATCAAAGAAAAGTGAAGAAACTTAAAGGAAGTACATGCTGATTCTGATCACGAAGATGGATTTCGATCGCATGGTTTGGTGATCAGAATTTTTGAAGTTGTTACTTAGGAGTTATGATATATTGCTTAGGAATAGATAACAACAAGTTTTTCATATGCATTTGCACTGTAAGGATAAGTTTTTTCCGTAAAGTTTTGAAATAAAATAAAAGGTTTTAATTTTATATTTATTTTAAATATCCTTACAAGTGGCATTTGTGAAAAATGGTTGTTTATATGATTCCATTGATAGCAATATTTGGAAAAAAATGGACTTGATTCTTTCGTTTGTGGTAGTGTCATAATTTACCTAATAAGGAAAGATTCTCATTCCCAAGGCTTCAGTTGGATAGAAACTTGGAATCATGCAAGTTGAATAGTATGATGAATGAGAACTTTCAGCTTTGGAAAAAATTAAGACTAATTCCTTGTTCACATGTATATGTGAGTCAACTGAAGGACTAAGGGATCGAGTACCAATTCTTGTGCACTGACCAAGTCCACCACAAAAGCTCGGTAAGACTATTCGTCATGATTTACTAAAGTTTAGTAAATATGGTTATACTTATAAGTTTAAGTATAATTCTGAAGCATTGGAAAAGTCTCGATGTATGGCAGAACGAATGAGAAGAATCAAATTAGGCAGAAAGATAAAAGTTTCTCAAATCTGAAAAGATGGGAGAGTACTTTAGTATCATGTTTTGTGATCATCTTAATGATTAAAGAACCACATCACAATTGGTCTTCTAAGGACATCTTAGTGCATTCTTATGACTAAGAAGAGGAGTCATGAATTGTTGAAATGGTTAAATCGAGAAGATGAGTCATACTTCGTTTCAAAACAAGTCTTAGAGTCATACTCCAAGACTGTAAGTTGAGTGACATATCTTAAAGAAAGGTTCAAAACACTTGTCAAATGTAAGAGTAAAAGTTTACTACTCTTGTACATTAGAAATTGGTAAGTTGTGATGTTTTGGGTTAAACAAATACCAACTTAGGCCAAGTGTGTGAAGTGTTTGTCTTGATAAAGAAGCTGCACTATCTCTTGAATATTTGACAAGATAGTCTTATATGTCAAGAGGACAGTGGGAGTCTTAGAGATTCTGAAAGCTTCAAGGTCTAATCAAGAATAATAACCTGTAGTTTAAGACTAGCACACGAAGTGAGGTTTATAACCTATCGTGTTGACATAATTCTATTTCTGTGCCCATTCCAGTTAAAGTTGGCTTTTCATATGAGTTCTTAGAGTTCTTAATTGGTTGCATAACAACTTGGAAGCAATGGCAGGCCCTTGAGCTGCCAGGTGGCAAGAAATTCAGATTGAGTTCAGTCCATATGAGTTTGGATTTGTCATTAACCGTGTCTTGTGACTATGGTTTTGACGATTCACATGGATAAGAACACATACACCATAAAATCTAAGAGTCATAAGGTTTCTCTCTGATTCATGAAAATGATGGTGAAGAAACACTTCCACCAAGTAGATTTGAAGCAGATGGCAAAAGGTCTAAACAATTGAGACTATGATTACGGCATCCCTTTTCATAGTTCTGAAATTGTTTAGACACACATGCATGCTATCTAAGGAAAGTTGTATGATTTTGATAAAGTTTTATCAAAGCAATCTCATATCAGAAGTCTGAACTTTGGTAAGAAAGTCAATAAAGTATTGATTTCTAGAAGTCCAGCTGATTTCTGAGTACATGTCAAAGCTAGTGGGAGCATAAGTGTTATGCTAATAATCATCATGTTAGTGGGAGCATGATAATTATGATAAGTATTGCAAGTTAGCAATGTTAATTATAGAAAACAAAAGTTTCAATTCGTGAAGTTGCAGGGGTTGAAAAAGTTGTTTTGCTATAGTTAAGGGAGAGGATATACTTCATTTCAGTTCTAAAGGCTTAGATTGAGACCTTAATCATCTTTAGTCAAGAATATATATATGAATTTCATGTTGGATTGGTTCAACTTAAGGAAATTCCATATATTGCGTTCTCAAAATTCGATTATGATTACGGGATCCCTCTTCATAGTCAAATTTAGAGAACATGGCAAATAAAAATTTTTGTAGCAAAAGACTGGTCTAGAATCATGTCTTTATGTGAGACATCATGAATCGTGTCCCATTTGCTTTGGGTACAGGATCGATTGCATGTGCTATAGTATTTGTCTTTTCTAAATTTTCCAAATGCCTAGAGGCATTAAGAAGGGAAAAGGTCTAGAATTGGATATGACTAAAAGGATTAAGCAATTGTCGAGGACAATCTAAGGTTTACCAAATATTGGTTGCTCAGGGACAGTTGGAAGTATAGTGCTAATTTTGGAAGGACCATATTGACATATTCTGAAAAGAGGCATCTCTTGTTCAGAAGTGATAGTCAAAATGAGAATATGGAGTTGTCTCCATAGGTGGAAGTTATATGTGTAAGATTAGAAAACTTAATGCAAGAAGCATGTTCAAAGCAATGTACTTTGAATATGAGACTTCGTTTCCATGGAGTTGAACTCCATTGGAATACCTTATAATGACTGCTGACAAGTCTTTGTAACTTTGTACACTTTCATTACAAGAGGTCAGTGCATATAAGTTTAAAATCTAAACAAATTTTGATAAATGATAGGAATTTGGAATTCTTACATTTTTTGATAAGGATTTGGGAGTGTGAAAAGAGAATCATTGAAAGTATGTTCACTCGATCTAGTTCACAAAGTACGGATCATAGACAAACATAGAGTGCATACTTGGTGTATGGCAAAGCTATTGTTTAAGAAAAACATAGTGTACATGCTTGGAGCATGGGACAACTAGTGTTTTTAATTCAAGTATAAAGTTGATAAAACCGAAACAATGAATAATGAGTAATCAGTATGGTGATAAATAAAAGTGTTTATTTATATTCATAGGGTTTGATACCATATTTGATTCATTTATTCTTGTGTTTCTCTTTGCATGTTTTGACTTCCAGAATAACTAAGTCGCTCTTCCTGAATGATTAAGTTATTCAAACCATCCACAGTCGGTCAATTGTTGGAAGTATATATGAATCAAGACTGTCATGAGTTGGCTTGTAGAGGTCCAAGTTGGTGGACAAAGTGGTGCTACAACACTCATGTGTGCTCATAAGTTCTGAGTATTGGATTCAACCCACGCTCATTTGAATCACTTCATGGATTTTATCACGAGTGATCATGAGACGATAATATCTTATATTCTTCAAACCTAGAGATATGAGTTGTTACTATGAGTTGGTTATACATTGATTGCACGAAAACGCATTGGTAACTCGATGTTATAAAACGTGCCTTTGTGTATGATTCAACAAGTAGTAGAACAAGCCATATGAGTCGAAGTTTATCCATTCCTTTTATCTTAGGGATAAAAGCGATATCTGTGGGCCCCTCGATGATTTAGCGATGACACATGTGAGTGCTTGGCCAAGCCAGGACTGATTTGATTTGTTCAATCAGTCAGTCATCATAAATCGAAAATCGGGAAACAACAAATGGACAGAGAGAATGATTTATAATCCATGTCTCAGTCCATATGATATCTAGAATGGAGGAATATATGATCACTTATCTAATGGACCAGTCATTGACAGAGGTCAGAGATCATCAGCAAGGTCATAGTTCGACGGAAGCTTTTGAGAGCTACGATTGCCAGTCGGTTCTTGAAGTCATACGCAATAATAGTTTTAGACTTATCCAAGTGGGAGACTGTTGGATTAATGTCTAAGTCCATAACTATAATTGGTAAGACTTGACCCGACCCGGCATGGTCCATTTGGGTTGCATGGCATCATGCATTTGGATAGACTATAATGAGAGAAATAACACTTAAGGTTTGTTAATATATTATAAGTTATAATATATTAATAAGATTATTTAATTAGTATTGATCAAGAATTAATCTAGTATTAATTAAGTCATCAAAAGAAGACTAAGTAAATATATGGGTTGATTGTGTAAATCATCCATACTTATATAGTGGGCTAATGCTCCATGGATTGTCAAGTTGGGCTAAAACCCATAAGATGCTCCATGGTGGATTTGTAACCATGGATCATGGAAATGAAAGGCCATGACAATTAGGGTTTACATGGTGTAACCCTAACTATATAATGATCTTATTCTTGGAGAAAATCGGCGACTATGTGTGATAGAAAGGGCTAGCCGATTTGATGAAGTGTTCCAATTCTCTCAAGTTATTCCAAGTGTATTTGGTGTTGTGTGAACCATTTGAGGTGTCACACTTGGGGCACTAGGCACTCAAGCTTCATGAAGTCATTCTACATCAAAAGAGGTATGTAATTCTAACTTGATATATTCATATGAATCAATGTTATTATGCTAGTTAGGATGAATACCTTGGAAAGTTCATATTTGCATGTATAATAGAGAAAACATAGATCCAAGGTATTTAGGGTTGCATGTACACTTAGGAGTGTTAGAATGCTCAAAACCCAACACCTACGTCTTGGAATAAACCAAGATGTCGTCAATGAAAACTATCACGGACCGATCCAGCATCGGCCTGCACACGCGGTTCATGAGATCCATGAACGCGGTAGGAGCATTGGTGAGCCCACATGGCATCACCACGAACTCGTAATGGCCATATCGAGTTCGAAAAGCAGTCTTCTGTATATCCTCCTCTCTAACCCTCATCTAGTGGTACCCTGACCGTAGATCAATCTTGGAGAACCAAGACGCTCCCTGAATCTGATCAAATAAGTCATCTATCCTCGGGAGTGGGTAACGATTCTTCACCGTTACCTTATTCAGCTCCCGGTAATCTATACACATCCGATGCGACCCATCCTTCTTCTTCACAAATAGTATCGGGGCTCCCCACGGTGAACTGCTCGGTCTGATAAAACCCTTGTCTAGCAGCTCCTGCAGCTGCGTAGACAACTCCTGCATCTCGGGAGGAGCCAACCGATATGGTGCCTTGGCTATCGGATCCGCACCAAGGACTAGGTCGATCCGGAACTCCACCTGTCGCTCCGGGGGTATCCCAGGCAGCTCCTCTGGGAATACACCAGCATAATCACGCACCACGGGTACATCGCTCACCGACGCTTTGCCCGCCTCCCGAGTATCCATAACATAGGCGACATACCCAACGCAGCCCTGCTAAAGGTAGCGCCTAGCCCTCGCTGCTGAACATAATGCTGGTCCACGTTGTGGCCTCTCTCCCTGAATCACCAGCTCTCCCCTACCTGGGGTCCTGACACGCACCAATTGCTGTGCGCAGTCTATCACCACCCCATTAGGGCTCAACCAATCCATGCCTATAATCACCTTGTTCCCACGCAATGGGATGGGAACCAAGTCTACCAAATAACGCTCCTCGAACAACCTCAAAACACAATCCCTGAAAACCTCTGATGCTCGCACTGATCGATCGTCTGCAATCTCAACCTCTAGGGGACAATTCAACATGCTCGAAGACTCAGGAAACCTCTTGCTAAGCGCAAGAGAGACAAATGATCGGGTAGCACCCGAATCAAACAACACCTGAACTGGGATACCGTTCACATGGAACGATCCTAAACAAGACATATCACATGGCACATCAATATCATAAGCAACATAAAATAAAAGCTAGGGAGAAGAAATCATACCCGTCACCACATCGGGTGCAGCACGTGCCTCCTCGGTAGTCAACTGGAAGGCTCGGCTCCTCACCACTGGAGCCTCTGTCTTGCCCTGCCGGCCATCAGTAATCCGCAGGGTCGCTGGAGCTGGCGCCTTCACTGGCGCTGCTGCTGTCAACTGAGGGCAATTGGTCTTTTATGGCCTCGCTGGTTGCAGTGGAAACACAGCAACTCTGATGTCTTGAAAGTGGGCGCAGGGGCAGTACAATCCCTGCTGAAGTGCCCCGTCTTGCCGCACTTGTAGCAGCCCGACGATCCCAACCTGCATACCCGCTCATGGCTCTTGTCGCACTTCCCACAGCGGCCTCGACTCTGTTGGCCATTCGGCCTAGTGTCTGATCCCTTGGGCTTCTTCCCTGAAGCCGCAGTAGCCTGCTCTGTCTCTGCCTTCCTCTTCCGGATGTGCTCCAGATCAATCTCCCTCTCCCTCGCCCTGGCAATCATGGATTCCAGGGTCGGACATGCCGAGAAGCTGACATGTTCCCGAATATCAGCTCTCAACATGTCGTGATAGCGGGTCCTCCGCATATCCTCCTCTCCCGCATAATGGGGCACCAACAATGCCCTCTCCCAAAACTTGGTGGTAATATCCGCCACAGTCTCGGTCGTCTGCCTCATATCAAGGAACTCCCTGGCCAGCTGCTGAAGCTCCACAGCTGGTGCGAACTCAGCTCTGAATCGGGCTACAAAATCTGGCCAAGTCATAGCCTCAATAGTCGAGGCTCCCAGAGAGTCACCAACCGACTCCCATCAATCTCTAGCCCTGTCCCTCAAACAACTTGCGACATATCGCACCTTCGAACCCTCAGGGCAGAAGCTCGTCAATTGTGCAGACTCGATGTCTACAATCCATCTCATGGCCACTATGGGGTCCTTCTCCCCATGGAAATCTGGTGCACCACTCCCCCTGAAGTCCTTGAAGGGCAGTGTGCGTGATCCTGACTGGCTGGACGCCATGTCGCTCCTGAACGCTTTGAGGCGATCCTCCATCAGCTCAATGATCCCTTCCTTGATCGACCCGAAAATCATTGGGGTCGACTCAAGGATACCTCTCGTGATCTCAGACGCGATGAACTCGCGTAGTCCCTCGTCCACTGGCTCGAAACCTGCCCCCGAGCCTGATCCTGAACCGGATCCTGATCCTGAACCTCCCCCTCTATGACGTGTGATCATCACCATTCTAAAGCATAACACATAATCGTCAGAATCATACATAACCTCGGGAGGTCTCATACACTCTACAAGTTTCCTGTCTCTATCTCGGCCCTCCTTGACTCGAGTACGGATCCTCTGCTTTCAGTAGTACGGGCCCATACTACCTTCCACATCTATCCGTACTTTCCTCAAGGATTGCTTTGACTTCACCAAGTCCCTTCTACTACTGTTGCACTCTTGCTAATCTCATCCTAGGCTTACCCTAGGGTAACTCTCCAATCCACTCGCCGCCATCAGCTGTGTAAGGAGTTCCTGCTACCCTTACCTAACTACCTAACGAATACCATTACATATTACTAAGACCAGATAATTCTTTGAATGAGAGGTCCTACCCTACAACGGTTGGACTCAGACAAGAGCTGCGAAATAGGGCTAGACCTAACCTTCTGAAATTATTCAATCCTTGCAATATGTAATGTGATGTATTCATTCATTAGTTAACTAAAGATAGTTAGAACTCCTATTAGCACAAAGCAACAACATTCGGGCATTGAGTAACCCAATCAGACATACTCTATCCAAGCTATCATATACTGACTAATCAGTAACATCTTGCAACTCAAAAACACATATAGCAGGCATATCAGGCATCTTCCTAGATCCTTAGCCCTAATCTAGCATGCAGTTATCACATTTAGGTAATCAGCATATAAGGCATCCTTCCTAGATCCTTATCCATAATCTAGCATGCAGTTCTCATAATCGTAGCATATCATAACATAACATGTATGGTGATGATATATGGTCCACTAGCATGGCCTAGACTGCTCTAGCGTGCCAGCCTAGCCTGGCGCGCTCCTGCCAGCCATGCCTGGCGTTCCCTTGCGAGCCTTGCTGGGGAATCCCTTGCCAGCCCTGCTGGGGACTCTCCTACCGGTCCGGCCAGGCGCTCCCTCACCTGGCGCTCCCCTGTCATCCTTTCCTGGTGCGCGCCCGCCATCCTTTCCTGGGGCGCGCTCGCCAGCCCTGCTCGGCGCCTCCGGGCGGCCTTGCCCAGCTCCTTGCTAGTTGGGCCTGAATTGGGTTGGCCCAAGTCCTGACCCAATTCCCCTTGACCTAATTGTCCACTATAAATAGAATAGTGTCTCCTCCATGGAGGAGGACCCCTTTTCCCTTGGACTCTCCCTCAAGTGGCTTAGGAGCCACCATAGACTTCCCCCATGGCTCAGCCGCCACACTATACTCCGGCCGGGTGGCTCAGCTGCCACCCGCCGGCGTCAGCCACCATACACCACCACCAGCACCAAGATGGTTCTCTTCAGCTATGGAGAACCATCTCAGATCTACTAGCTTATCTAACTTGATCGTCGGAGTCCGCTCCCGGGGCACAGTCCCTGGGGCGGGTCTAACGACTTTGCACTGTGATGTCCAGATCTCCGCCGCAGCAGAAGACCAGAAGATACGCCGGAGGTCGATGTCGCATCATTTGGCGCCATCCCGGATTCGAGCAAGTAGCAAAAGCCTCAGTTGGTTTCAAGCTTGTTCTTCCTCACATCTGTTCAGATCTGATGGGTTTTCATCTTAGGTTTCCTCAGATCTGTTAATTTCTAGTATCATTTGTTCAGATCTGTTTATTTTTTGCCAAGATCTGTTCAAATTTGCTTCACCGTCTTTTAGATCTGTAGATCCATCACGTTTTTTAGTCCAGATCTATGGATCTATATGATTTTCCTTCACTCAAACACTCCCCAAGTTTGCAAAAATCTTCTTAGAATCGTTCTTTGGTTCATATTCTGGGGGTTTCTTGAGTAGGATGAAGATAAAAGAAATTTTTATGAGTTTTTCGTTCAGATCTATTGATCTGCCTAGTTTTTCATTCAAATCTCAAGATCTGTTGAGTTTTTTGTTCAGATCGTTAGATCTACTTTGTTTGTTGTTCAGATGTCTAAATATGCTTGGTTTTAGTTCATTTGAGAAACTCTCAAGTCTTAAAAGACTTTATCAGATTCTATTTTTCATCTATATCTTGATGGGTTCTTCAGCAAGTAGTGATGAAAGAATCTCTTACGAGTTCTTAACCCATTTTCGTTTTTATTTTGGTGTTTTATCAAGCAAACATGAGAAGAAATGGAATTTTTTTGATATTTTATCTCATCTCCAGTTGTTTTCCTAAAAGAAATCGTCTTTGGTTTATGATTTTCTTGGCAAAACACTGTTGAAGTTGTATATTTAGTGTTTCCTTCAAAGCTTAAAGAAGGAAAACGAATTTTTTCAGATCTGTAGATTTGCTCTTGTTTTTGTTCATTCAAACATCTTTCAAGCTTACACAAAACCCTATCAGATTCGTTTTTAAGTTATATCTTGGGGTTTTCTTCAGCAAGTTTGAAAAACGATTTTTATCCAGATTTTATGCATAGAACTTCAATCTCTGAAACATTTATTTGTACACACAGTTGTGTAACTTGTACATTTTACAAAACTCTAAGAAAAAAAAGAGAGAAGAAGAAGAAGAGATGAGCTTTCATGGGTTTTCAGAAAAACCCATTTGATGTATGATTTTCAAGTTTATTCAAGTTGTTTATAAGCTTGAAAGAAGAAATAAGTTTCTATGAATTTTTTACTTTCTCAAATTTCAGGAAACTCATTTTTCATTAGAGTATTTCTGAATATATTATCAGTTTAGATCCTAGGAGCTGCTGACATTTTTTAGCATGTTTGAAAGTATTTGTTCAAATCTATTTTGGTTTATATTTTGATGGTTTTATTTAGCTTTGAGAAGAAAGAAAGCTTTTATGAGTTTTTAGCATCTTTTAACTCATAAATTATCAAAAGTTATCTCAGTAAGCTTTTATGGGGCACGCCCGTCAGCCCCGCCCGGCGCCTCCGGGCGGCCTTGCCCAGCTCCTTGCTAGTTGGGCCTGAATTGGGCTGGCCCAAGGCCTGACCCAATTCCCCTTGACCTAATTGTCCATTATAAATAGAATAGTGCCTCCTCCATGAAGGAGGACCCCTTTTCCCTTGGACTCTCCCTCAAGTGGCTTAGGAGCCACCATAGACTTCCCCCATGGCTCAGCCGCCACACTATACTCCGGCCGGGTGGGTCAGCCGCCACCGGCCGCCGTCAGCCACTATACACCACCACCAGCACCAAGATGGTTCTCTTCAACTATGGAGAACCATCTCAGATCTACTAGCTGATCTAACTTGATCTTCGGAGTCCGCTCCCGGGGCACAGTCCCTGGGGCGGCTCTAACGACTTTGCACTGTGATGTCCAGATCTCTGCCGCAGCAGAAGACCAGAAGATACGCCGGAGGTCGATGTCGCATCATATGGGTATCTTGGGGAAAACTTACTTGAGCTCGGTCGGTCGCGCACATCACACACCTCGTTCTTTCTCAAAACTTCTCACTTTGTCTTTTGGAAAAACATTTTTCTTGTGAAAAATCTTTCAAATCCTCGATTTGAGTCCAGACACCCCCGAAGGTGTGTCCGAATCCCTCAAACCAAGGCTCTGATACCAACTTGTAACATCCCAATTTTCAAGGCCAAAAATTTCGTTTTTAATTATTTAACATATAAAAACAGTTTACCAAAAACATTGTTAATTTCATATAACCACAAAAACATGTATCAATTCATATCATCAAACAGTACTAAAATCAGAGTACAATCCCATGAATCACATAATGCGAAAATCTGGTGTGCGGGTGATGTGAAGCTACCGCGCCGGCTCCTTCCCCTTTGCTGAAGAGGTACCTGAAACAAACTGAAAATTGTAAGCACGAAGCTTAGTGAGTTCCCCCATCATACCACATACCATACATAACACATACTGCTAGGCATATCTGGGTGCCTGACCTACCCCTTCAGTCCTCTCGACCGGTAACCTTGCCTAGCATACCTGGGCGCTGGCCTACCCCTTCGGTCCTCTCGACCGGTAACCTTGCCTAGCATATCTGGGTGTTGGCCTACCCCTTCGGTCCTCTCGATCGGTCCTCGGGGACTATTTCACCCCTACTACTACCACATAAAATCATAGCACAGAGCATAAGATGTCTAACATGACTGGGCACTAACTACGCCTTCGGTCCTTTCGACCGGTTCTGGGGACTATCCTACCCCTCCTATCATATATCACATAGTATCATAGCATCCTAGCATGTAATCATAATAGATAACACATACCAGACAATTATCACAAAGACAATCATCTCAACTATAACTCATACTAGTGGGTCGGCCTTGGTGCCTTAGACCCACTTCTACTGGAAGGTAACTCACCTCGATGTTGTGTAGTATCTGCACAGTCCTCGGCACGGGAATCAACTCGTCTCTACTCCTCAATCCCTACACAACGACCTTTTTCGATTACTAATGCATACTCATAACCCTTACAAGGGTCAACCCAAATCCAAGTCAAAGTCAAGGTCAAACCCTGGTCAAAGTCAACATCCAGTTGACTTGACTCGCCGAGTTGGTCCACTAACTCGTCGAGTCCATATTCTTTCAAAATGATATACCCCCCGACTCTACTCGTCGAGTCTAGCAAGAACTCGACGAGTTCACCTTCAACCATAGCATCGGGACCATCTTCAACCGACTCGCCGAGTTCATCCTTGAACTCATCGAGTTCATCTTCATCATATTAATGTGTCCAGTCTATGACTCGCCGAGTTCTATGCACAACTCGTCGAGTCCGTCTTCATGGGTAGGGAGATTGCCTTGGACTCGCCGAGTTTGTTCATACACTCGCCGAGTCCCATGATTTCCAGGTCCATAATCACGTCCATCTTGTTGAGTCCCCTTCTAGACTCAACCAGATTCCTCAGAAACAGAAAATGTTGGGGGAACCAATACCCGACTCGCCGAGTCCCCTGAAGTCCATATCCATAAACTCGATTTCTGTTGAGCTCATCTCATCCAAAGGGTAGATCTGACCTCCTAGGGTCGATATAACACGTAAAGTCACGAACTTTACATCCATGCATGGGTCTTTAAGCTCAAAAGACCCAAAAATGAGGTCTACAAGATGCATGGGGCTCTCATGGCCATAACGTTGGCACGTTTATGCCATGAGGACCCTCCAAGGCTCAAGATCTGAAGCCATTACTTCTACACTACACTCAAAACCCGAAATGGTTTAGAAATACCCCAAAGATGTCAAGATCCAAGCCCTAAAGTAGATCTAACAAATAAGAAGTCAAGGTTGGAACTTTTTACATCCAACAAGCTAGAAATGCAATCAAATCCATGGATCTACTGACTTCCTCTTAAATCTCCAAGTCTTTCCTTCCTTCTTCAAACTTCAAATCACAAAGAATGGCACAAAAATAGCTCAAGACACTCAAAAGTTGATTAGGGTTTCGTGAATAGGGTTTGGAGGTGATGGAGGTTGGGGTGGAGGCCTCATAAAGTGTTTAAATAGGGTGCAAACCCTTAAATTTAGGGTTTCACTCAGACAGCTTCTACTCTTCGAGTCGGTCTTCCGACTCGTCGAGTAGGTCACTTAACCCCCCCCCCCGATCTGAAGTCGAACTTACTCGACGAGTTGGGCCTCTAACTCGCCGAGTCCCAGAGTAAAATATGAAGTTTTCTTGAATTAAATACGTACCTGAAACCGGGTGTTACATATACAGTCGATTTTAATCGGTCTTAACGCATCCAAATCATAGATATGACATCCTAGGGTCCATATTATACGTAAAGTCACAAACTTGATGTCCATGCATGGGGTTCTTGGCTCAAAAAGCCATAAAAAGGGGTTTATATGTTGCATGGGTCTCCCATGGCCATAAAGTTGGCACCTTTATGCCATGGGAACCCTCAATGGTTCCAAATCTAAAGTACAACTCCAAATATACACACAAATCCGAGAATAACTTCACTAAAGCTTAGAAAAATGTAGGAAATAGCCCCAAATCAAGATCTAAGCAATGAACCAAGGTAACAACTTTATACCTCAAATGAGCAGGAAATGTGCCAAGACTTTTGGATCTACTTGCTCTCTCTTGATCTCCCAAGCTTCCTTCTCCTTTTCCAACTTCAAACACATACAAAAAGGCACCAAAAAGCTCAAGAACACTTAATAGATGCTTAGGGTTTCTCTGTGTTGGGAGGAACAATGGAGGCTGGGTTGGGGCGTTATAAGTTGTTTAAATAGGGGGCAAACCCCAAATATTAGGGTTTCATCCAGACAGTCCTACTCGTCGAGTCTGTCTCCCGACTCGTCGAGTAGGTCACTTATCCTGCCGATCCAAAGTCAAGTCTACTCGACGAGTCCCAGAGCAAAACATGAGTTTACTTATTTTAAAATACGTACCAGGAACTGGGTCGATGTATCTTTTTATCAAAAATTATACTCAGTCAAATCTCACATAAATGATAATGAATCAAGAATTGCCAACGACTGGATGATGGTGAAAAATAAGCTAATTTATGATTTGTCGTAAAGGATATTTGGAGTTAAAAAATAAAATAAGGTAAAAAGGTTACCTATAAATTGGTTATCTTCTATATATAATAAATAAGCTACTTCCTATATCCCATACATATGACACGACACTTAGAACCTTTGGAAGATGCTTTTTTGATATCTCACTCCAAGTCGGTAACAATTACACATCCGAAATTTAATTTGGTTTACGGTTGTATATTATTTATGAATTTAGTTTTAGGGTGTTCTGCAAATGAAAGACTTCAATAGTGTGGGTAATTTTACTTGTTTTTTTGGTCATAAGGTGGTTAAATTATAACATCCTACTTTGACATTTTTATAGCATCCTACAATTTTATAGGGTTAATTTTTGTCCATAGTTGATTTTACATGATTTTTTGTCATCGTGTGATTCATTTTATGAGATCCTGTTTTGACATTTTGTATCATTTTATGGTTTTTTATAGTTTGGGATTTAATCCACAGTTAAGCCTACGTGACGTTTAGTCTACAATTTTTATGACATAGGTTTTCAATATACCGCGAAGGTTTTTCCCCTTGCCGCCGAATCTACGACGACAACATGTCGTCTGCTTAGTTTTTCCGGTCAAAGAAGTAGGGCCAAAGTTGGAAAATACTGTGCCGACGACATGTGGTCGGGATAGCTAGACTTTTACTGACGACATATGTCGTCAGGATAGGTGTCGCCTGTACACATTGTTATTCTTGTAGTGTAATAAACCCGTCGTCTTCTTTACCCGATCACGGTCCATAACCCGCTTTCTTGGCCCGTTTACAAAAACTAGGGCCCGGTTTCTACCAAATACGAAATCATATTCCTATAATCCTATCCATCTTAGGATTCCACTGAAACAAAATAAGCTCATTAAGGCAGTTTCCTTTAAGATTATAATTGTAAAAAGATAATTAAAAAAAACAATTTAATATAAAAGATCAAACAAGATGTTTCCTTATATAATACTACTAGCTAGAGATTAACGAACTAATCTTGCATGCCACGGATCAACCTGGTTTTTCTTTCCTTATTTGAATCTTCATCCCATTATATATAAATATATGATCACAGACTCACAGTTACAAGTGAAACCATAACCTGAGCTAATCATCAGCCATGACTGGTCATTCGTTGCTCATATATATAGTTTGTACTGTAGGGTTCTTCTCTTACGTTACCTGGTTAACTTGTGTTGCTTGTGTCAAGTGTTACATTAAACATCATCGTGGCCACGTCCAAGATGATCAAGATATTGAATTCGGAATAATGTCACCACCAACCCAAACGCAAATAAACACGCATGTCCTCCACCATCTTGTGGTGGCGTTAGTGATACAAGAAGCAAACCTTGATCGACAAGCAAAAACGATAATTGTGTGATGTGTCTTGAGGAGTTCAACAAGGACGAGAAAATCCGAGTTCTGGTGTCCTGCCAACATTCCTTCCATGGCTATTGCATCAACAAGTGGTTGTTGGTTAATCGAAGTTGCCCTATATGTCGAGTACCCATGAACAGATCTTCAAGAAAAGTGTCAGTGCTATGATATTGATGTTATTTTGAGATTCATGGGTCATGTTTGATTATTTGGGAAACTAGAATTAGTCTTACTCTTACGTATACTCTAGTTAGTTTTGTTTAGATGGGTATGTATGTTGTACAAATATATTGTAATATAGAAGTTTGTGCGTAACTGGTGTTCTATTAGTCTGCTAAACTTGTAACACTGTAATTCTAGATGACTTCAATATAACTTTCAAATATTTGTTACCATATTCCTTTACCAAAGAAGAAAGAGAGAAATGTGCATAAGTTGAGTGCTGATAGAAATTTACTCAAGTTATATCGATGAACTTACCACCCTTAGCTTGCTTTGAAAATTTATACAATCATGTCTACATTCAAAGTAAGAAAGGGAGAAATGTGCATAAGTTGAGTGCTGACTTAAATGTGGCCTTGTGAGTGTAGTAGGGATATATAAGTCATTTTAACTATGTGATCAATGCTAGTATTCCATTTAGAGGACAAGCAAGGGATGAATTGTAATTATAAGTTGTGCTTATGAACAGTGTATGTCAGCTTCTATAATTCAAAGTCAACAAACAAAACATCACATAAAATAATAGAAGGGTGTCTAATTTGGTTTAAATGCTATTTACGTGCAGATTCATAATATTATCAATCTAAATGATTCAAATTCATACCAACACTTCAAGATTCAACACAAATACTTTTGGAGAAGAATCTAAAGAAATTAAAACGGTTTCAAAATGGATGACATACATGAATAAACCGAAAGAGACAAGAAAGAAGTGTTAGCATACATGTATATAATATATAGTAGCCCACTAGATTACTAGATTGTTGTTAATGTGTATAGACCATTATTAGCCTATAGCTCTTCATTTCAAATATATATATATATATATATATATATATATATATATATATATATAGTAGGATCAAACGAAAACACTAAAAAGGTTAAGAACGCGAGAACAGATCTGAACTATCTAAATATATAAATCCATGGCTATTATCAAACGAGCCATTTATGTAAATTCTAAAATTATTGGTATTAAAATGTAACTTTTAAATTGTCAAATGGGCATAATAGTAATCACAACTTTTTCTAATTTCCTATAATTTCTTATTCTCTCACATATTTCCTCTTATTTTCCCGTATCTCTCTCGTTCTCTCTTTATACCTAGGTTTTATCAATAAAGCTGCATCATCCTCCTCATCATATCACGCCGCAACCATCTTTGAGCACCATTAAAATCTGTTCATCATCTTCATCATTTTGCGCCACAACCACCATCAGCGTACGCAATTCCGACCGAAAGCGACGATCGAAGATGTGATGAAGGCGAACAATCTCTTTGATATTTCTCCGTCAGATCTTCAATGGAGATGATTGCGATGAAGGCGACTGTCGAACATAAAAAAAAGGTAGTCAGCATATTTTTATGACGACTCTTTTCCCAGGAGACGTATACAACTAGAGAAAATATGGTCAAAATTAAATTCACAGGTCAAGGTTTCCAAGATATACTCTCATAGAAGTTCGTTTTGCAAATGTTGAGATTTTAAAATTTTGTCTTATGGCCCACCTTTACAATCAGTAAGTAATTGATTTTTGGGTTATTTAGATATATTATGTTCAATTTAAATTATTTAATCCTTGATAAAAAAGTATTTTATAATTCTGTTAGAATTAAAAATGTGAAGTTGCATATTAGGTGTTTGTGAAAAGTCCTTAGTAATTCTTGATATCAACGTACACACGTGTTCATATTTTGATCAACATTATGGTTTTATTTTCATTCATTGTCGAATAGGCAGAAAATAATATTACAATTATTAAGTAAACTTTAAGCGTGTTTTTGTTCTAATCATTTATGATTAACAAATATTAGGTAAATTTTAATTGTATTTTTTATTTATTTGTGATTAAGCCATAATAAATAAAGTGTCATTGTTATTTTCGCTTATTCATTGATGTATTTGTGAAACCATTAATAAATATTTAAAATATCATCATTTGTAAGCAACTTTTGACTTACTTTGGTAGTATATAAATGAAAGATATAATGAATATAACATTCTTCTTTATTGTTTGTACATGACTTAATTCATGTAATTTGATTTTTCATTTTGTAGGACCAGTAACAAGGAAAAGTGAACGTCTACAAAATACATATTGACATTGCTTAAACAAGTTCAAAAAAGATCATTCAAAATCGGTGTTGATAGATATGGCTGAAGATGAATCATCATTTTAATGTAGATGTATAAATGATGCTTTATTCATTTTTTATTATAAATGTATTTTTTTGTATTGTTATTACGTTATATTCATTTACGATTACATTGTTTTTTATTGCGTTATATTCATTTAGGATTCCAAATGTATTGAATGTGTTATTGATCTATACATGATGTTTTATTTTTTCTAATATTTATTTTTACTTATAATCATTCATGATTAACATAATACGGTTAAATGATATTTTTAAAAATTCATTATATGTATGTTTTAATTCATTAATGAATATACCAGAAAATTATTTTTCGATCTTGATAAAAATAGAGTTAAATATCAAAACCACTACAATTATATACCAAAATCTGGGTTTAATCATTTTGATAGAAATCGTATGAATCAATAATACAAGATTATTTAAGAAAAATAAAAGGAACATCTCCACTTATAATAATAATATAAAGCATTAAGTTCTTTTTCAGGTAACAATAAAACATAATCCCTAAATTTTAGGGAAATCTTATTTTATTATAATTTAATTTAAAAACATAATTACTAATATGCCCTTATATATTGATTGGTCCAGAATTGTTCTCACGTTCTTAACCTTTTAGGTGTTCTCATTTGATCATTTCCCTATATATATATATATATATATATATATATATATATATATATATATATATATATATATATATATATATATTGTTACTTCATTTTGTTTTACTTGGTAAATAATTTGAAAGAGAATGGTAATTAAAATTATGAACAACTAATTCCCTTTAAATCCATATTTCGTCCCTAGTGGCTAGTCTCATCATTTAAGAGAGTGTTTTGGGCTACTTAATAAACCTAATTGAGCTGCTTAAGAAGCCGTAAAGATTTGGGCCTAGCAAGTATTTTGGGCTAAATGTGCTTTAGTCGGGTCGGACCATTTTCAGATGTCAATGAGTCAATCAAACTAACCGGCTGGACCGTTCTATTATTCTCTCCGTTTAATCACAGACACCAATTTTTCCGTCATCGTTCACTGTCTCTCTCCCTGTGTTCATCATATGAGCTTCCATCCTCCATAGCAATTTACAGGTAAGCAATATCTTCTAATTCCACACAATTACAGACTAGTTCTCATCGATCTGATTGGAATCGGTAACTTTGATGTATTCACGTTTGTGTTGCCTTTTCTAACTAGTCAAATTCCGTTTTGATTTGATTGGATCGTTTTTTTTTTCTCATCACTCTTTCTGTTTCTATTCATGTAGACTGTATTGCTTTTTGTCGAAGGATCAATAATTGAAAGATCGATGGAGTGGACGACAGTGCAGCATTTGGATCTGCGGCATGTTGGTCGCAGTTCGAAACCTTTCCAACCTCACGCTGCCACATTTCATCCCAGTCAAGCGTTGGTTGCCGTCGCTGCTGGAAATTACATCATTGGTATACTTGATTTTATGGTTTAATTGTATGTTCAAATCAACTTTTAAGCAAAATAGATCTTTCAGAGGACGGTGCCCTTGTTGCTTTTAGCTTGCTAATCGTTGGGACATGTAGAATATATGAGAGGAATTGTAGAACTTGTCACTATTTTGAAGTGATAGGACCACAGTAATGATCGTAGTATTAACAATTTATGTGTATATGCAGAGTTTGATGCATACACTGGTAGCAAGATATCTTCAATCAACATTGGTGCTCCTGTAGTTCGAATGTCTTATAGTCCCACTAGTGGACATGCAGTCGTAGCTATACTTGAGGTTAGTTTTCTACTTCTCTTTCCCCCAATTCATGATTTTCAACACAGTTCCTGTCAATTCGAACACAACTTCTTTTGTCTGATGCATAGACAGCTAAAAGTTCTGAATATTGACAAATTGATTGTACTAACCTTGATGCTATATGGTTTGATCTTTTCAATCCATCACCCCACCATCTACACTTGAAGTATTGATGTTCCAATGTATGTAAACTTTATACACTTATTGCAGGATTGTACAATCAGATCATGTGATTTTGACACAGAGCAAACATGGGTTTTGCATTCGCCTGAAAAGAAGATGGAACGTATTACAATCGACACAGAAGTCCATCTGGCTTTAACCCCTCTACAACCAGTTGTTTTCTTTGGTTTCCATCGCAGGATGAGTGTAACAGGTTTACTTTTGTTCATCAGTTTTCATCTTTGATCCTTTACAATCAGTACTTCACACCTTCATCATGTCCAGCATCACCAAATTCACTTATCTAAATCTTCTTTTTTTGCTGCATGAAGTTGTTGGAACTGTTGAAGGAGGAAGAGCACCAACAAAAATAAAAACAGATTTAAAGAAACCAATTGTGAATCTTGCTTGCCATCCTCGCCTTGCTGTATTGGTAAACTTTCTTCTCTATAAACTAACTATTCTGATATTCTATCATTCTCCAAAGTGTTGATTTTTCTTTCTTTTTGGTCTTTAAAAACAACTTTATATCAATTTCATTTCTCCATTTCAGTACGTGGGCTATGCAGATGGTTTGATTCGAGCTTATAACATCCATACATATGCTGTTCTCTACACTTTACAACGTAAGATTTACACTCAACAATTTCTGTTTACACTTTCTTAATGTACAACCTAAAGCACATACATTTATTTTGATATGAATATGTGATCAATCTTATGTAGTTGATAACACCATTAAGCTGATTGGTGCTGGAGCCTTTGCTTTTCATCCAACTCTAGAATGGATTTTTGTTGGTGATAGGCGTGGTACTCTTCTTGCTTGGGATGTTTCAACTGAAAGACCTTTCATGATTGGCATGTAAGTTAGTTTAGTTTTTGAGCTTATTGCACATGTTTTCCAAATATACCCTTATATGCTAGTTTTTAATTATACATCTAAATGTCCTTTGCAGAACACAAGTGGGTTCACAACCAATTATATCAGTTGCATGGCTTCCAATATTGTGTGTACTTGTTACCTTATCCAAAGATGGAAGCCTTCAAGTTTGGAAAACAAGAAGTGCAGCAAATACCAATAGAACTCTAGTTCAAGCTAACTTTTTTGAGTCTGCATGTAAGGGTTTATTATTTCTTTCCTTTTCTAATATGGTGGATAATAATGGATACGTTTGGTTTTAATATAATGAGCAAATTGCAGAAAAATAGCAACTTATTTTACTCTTTTAACAACATAAGCAATGTACTTACCTTTATTACTGATAAGAGTAAAATGAATGAGAGTGTGACATGTGGAAAAAAAGATTTTTATTTATTAGTGTAGATGCATTAATCTTGTTTTTTTTTTTTTTTAATCTTTTGCAGCAATTGAACAGATTGATATCCCACGTCTGCTATCACAGCAAGGGGGTGAAACTGTTTATCCATTACCAAGAATTAGAAGTCTTGAAGTCCACCCAAAGTTAAATCTAGCAGCCTTGATGTTTGCAGTTAAGTGTTGTTGACTTTTTCTATATGAATAGATTGGTGATATCAAAAAGTTTGACTTTTTTTAATTCTTTCTAGCAGAATATGACAGGTGGCGACAATGCAAAAAATAAAGCTGCTTACACTAGGGAAGGAAGGAAGCAACTTTTTGCAGTTTTGCAAAGTGCAAGGGGATCTTCAGGTGATTTTTCTTTCACCCTTTAAGTTTTTAACCTCTTTTTCAGAAAATACTTTTTGTATAAGTATAAAAATGACAAAATTACCCTTTTATACTAAATTGCATGTGATTTATCATTTTGACAGCATCTGCAATTAAGGAGAAACTTTCTGCCCTTGGATCATCAGGAGTTTTAGCAGACCATCAACTTCAAGCCCAGTTGCAAGAGCATCATACAAAAGGGTAATTTAGTCCTTTTTTCTTTGTGTTACCGATTTCAACATTATGGTTTCTTGATCTTGAATTTAATTTAGGCCCAGTCAGCTTACAATCTCGGACATAGCACGGAAGGCTTTTCTTTACAGTGTATGTTTACTTTCATAACTTATAAATCTTTTTAATCAAAATTCAAAAAACATTCTCTGATTCAATAAATATCTTGCTTTTTCAGCATTTCATGGAAGGACATGCAAAAAGTGCACCAATATCACGCATGCCTCTCATCACCATTTTAGATACTAAAAATTATCTGAAAGATGTTCCAGTTTGCCAGGTAATTTAGGGAAAATTACAGAAACGCCATTACATTATCAGCCGTTTACCTAAAAAGCCATTATGATTATTTTGTTTATTTTTTTATAAAAGCACATTCCTATTTAAAAGTTTCTCCATTTCAGCCATCATTGACCTATAAAAACCTGTTAATACTATATTTGATTTGCTTACATAGACAAATTTTAATGAGGTGGCATCTGATGTGGCAAGGGAAATGTCCATATAAGTATTTTAAATTAGGATCTCATTAAAGACCTTATATTTTTTGTTTTTTCCGAATTAAACCTCATCTTTGTTTTTTTCTTTCTGAAAAAACCTTGTATTTTTTCCGAAAAAACCCTCAACTTTCCATCTGTTTCCAAATAAACCTTCAACTTTTTTAGTTTTTCTCGAAAAAACCCTCACATTTTACAAGTTTTTTTGGAAAAAAAATGAGTAAAAGGTCCAGACCGGGAAAAATGAAAAAATGCAAGGCCTTTTTCAAGAAAAAAATCAAATTGAGGTTTAATCCGGAATAAAACACAAAATATAAGGTCTTTTATGAAATTAACCCTTGAAATTACCAAAAAAGTGATGTTATGTTAAAATGTCAAAAAAATGCCCATCAGTATAACACATGCTTATGTGGACACCTCATTAAAAATTGTCCATGTAAGCAAATTAAACCTGGTAACCATTTTTTTGTATATCAATGATAGCTGAAACTGAAAAAAGTTAAAACATCAATGGCATTTATGCAAACAAAAAATAAAAGAAAAATCATAATCACTTTTTAGCTATAATTATTGATCATGAAATCTAAAAATGTTTCTCATTGTAACAGCCAATTCATTTGGAGCTAAATTTCTTCAGTAAAGAGAATCGTGTTCTTCATTATCCCACCAGAGCTTTTTACATAGAAGGTGTAAACCTTATGGCATACAATCTCTCTACTGGAGCCGAAACTATCTACAAGAAGCTTTTTCCATCGGTAAAATGACGTTTTTGTCCTTTTGAAACAATACACAAACTTTTTATTTTATACTGAGATTTTAGTTATCTACTTTCAGATGCCTGGGCATGTTGAGTTCCATGGAAAGTATTTACTCCACAGTAGAAAGCAACACTTGTTTCTTGTGGTTTATGAGTTTAATGGTGCTTCTAGTGAAGTTGTTCTTTATTGGGAAAACACAAACTCTCAATCATCCAACAGTAAAGCCAATACAATCAAAGGTCAGTTTAGGATTTTCACAAATTTAAATGATAATTTAAAAGTGCATAAAATTTAGTAATCATGATTTTTATAAACTTTTCAGGTCGAGATGTTGCATTTATTGGGCTAAATGATGGACAATTTGCCATTCTTGATGAAGACAAAATTGAACTTTCTGTATATACATTACCTGGAGGCTCTCCAAAACCAGATGCTGAAAAAAACATGATAGATGATCAAAAACCATATGAAGAACTTGATGTGTCTTCTATCAAGGGCCCACTTCAGTTTACTTTTGAAACTGAAGTTGACCGAATTTTTTCTACTCCAATTGGTAAGCAAAAGTGAAAAAAAAAAAATTTCCTGGTTAATTCTGTTTGTAGTAAACTACTTACAAAGTCAACTGTGAATTGTAGAGTCAACTTTGATGTTTGCATGTTTTGGGGACAAAATTGGAATGGGAAAGCTTGTTCAAGGATACAGCATTGCTACTGGTGATGGACCTAATATGTCAACAAAAGGTGAAGGGAAAAAGTCAATCAAGTTGAAGCCAAATGAGATTGTTTTGCAGGTTGATAACTAAACTTTTTTCTATGTTGTATTGCATATAGAAGTTAGAATGAACGACATTTTTGGTCCCTGATTTATGCTCATTTTTGCAAATTTGGTCCTTATTTGTGGTTTTGTTACGATTTTCGTCCTTGTTCCAAATAGACTTTTCTGATTTTTTTATAAATATTTGTTATTTACTTAATGTTTTTAAAAAAAAAATAATTAAACCCCCCTCATCATGCCTGTAGAATACTTGAAAATAAGGACCAGAATTGCAAGAGAACTTTTTGGGTTGAAAATTGCTTAAATTAGCTAAACTTGGGGACCAGAAATGTAAATTACTAGTAAGTTGTGTTTTGGGTCCCTGAATGTTAATGTTTTGGTCCCTGTTCCAAGTACAATGACTATATTACCCTTTTGTGATTTTTCCATGCTGTAATAGAAAGAAATGGAAGTAGGATGCTATATTACCAAAATTGTTGGATACTTCAAAAATAATGATCAATATCACAAGAGGACTTTTTGGGGAAAAACAGCTAAATTCAGGGACCAAAGTTGTAAATTACTTTAGAAATTATTAGTCTGACTGTTTAATATGTTTATAACTTTTCAGGTTCACTGGCAAGAAACTCTTAGGGGCTCTGTTGCTGGAATATTAACTACACAGAGAGTACTCATAGTCTCTGCTGACCTTGATATTCTTGCAAGCACTTGTACAAAATTCGACAAAGGACTTCCTTCAATATCCTCACATATTTCAAATATTTAGACTAAATTACATTTTTGGTCCTTGAGTATAGCTGAATTTTGCAATTTTGGTCCCAAAAATAGTCAGGGACCAAAAATGTTACAAAAAGCTCGAATAAGGATCAAAATTGCAAAAGGAAACTTTTTTGGAACCAAAATTGAAAAAAATCAGCTATTAAGTTTTTATTTATTTTTTTGGATTCTTAACTAAAAATCACTATAGATCTCTTCTTTGGGTGGGGCCCGCTCTTTTATTTTCCACCACCACTGCCATCAGTGTTCTTGGGTGGGATGGAAAAGTGAGAACCATTCTTTCCAGCAGCATGCCTAATGCAGTGCTAATCGGGACTTTGAATGATAGATTATTGCTTGCAAATCCAACTGAAATAAATCCAAGACAAAAAAAGGGCATGGATATAAAACACTGTCTTGTAGGGCTTCTAGAACCTCTTCTTATTGGATTTGGCACCATGCAACAAATTTTTGAACAGAAGCTTGACTTGTCAGAGATATTATACCAAATAACATCAAGGTTTCAAATCTTTATTTCATCCACATTATTATAGTCCTTTTTTGAAAAATCTGACTATGTGATGACGTGGATAATTTCTTTTTTTAAAGGTTTGATAGTTTACGGATTACTCCAAGATCTCTTGATATTCTTGCGACTGGTGAACCTGTGTGTGGTGATCTTGCTGTATCGTTGTCACAATCAGGGCCTCAGTTTACTCAGGTGACTAAAAATCTGACATTATATTTCCCTTTCAAAATTCAAAATTCTATTAGTCAAAATTTTGGTTTGAATAGGTGCTACGAGGATCATATGCTATCAAAGCGCGTCGCTTTTCAACCGCTTTATCTGTTCTAAAAGACGAATTCCTCCGATCAAGAGATTACCCACAATGCCCTCCAACCTCCCACTTATTCCACCGATTCCGACAACTCGGATACGCCTGCATAAAGTACAAATTCCATCAACCTCCTTTTCTCACATACGTTCTTAAAATTAGCAAATTATTAATTATTAATTATTAAAAATTCACAGGTATGGTCAATTCGACAGTGCAAAAGAAACATTCGAAGTCATATCCGATTACGAAAGCCTACTCGACCTATTCATCTGCCACCTCAACCCTAGCGCAATGCGACGCCTTGCTCAAAGACTAGAAGAAGAAAACACCGATTCAGAATTAAGACGCTATTGTGAAAGAATATTGAGAGTCCGTTCCACCGGTTGGACCCAGGGTATTTTCGCCAATTTCGCTGCTGAATCCATGGTTCCTAAAGGACCCGAATGGGGCGGGGGCAATTGGGTAATTAAAACACCCGCGAGCACAAAAACCATCCCCCAATGGGAATTGGCGGCTGAAGTTATGCCGTATATGAGAACAGACGACGGCAGCATACCCTCGTTGTCAACCGATCACATCGGAGTTTACCTAGGATTAATCAAAGGCAGGGGTAATATCGTCGAAGTTCGCGACGATAGTTTAGTGAAAATTAAAGATAATAATAAAATCGTTGCTTCCACGTCTGTCGTTGCTTCCACTTCTAGTGACACGTCATCATCTCAATTGATGAATCTTGATTCTCTTACGAAGGCGGATTCGAACGTAGAACAGGCGAAAGCTGAAGAGGAATTTAAGAAATCGATGTATGGGACAGCTGGCGATGGAAGTAGTAGCGATGAAGAGGGTGTTTCCAAAACTAAATTGCGTATAAAGATAAAGGAAAAAACCGCGGCTCCTGTTACTGTGGATTTGGATAAAATTAAGGAAGCGACTAAACAGTTTAAATTAGCTGATGCTTTGGGTGCACCAATTAGAACTAAATCATCAACCGGAATGAATATTAATAATAATATTAATATTAATACTCCTCAACCCGTAAACAATCCTCCAGTTTCAGCTCCGGTTGATCCGTTTGGGGACGGTTATTTCACGCAAACGCCGCCAGTGTTTCCGGCAGGTGGTCCGGCGGTGGCAACCGGAGCGGCGGTGGGGCCGCGGCCGATTCCGGAGGATTTTTTTCAGAATACTATTCCGTCGTTACAGGTGGCGGCTGCATTGCCGCCACCTGGCACTTATCTTTCGAGATACGATCAGAATCCTCAAGGGAGACCATCGGGGCCTCCCGCTAGTGAAATTCCTCAAGTGCCTGTGAATGTTCCGGTTTCTACAGAGTCGTTTGGACTTCCGGATGGCGGTGTGCCGCCACAATCCATGGCTCCTCCACCTGTTGCCATGCCGCCACTTCAGGCGGTGGTCAACGCTCCGGTGTTGACCCAGCCGCTTGATTTAAGCTCCCTTGAAGGTCCGGGAGCTGTGAATGTAGTGAAAGCTTCTGAGCCTCCTCCTCCAACATCTGTGCGACCTGGACAGGTGGATAAGTTTTCCTTTTTAAAATTTATCATCATATAAAATTTAGTGAATTACAGTTTTGGTCCCGGACTTTCGTCTCTTACAATTTTGGTCCTTGTGGTTTCTAAGTAAAACGTGACTATTTTTGGGAACAAAGTTGCAAAAATCTGTTATACCCAGGGACCAAAAAAATAGTCAAATAAGGATGAAAAATGCAAGAAAAACCTTTTGGGGATGAGAATTGCAAAAATGAGGTAGATTGAGGGACCAAAAATGTAACTAAATGAATAAAGAATATGCATTATTAAAATTTGTTGTGATAAATAATAGGTTCCACGTGGGGCTGGTGCTTCAATTTGTTTCAAGACTGGGCTAGTGCATCTTGAACAGAATCAACTACCAGATGCATTATCATGTTTTGATGAAGCTTTTCTTGCATTAGCAAAGGACAATTCTCGTGGAGCTGATGTAAAGGCACAAGCCACAATTTGTGCTCAGTATAAAATCGCAGTCACCCTACTTCAGGTATTATTATTATTTACTTTTTTAAAACTGAAAATGGAACTCAAATTTACACAATCCACCCTCAGGAAATCGGGCGACTACAAAAGGTCCAAGGTGCAAGTGCAATAAGCGCAAAAGACGAAATGGCAAGACTCTCACGTCACCTCGGGTCACTACCACTCCAAGCAAAACACAGAATAAATTGCATACGAACAGCCATAAAACGAAACATGGACGTGCAAAATTACGGATATGCCAAACAAATGCTTGAATTACTTTTATCAAAAGCTCCACCGGGTAGACAGGATGAATTAAGAAGCTTGATTGAGATATGTTTACAAAGGGGGTTGACCAATAAGTCAATCGACCCACTTGAAGACCCTTCACAATTCTGTGGTGCAACACTTAGCCGATTGTCGACTATTGGGTATGATGTTTGTGATGTTTGTGGGGCTAAGTTTTCGGCTTTGGCTTCTCCCGGGTGTATTATTTGTGGTATGGGGAGTATTAAGCGGTCCGATGCACTTGTGGGACCCGCTCCTGTTCCTTCGCCTTTTGGGTGAGTGATGAATGTGTGTTGTAGGTTTTTTTTGTGTGTAAAGACTAAGATACCCCCGACAATTTAGATTTGATTTGTGTGTATACGGATTCAAATGGTGGTTTTTGTTTTACGAGGCTTGTTGTATAAGAGATAGGTTAAAGCTTGTTTAAAGAGAAGTATATTTTTAATTGCTTATTGAAGTGTGCTCGAAAGGTTTTGGGTCTTGGTTCGGGATAGAAAAACACGGTTAAATAAATTTGTTAACAATGTTAATAATTTACAAGTTCCACTTAACAATATTTGTCAAAAAAGGATAAAAACCTCGAACCCTACAGGGAAGACCCGATCGTGACTGGTTACAGCTTTTTAGGTGTGGTTACACGGGATACTAATTTTCTTGTTCATGCATTAGTTACCGGAGGTTTGGTTATAACACTAGACGGTGCACCGCACACCGCGGACTGCGGTGAACACCACACCAACCGGTATGTGGTGGTGCGGTGTCCACCTTGCACGAGATGTTGCCGCACTTTTTCCTTTGTGACCGTTTCTTTTAACTTATGTTTTCTTGGAAACCTGAAAACTAAAAGTGGAACCGTAGATTAAAAAAATTTAGTGGCCTAGATCAAGAATGATATAATTGTAATTATCAGCAATTTTAATGGTATTCTAGACTTTTAAAAAATATCAAAGGTGTATATTGGGGATAAAATATATTATTTCCTAATAATTAATTTAAGAAATCACATTGTCTCTTCCTTACCGACTCTATCTTTCTCTCTATATCCCTTTCTCTCTCACGCAAACAAATATTCATGGCTCTGCCTATCTTTAGCCTTCAAGATGGTGCTGCCTTCGCCTACGAAATCATCGATGAGAGATCGGGAGAGAACACAATGGTGCTACCCTCTTCTCTCTTCTTTTTCTCTGCAGGATCCTGACTAGCATTAACAGACTTTCCAGTCAACTTAGCTAGAGCTTCACGCCAGCCGACCACATTCCAGGATATTGCATTCTCCATATCCTCCGCCAGCTTGATCTTTGCCTCCCAGATGGCCTCAGCGGCGCTGCTCTTAACCTCAGCAATCACCTCTTCGATCTCCAACTCATACTCCTCCATTTTCTCCACTTTCTCCTTACTCAGCTTCGCCACCCTCTGCAAAAGCTCTTTGTTGATCCCCTCTTGCTTTTTCAAGGCATGTTCCGCCCGGTCAATCTTAACCTTAAGATCCTCGGTGGATCGAGAGGCGTAATCAACAACCTGTAAAAGGCTACGGTAAGTAAATTGAAGTTAAACAGAAAAAAGCACAAAGATACTTACAGATTGTGAAAAAGAGATCAACTTCATCATCGCCTCGTCCGCTCCGAGGTTAAATCCAAGGACTCAACCGACTTCCTCTTCCGGGATCCTGAAGTCTTGACAGTCAGATCAATCGAGGCTCTCTTCGGAGAAAGAGAAGATGATGCCTTCTCCTTCTTCACCACCAGTTAGCCACTAGACATAGTCGTATCAAAATTAGATAGGAAGAAACGGGTGCTAGAGCGTGTAGCCTTGGATCCTGAAAATTACAAAGAGTCTTCATCAGTTCAGGATCCTTCAAAATAAACAGACAAGAGATCCTTACCGGTCAAGATTGTGACTGTAGCGCAGGAACTCTCTTGGACGTTGGGTTGTTCGAACTTGAAGGATCTTTCAGCCTCGGGTAAAGCAAGAAAACTTTCAACCTTCTCCTTAGTATCTTCAGCGGCTGGAGCAACTTCCTTGAACTTGAAAGCTGCATCAGAACAAACAAAATAAGGAAGCATGAATTTCACGATCCTTAACATAATAAAATAAAATCATACCATTTTTAACTCGGGTTTTTGGCAGAAGATCTCCATTAGGAACATAATCAAGTCTCACGAAGAAATATTTTTCTTTCCAAGGACCATCGTTTTGTTTGGATTTCAAAATAAGATGTGAGTTGTTTGTTTTGACTTTGAACAAAAAACAGGAAGAACCAGAAGTTGAAAGATCATACACGTGGGCTAATTCAGACAAACCAATGTCTAGATCCATGGAATGATTTAATCGATCAATCCAGAAGAGGATGCTCCAAACCACTGACATGGCTTGGATGTAGGAAATTTGGGTAACCTCAAAAAATTTAGAAACAACTCCAAGGAAAGGGTAAGAAAGACCTAAAGTAAAAGGGTACTTGGGAAAACAAACCCAAGATGGAGAAACGAAATCTGGCTAAGCCAGAGCATCGAAAGGCCTAAAAATGGCACCAGTCGGAAAAGCCCCATTAACTTTCAGGGATTCAATATTATCATTTTCAAAAGAGCATGTCTCTTCGTAAGCCAAGATCTTTTGATCACTAAAGTCTCCGTTAGAGGAGGCGGTGATGCTAGCACGAGAACAGACTGCCTTCTTTCCTATAGTCAAAGAAAAAGAAAATTAAAGAGAAAAGAGCGAGAAGAATACTTTCAGAGATAACTGGTAAACCCTTGGATGAAAACTAGAAGACGTAAAGAATGATCGGGAACTTATGTGCCCTATTTATTCGAAAATCACAGATGAAAGAGAAACGATTTGATAGATAATCATGCCTAGACTAACGGCTAGATTTCTATCCATTACAGTTTGAATTTTGGAACCCTTATCTTAATTTAATTATATACTAAAATTATACTATTTCAAATATTCAGAATTAATCCAAAATATTTTGCAGGTATAATTTGAGAACAATTGTTAGGGGTCAAGATCCTGAAACATGTCTAGGATCCTGAATCTTAAATTAAATCAGGATCGTATCACAAACATTACAACAAGTCAGGATCCTGAATATATCAATATTATTTACTAATACGAATAACGGATATATTTCTTGTTAATTTTTCGCATGTGAAAAAATAATCAACAAGATACTTATCTAATCCAAAGAAACGTTTTAATCAAGCTTAAGACCCAGAAATACAAAGTCAAAACAATGTGCAAATATCTATTCAACGGGATCCCGGGAAAATCGAACTTTTAGTTATAGGATTTAAAGTATAAATGCACATGTGAAATACACACACAACACACGGTTTTACACTCACTCAATCATTTGTATTTAGATAGTCAAGCTATTCTTTGTAATTCATTCTTTAATCAATACAGGGCGTGTTCGGCACGTAGCGTTTGAGAGCTTCTAGCTTCTAGCGTTTGACAAAACGCTCCATTTTGAACAGAAAGTCTCGTTCGGCACTACAAGCTTCTAGCGTTTAGTTTATACAAAACGCTCCAAATCCAAATGCTACGTCATGTAGCGTTTAATAAAACGTTACAAGCTACAAGCCACCCGCTATCCGCCACAAGTTACCCGCTACCAGTTAGTTTTGCCGAACACGTCCATAAATCAAGCAAGGTAGGTGATTATTATCACCTCCCAAAGTTTTGTATCGGAGATCCTAGAATTGATCAAAGACTTTCCTTATAAACCACATGTGTCACTTTCTCTTGATTTGCATACTTACTTCGATTACAACACCATAATCTCTCATACAATTTGGTTGATTTATACTTGATTAATTTTTTATCAAAACATTAAAAATATTCCAATCAAACAGTGTAAAACATTTTCAGAAATTTTGTTGCATTCGCTTTCTGCTTCCATGATTGTCACTGGAAGATGACTAGAACAGTTTTCGTGTGCCCTTTCTTGATCCATTAATCTATTATGTAGTAATGTGAATGTGATTATAAGTTAAATCATAAAGATTAAATAGTTTTAGGTTTAAAAAGTTGACTTATTTGTCTTTTGTGGATCAAAACTAATATGAATTCTTTAAGGTTCCAATACAAAATTTGATTACTAACATTAAATAATGATGAGCTTCTTTTCTAACTTTTAGTTGATTTTCAAAACCAACACTTATATTCATGAGCTTCTTACAAATTCCACACATATTTCCAAAACATAATATCGGATCTATTTATAACCTCTCTTTTGAATAGCTTCTGTAGTTTAATTCCATCCTCCACCAAAATCCTGCCCGATCTTAAAACCAAAGCCCGTGATTAGATTATCATGACCATTAATTTTATTAATTGACATGATAATTTTAGACCCCATATACATTGGCTCTACTTTTAGTTTCCATCACCATTTAGCAAATAATTTTTTAATTCAATCCGCCAATTCCTTAGGGGTAACCCGTTTAATTATAGTTTAATTGACATCATAACTTGTTTAATTCAATCTGTCTAACCCGATTAATTATACAGCTTTACGAGTTCATGAGTCAGATTCAAATTTATGTGTTAAATTCATATCTTACAAACCCCCCAATTCCTTAAGGGCAATACCTTTTGCCAAACCACCCAATGTATTCCCCTTTTGGATCCGTCTCCACCCTAATAGTGTTTTTGTTTCTTGAAACAAGTAGCCAGTGAAAGGTGCCTTTTGCATGTGCATGTTAAATATTTAGATTAAAAAACATTGTCTTTCGAATTCATATACTCTATTAATGAATATGGATTTATTTCATATTATCCACCATTCTTTTACTGTTCTGCTATTTACTCCCATATTTTATATGTTTCAAGATTTGCTCCATAACTCTATGATCATTTTAGTCCATATTTTGTATGTTTCAAAATTTTGTCACAATCCTTTATATAGTTTGACAGTTTTAGTCTCTGGTATATTGTAATTAGAGATTGGCCCATGTCTTTTAATATTTGTCACTTTAAGTCCCATTATTTTCTATGTTTCAAGATTTTGCCACAATACTTTCTATAGTTTGACAATTTTAATCCCTAGCATGTTGTAATTAGAGATTGGCCACATGTCTTTTAATATTTGTCACTTTAAGTCATTTTGACCATTTTAGCCTTCTTTTTGTCCCTTTTTTCATCTTACTACTTTTTCATTACAGATTGGCCACACGTGTTTTAACATTTCTCACTTTCAGTCCCTTTGACCATTTTGACATTCCTTTTGTCTCTTTTCTGTCAACCGATTTATGCATCTGTTTTGGGCTTCGTTTTGTCATCGCCATCCTTTGTGAATAAAACAAAATGCATTTTAGTAATATCAAGTTCAATAAATGTACAAGAACAACCACAATGATGACTCATGGTTCACCACAGGCTCACACACTAGTTTACAATAAAAATTAGAGGACACGTACAAGTATCATTCCATTTTAGCCACGTTAATAAATTTTACAATGAAATTGTTATAATATAAAGATTTATTCTCATAAAATATTATAAGATTAATGAGAGGCGAATATGAAATTTGTCTATAAAATATTATAATTAGAACCGGCCTCGACCTGTAAATTCAAAATTGGACTAAAATTATACAAATTGTCTATAAATTAGAGGCGAATATGAAATTTTTCAAAAGCATAAGTGACAAGGGGTTGCATGATGTTTCTAAACAATCTGAGAGTTCACAAATCAATATCAAGAAACCAAAAGGACTAGAGGCGAGCCTTCTTAATATTTCATCAACCCATAAAATCATAATTCCATAAATAAACAACTCTAAAAATAAAATTTATGTAAAAGTTACAAATACAAAAATAAAAGTAAATTAATCCAACACCCTAATGACCCCAAATTTTTTTCTTTATGTATATTGTACTCATATGTACTATGTACAAACCCCCTTCCATTCTACACTAACAAACTCTTCACAACAACAATAACAAAACAAAAAAATGTAACATCATTACATCGAATTGCTCTATTTTAATGCATAATATATGATTTATCTTCAACTTCATGTGTCCAAAAATGGCATATAATTTTATCATCTTTGAATAAGATACCTGAATTTATAATCATAATCCATGACTTGAACTTTATTCGCAAGAGGTTCTATTCCTCTTCCTCTTTTTTCAAGACACATAAGTGCTTGTTTCCTTAACTCACTTGGTAATTGAAGGCAAACCCAATCCATTAAAGCTTCCAAATCTTTTGCAAAATCTAATAAATACCAATCTAACATTTTTGGTATTATTAATTTATTTGTTTTTGTTATCCCAAATGATGCTTGAAGATATTCTCGCTTTGATGTCGATAACTCGTTTTCTACTTGTGACGCTGTGTATACTCTCACCTATAATAATATCACGAGTTTTAGATATTTCTGTTTTTTTAGTTAATGGACTTAATAAGATTTTCTAATCATTGGAGATGAAGATTTTCTTTTTTTAATTATAAAAAACATAAAAAATAAATAACCACTTATTTTCACATAAATGCTTAATTTGTATTTTATCTTTTTGACACTTTACCCCCTCCCATCAATAACATTTTCATTTTACCCTACAAAGTAGAAATGAATAAAATTTATATATAAAAAAAAGTATCATTAAAAAAGGACTTGTCAAGATGATCAAAATGACACCAATATCAAATATTATAAAAAAATATACAGATCCTAAAATATGTTTTTTATGTTTATTTTTATAACAACATATTTTATTTTTATGACAAACACATTTGATCAAAACGACACCAATATCAAAACGATTAATTAGAAGAAAGGAGCTTTGTAAAACATTTCATTACATGATGATAAATGTTTGCTTATTAAAAAAGCCTTTATAAATATATATATATATTTTAAATAAAGTTAGTAGAAACCTTTATAAATATATATATATTTTAAATAAAGTTAGTAGAAAGCTAGTGTGGCAAAAAAAGAAAGTACTTTTTAAAGGACTAACAATTGTGGATATAAACGAGCTAATCAAGAAAGTAAAAGAAATGAGATTTTTCGTTGAATCCTTTAACTTTTTAGTTTTTACAAATTTGTACTCATTTTCTCAAATATTTTATTAAGTCATTTATCCATACTAAAATAAAAAATAAAAAATAAAAAATAAAAAACTTACTGCAGGGGAAGACCAGGTACCGCTGCATAGTGCAAATGTGACCAATGGTTCGGACCATTCCAACCCAAATTTGTCACGGATTTCAGTCTCATCTTTTTTTGGAGATTTTGGGTATGACTGAAATAAATAAATAAAAATAAAGTTTATATTTATTTAAAATAAATGAAATATAACTAACTTATTATGATTTTATTATATTAATATGTGAACAAGTGTAACTTACAAGTTTGAATCGATAAGGAAGTCGCAAGATAAAATGCTCAATTGTGACTGCGTTTAACAAATACCCTCCTGTATTTATTGTTGCCTGATAACATGCAATCAATCTTTAGTGTTTTCACAAGGGTAAAATGGTCAATTCAATAAAATCTCCGAAACTTTTGTGATTTGATTGGAAAAAAAAATATAAGTATTAGTTGTTAAACTGCAAAACTGCCCAAAATATAATGGTTTTTCTTTAATTTTTGATTTACATAAGAAAAATATATATATTTCATTACTAAAGTACTATAATACCCCTACAGGTTTAGCAAGACAAAAACCCACGAAGAAAACTTCAATGGAAGGGCAAAATGGGAAGAAATGAAATTACTATAATGCCCCTATAAGTTTAGCATGAAGAAAACCCACAAAGAACTTCAATGGAAGGACAAAATGGGAAGAAATTAAATTACAATAATACACTTTCATGAAGAAAAAAAACCCCACAGAGAACTTCAATGGAAGGGCAAAATGGGAAGAAATTAAATTACAATAATACCCTTTCATGAAAAAAAAACCCACGAAGAACTTCAATGGAAGGGCAGAATGGGAAGAAATGAAATTACTATAATACCCCTATAGGTTTAGCATGAAGAAAAACCACAAAGAACTTCAATGGAAGGGCAAAACGGGAAGAAATGGTTTACCTTTTGCATTAGTGTTGGCATCATTTCAGGACTCTCAGGCATTCCATGCTCTAAATAAGCCTATCATTTTACAAACAATATTTTTCATAATTGCCCTTTTTTTTTTTGGTTAAAAAAAAGTAAGAAAATATAAGAAATGCTTACATTCATCATACAAATATTGTAAACATTTATCCAAAACGCGAGCTTTTGCTGATGTGTCATCAATCCCTCTAAGTTAACAGAAGCTAATTTCTCAAGAAGAAGCCTAAACACATAATCAATGAAACAAACATTCAATTATAATAAATTAATAATCAAGAAACTTTTTATAAAATATACAATTGAAGAACTTACTTGAGTCTACGAATCAAAAGGGATGCATTCTTTTTCTTTTTAAAATCAATCGATCCAGATTCAATTGCAAAAAGATCTTTATAAGGACCAATATCTCTCTTTCTAGATTTCAAACAAACACCATAAGGATCCCTAAAACCAGGTCCTCGGTCAACTCCAGTCAAATCCAATGTCATTAGATTTGAAAAAGCTTCAGCATCCATTGTTTTTGCTTTCAATTTGCTTAATCTTAAAAAGATTCCAATCAAACAGTTTAAAACATTTTCAGATATTTTGTTGCATTCGCTTTCTGCTTCCATGATTCTATCACTTGAAGATGAACTTGAACAACTTTCTTGTGCCCTTTCTTGATCCATTAATCTATTCTGTAGTAGTAATGTGAATGTGATTATATAAGTTAAATCGTTTTTTTTATAAAAAAGATTTGAAGATGATAAAAGAAATTATAAAAAAAAACATGATTGAGATCTCAGATGTTACCTGTGGTTTAGGAGTGCGTTTTTCGACAATTTCAGGCTTATTTTGAGGAGATCTCTTCACTGAATTTTGCACTTCATTGGTTATCTTTTCAGGAGAATTTGTAATCTTGCTATTTGAATTAGAAGATGATCGATTTTCTTTACCTAAAACACTATCATCTCCAATTGACGAATCAAGTTTCTTCAAATCAGCAGTATCAACAACCCTATTCAAGAAATCGCTCCCGATTCTATGAGAGTATGATGATCTACATGAACCACTTCGCAAGAGGGAATTCAAGGGCTTATGTTGAGGTGGTTTGGATGCTTCAAATTCGACTTCAATTTGGGAAATCGAGGATTTTGATTCATCATTTTGCTTAAAAGTTGTAGTTTTTGAAGATTGTTCTTCTGATGGGTCGTTGTCGGAATTCCCGATGCTGATTCTTGATGATAGATAAACAGCTTCTTGATATAAACCTTGTCGGAAATTTACTACTTCTTCTTCCAAACGTACAACTTCTTCTTCAAGAACAGCTACTTCAGCTAACAGCTCCAAAGTCTGTCAAATGATTTTTACACGATTCAAGTTCAATTTGTAGAAAAGTTTAAAGCTTTGCGAGAATGTGCATAAACCATTTGAAACGTGATGAATTTAAGGAAAGATTTGGGGCTGATTTTATTCGATTAAGAAGAAAAAATGAAGAGATAAAGAGGGATTGGGTTTAAAGTAGAAACCTGTGGAGGAAGATAAGGAGGGAGATGAGGTAAAGTTCCTAAACGTCGACTGAAAGCTCTTTCAAGTGCTCTGTGTACGTTTTCTTCTTGTCTTAACTTTTTCTTCAGTTTATCCACCTGCAAATGCGATAAATTCATCCCAAAAAGGATCGAAATTGATTAATCTTCAATCAAGGAATGAGATTCTGTGTGTAAAGGAGAGAGAGAGAGAGAGAGAGAGAGAGAGAGAGAGAGAGAGAGGAATGGCGTACATCTTCAAGCAGAGCAAGTTTTCTTTCTCTTCTTGTAAGGCGTCGATTGAGAATGGGTTTTCCGGGAGGTGTTGATTTGTGTCGTTGGATTTCCATCTTGTTCGGAAATTCAAATCTTTTGGGTGTTCAATAATTGATCTACATGAGATTCATTTAGTGAAAAGAGTAAGATAGATTTTCATTTCAGAGTTCATTAGAAGAAACAAATCAGAGACAAGCATATGAGATTTGAAACAAAAGAAAGCAAAGCCCCACATCGGCATTTTCACAAACACCTAGAGTGAACTAATTGATAAACATAAGAAAGACGAAAATTTCAGAGATCGGATAAGATAAATCCAGCAAGAAGGGAGATTTGAAAGAAGAAAAACAAAGAAATCCCTCGATTTTCCCCATTCTTCGTTAAATCCAAAAGGGTTGAAGCATAAAACCAAAAGAAAAACATCGATTAACGAAATAAAACAGTACGAACTTACATTACGAAAATGATCTTCAAACGAACGAACAGTACCTATCATATCTACTTAGATCGTCACTCAAAATTCAAAAAAGGTGAGAGAAGCTTTCGTCGGAGAAAGATACTTTTTTTAAGGTGGTAGTGAGCGGGAAAAGGTGGTGGAATTGCGAAAAAACATGGCTACTCTGTATATGTGAGAGAATGTGCATATAATAATGTCCATGGGGTAAGAGATATACTAGGGGTCCTTGTGTTTGTTGAGTAAAAAAGCAACAAATTTAGTCAGTGTTCAGAGAGAGATTAAGAAAAAGACGAGAGGAGAGGAGAGGTTTGAGAGCTTCGATGCAGAGAGAGAGAGAGAGAGAGAGAGAGAGAGAGAGAGAGAGAGAGGGGTGTTGGTAGGCCACCGCCATGGACAGGCGCAGAGAAGCTCTGTAACGTAACGACTACACATCGGTTACATATATATACATAGCTCCTCCCACTTCTCTTCTCATCTAAATCTAAATAAATACAATCCTAATATAGTAATGTTATTATTATTATTATTATTTTATTCTAATATTATTATAATAAGGCTAAAATGAGTGGTAACACTCTTGGTATGTTGCCACATAGGATTTTTTAGTTTTTTTTAATGACACATAGGCTTAGCATGTTTTGCATAAAAAAGATAGGGAGTGGAAGTGTGACAATTTAATAGGTTTAATTTTGAAGAAAAAAAAAATTAAAATGTATAAAAAAATACAAATTAACCAATCACAACACACCTTCATACTTTCTCTCTCCTCTCTCTTCTCGCCACACACATAGCACCCATTTCTTAGCACCTTTTTTAGCATAAGGTAAGGAGTGGTATAACATATTTAGCATTTCCTTTGACATCTCCACTCCCTTTAGTCTAATAGTATTTTATTACCAATGTTCATTATTCGGACGGCAGGTGTTAAAATAAAAATGAGATTAATTTTTTAAACTGAATTTTTTTTTGAGTAAATTACACGAATAGTCCCTATGGTTTGGATAATTTGCGCGTTTGGTCTCTAACTTATTTTTTTAACTTGGAATGTCTCTACTATTTGTTTTTATTACGCGCTTGGTCCATGTTGTTTGTTTTTTTTACACGTTTGGTCTCTATCTTACCTAAAAAAATTATTATTTAAATAGGAAAAAATTGTGGGATACGTAAGATAAAGTGAAGGGGTGAGATTGGGGGTGTGTTTATTTAAATAAATCAAAAACTCAAGGGCAAAATAGTCTTTTTAGCTAACTCAGGGACCAAGCGCGTAATAAAAACAAAATGTAGGGACCTTCCGAGTTAAAAAAAATAAGTTAAGGACTAAACGCGTAAATTACCCTAAACTATAGGGACTATTCGTGTAATTTACTCTTATTTTTTTTTTGCAGAACAACAAAGATTATATTAAAAAACAAGTTAGCAAGAACAAATACACAATCAATTACATGAAAAAGGAATAAACATGATTATTACACCAATCTAGCCAACTTAAATTCCTCATATTTGGTCGGATGTTTTATCCAGTTGTACGAAATCAATTTAAAGTTATACACTGTCTTTAATGGGGAGCAAAACTTCATTTTGAAAATTCGGGAATTCCTCTCCTTCCATATCTCACATACTAATGTGTAATATAAGGCACCAAGAAGCTTCAATTTATTACCCATGTTAGGAGATGATGTGATTACATCAAGCATCTCAGGAGGAATAGATAATATCTTACTCCATGAGCAAAACTAACACCATAAGGCTGAGGAAAACGAACACCTAAAAAAAGATAACCGTCTAATTCGGAATCATTGTTACATAAGCAGCATAGAGTCGAATCAATATGAATGCCCATCTTAACTAGATGTGGTGTTGTATGAATTCGGTCCTTGAGAGCCCGCCATATAAAACAATTAACTTAGTTAGTGTAACAACCCGTTGTTTCAAGTCAATGTAAGTCAAACTTATTCAAATAAAAGTCAAAATCTTAACCAAGTACATGTGAATTTATATCATTTCATTGATGTTATAAGAACTTTGAATGCCTAGAGTGCATGTTCATTTAACTTACATGTAAGTATATATATGGAAAACCATGTTAAGTAAGCTAGTGTAAGTCAATAAAGGTTACACTAGTTCATCCAAAGGCTTAATACTTAACTTAAAATGTGAGAATTCAAAGTGTAAATGTTGATTTTGGTCTAAGGAATCTTATCCTAAAATCCCAACCGAAATCACATGCTTTAATAAAGTCCAAACCGCAAACACCCCATTTTAGAAAGTCATGACCGCAAACCCTTTTCCCTTTGACTCAAAACCACAAACCTCTTTTCCATTTGACCTTGTGACCGAAATCAAGAGAGATTTCGGTCATATAGGACCGGAAACAAAAGTTTTAAGGCCCATTAAGGCCGAAAACCTCTTTTATATATATGTTTTCAACCGTTAACCCAATTCATTTCTCAACTTGTAGGTCGCAAACACCTTCAATTTGCTCTCAAGTATCATCCGACAACCTTCATATCTTCATAAAATATTGTCAAGATCTTCATAATTCCACCAAGAACATCAAGAACAATCTTCAAATCTTCAAGTTTTCCTCAAGAACACCAAGAACACCACCAAATATTCATATCCCACCGAAAACCCCCTGGAACACCGAAAACGCCAAGAAACCTCATCAATTAATTCCTAACATTTTTTGTAAGTATTTCTTATATAGTTAAGTGTTGTCTAACACTTAATTTATAATTTAATTTATTTAAATTAATATCTTATTAATTCAAATACGATATCGTGTATAATTATTATTAGGATACGACTATGCACACGGGTTTTAACCCGGGGATCACCGCTACCACTTCATATCCAAAAGAGAAAACGCATTCGAGGTTTGTTCATACCCCTATGTTTTCATTATTTTTCTATGTTTTTAGGGGGGGGGGAATACAAGTACAATACAATTAAATTTTGTGTTAACATCCAAATGATTTCTAACGATTCAGACGTTTCCAACCATTTCAAACTGTATCAAGCTTTTCTAAATTATTTCAACTGTTTCAACTATTGTTTTTACCAAAACATATATATATATATATATATATATATATATATATATATATATATATATATATATATATATATATATATATATGAGATTCAACAGGCTTAGGACTGGTGTTTTTGCCTTAACTCTTGTTCCTTGTTTGGTTGTGGGCTTAGGGTAAATTCACTTGTCCGACTGTCTTTTTAATTTCAATTATATATGCCCTATTGATATATGAGTATAAAACTTTAAACATTTGTAACATGCTGAGAAAAGGAGAATTTTCAGAAATACTTTCATTGCAAACGGAACACACTTATAAACTATAACAGGTATAGTTTATGGAACATCCTTACTATTCTACTAATTCAAGAAAAGATACAAGAACATACTTATAAATTATAATAGGTATAGTTTATGGAACACGTATATCATTGTTACTAAATACAGAGATACTATACAAACGAACATATAAACTATAATTGGTATAGTTTATGGAACATAAGTACTATTAGTACTACGTTCAGATTTTACTACAGTAACAAACATATAAACTATATTAGGTATAGTTTATGGATCATATATACAATTATTCATTTCAAAGTGATTTTCAGGCCATCTTAGGTCATCAAGTATGGTTATAATAACTCACAATTTGGTATTGAACAATACGATTAGTGTATGAATAAGTAAACAACTTCACATAGTTTTATTAATAATGAAATTATAATACAGTATTTTACAATACAGTTGGTGAAACCAGGTACTTACAATTACAGAGTTTTTATACAAGTACAAACATAGAATACTATTCCAGTACAGAGAAAACATACTTTTCATGGTTTTATGAGAATTAAAACTAAATTATACTATCTTAAGGTACAATAACATTACAAAAGAAAATATAGGATTTTATGGGAAAACATACTTACATTTTCAAGGAACAAATGACAGATTTCAAATACAAACATGCGTATGAACTCACCAACTTAAATGTTGATACACTTTCAAAATCACTTGTATTCTCAGGGAACCAGTAGACAGGTACACCCACAGGTTTTGAGAAGACGGAGCTTTGTAGAGTCGCGTCTTTCATAATTTTGCTATATACTTTGGTGTCATACAAACAATGTTTGAACACAATGTAAATACTATTCTATCAACGTAATGATTGTGTTTACTTTGATTGCTATTATACAATGGTTGTGATACTTGACGTCCTCCGCCCCCGAATGTTTTCGCCGTCCTGGTTTGAGGGTGTGACAGTTAGGAATCCAGCTAACCACACAAACACAAGTCCCATTGTCAATATTTTTTAACTCTAACACCAACTTCCTCATAGACTGCACAAAGAAGCAACCAACTGAATCCACCTTCCATTGCCAAGACTCAGGCTTATCCGAGAACTGGAAATTTACAAGCTTGTTTGACAGCTCCACAAATTCAATAGTCTCACACCCTTGTCTTACCTGTCTAGAAAAGGACCACTGCCATAGAACAATCGGATCATTAGAGCATATTTTTTTTACTCAACCATGCAATTCTTATTAGTTTCAATCTTATACTAAGATGGAAAAGATACTTTTACTGGCATTTAAGTGAGCCACTTATCCTTCCAGAATCTAGTTTTATCTCAAACACCAACCACACACATAATAAGATGATGGAAATCTATCACAATCTACATAAGGTCATCATTCAATTTGGTAATCACTAACCATATACCTGGTAACCCTTTCTTTGCAAGAGGTGTGTCATCACATACAACTAGCTTGTGCATCGCAATAAAACACCTCGACCAAAAAACATTCGACTCACATTTTAACCTCCAAATCCATTTCACGAGAAGAGCTACATTACAGGTTTTTAAACAGCCCACACCTAAGCCGCCATGCTTCTTAGGTTTAAATATATATTTCCAGACAACCCAACAAATCTTTCTTTTCTCCATATCACCACCCCAAAGGAATCTTCTCCTCAAAGCTTCAAGCACGTCAACAACTTTTTGTGGGGCCTTAAAGATAGAGAAGTAATATAATGGAAGACTACTCAAAACTGATTTAATTAAGGTAAGCCTCCCACCAAAAGATAGATTTCTAGCTTTCCAACTAGATAACCTACACTTACATTTCTCTATAACCGACTCCTAATTCTTAGCTAACTCCATATTTGCACCAATTGGAAGACCAAGGCAAGTAAATGGAAATTATGCATGACCGAGGCAGGTATAAGGATTCACAAGGCATCAGTGTTGACGGTATAACAATTATTCTATAACCGGCTCCCAATTCTTAAACTGAATTGTTGGACTATTTGGTTTGGTTATTTGGATTTTTCAATTGGTTTTCAACAAAATCGAATTATTATTTTGGAATTCGGATTGGTTTTTGTTTATAAAGCAAGAACCAAATAATCCAAAAAAATGTAGAATAATTTTTATTTACTTATTTATATTATTTATTTTTAATATATATCTTTTATCATTGATAAATTTACAAAACTAGTATTTAAGTCACCCTGCATATTGCGGCGATGAACTCTTTTGTAATTCGTATATCGAATGCCATTTTTAAATGTCAACAGTCCACCTATAGACACAATGATGATTATACCATATCAAGTGGAGCAAAAAAGTATTAAAATAAAGTTTCGATACAAACAATATTTATGGAGGAGTGAACGACACTAATGTTTGAAAGTCTATCTCACTTGGTGCAATACCACAAATGACAATTAATTGAGAAATTACAATAATAAAAAGCAATATTAATAAAAATGAAAACTAAAAAAATATGCAAGGGAACAAAAATATAACTTTCAAATATAGTAAGGACCAAATTCACAACTTATAAAATACCAATAATTTAACTTTAAATTTATGAATATTGAAAATTATTATATCAAAATTTCTTCAGGAAAAAAGTGTAAATGTAACAATCTCGTATAACCATAGTCAAAACCTTTATTTGAAAATTACTTATTTTTTATCTTGTATTATATGATGGAAAATTATATTGTGATCTGGATTTAATCATTTTTACTTGGAAATAACATCACAAATGAATAGTGATTTACACTCACAAACTCAATTTTCATATATATATATATATATATATATATATATATATATATATATATATATATATATATATATATATATATATATATATATATATATATATGGGAAAATGACATAAAAGCCTACAATGTTTACAAAGTTGGTTGAATTAGTCCATAAACTTTTTTTTGTTATTTTATAGGGGCATAAGATGAATTGTAACATTTCGTTTTAGTCCCTTTAACCTAAATTAACCGTGGAAATGTCACGTGTATACTTTTCTACATCTACATCAACAACACACGTTATAATCAATATGTTTCATTCTTATTTCAAGAAATCAAAAACCCATTTCAAACAAACAAAACCCATTTAATAAGTTTCAACATTCATGTCATTTTTCTCACATATAGAAATTTTGCATGTTGATTCTACCCATACATACATTCAAATTACTCACTTCAACGCCCTGTTAATCGAAGGAAATGAAGAACACACCATCCTTCCCACCTCTAACACAAAATTTTAAGGGGTTTTCAACTCACCCTAAACCATGTGGATTGCCCTTCCAAAATAGTTGCTCCATTAATATTAAGCAACTTTTAATTTATTATTTACAAATAGATACATAAATCAAGATTAATATGGATGTGTCACTGTCACCTTAAAGGCTCAATGGATCATGGTGAGCCCCTTAAAAATATCAACATCTCCTTCAACGAGATCAATAGAAGAAGGAATAGGCACCACTAGATTTGTCGGGATTATTCGGTCAAGGGTATAAGCACCGGCCCCCGTGCTTGCGTAAGCTACAACATCTCCAACTTTACAGTTGGTTACTACAAGACCCACCGTTGTTGCAACTCTGGATCTTTCCATACCTGGAGTAAATGGTAGAGATTGAGGGTACTGGCCTTAACGAATATGCACATCCAATAAATTTAGACCAATTGTCTTTTGCTTCAACCTGATTTCTCCCTCTTTTGGATCGGGGATTTCAATAACTTTCCATGTCATGACCTATAAAGGAAAAGAAATTAAACACCTTTATATTAGTCTCCATTCAGTGAAACGAAGAAATAAAGACTTTAAAGAAGGTTAACACTGACCTCAAGCTCATTGTGCTCATGAACTCTAATTACTTTGGCCATGGTGGTTGTGTTTTGGGTGTAATCATGAGAATAATCTTGGATTATGATTTTGATGCAGAGGAGGTATAAGGGTGCGATGGTGGTGAGAGCTGGTGATGTTAGTGGGTTGATAGTGATGCACGAAGAAGATGATGGAGAGAATAGGGAGACAAATTATGTGTATGTGTATGAGGGACAGAGAGAAAAAAAGAGGGAGAGAGAGAAAGGGAAAAAAATGACTAAATAGTCATTTTATTAACTGAGTTATCATAAGGGGTAACCGGGTTACCCATTTGTTTTGTTAAAAGTGACTATTTAGACCCGACAAAATCCACCTTATGCCCCCATAAAACAACAAAAATAGTTTAGGGACTTATTAGACCAATTCTTAAAAGTAGTGAATGACTATTATATATATATATATATATATATATATATATATATATATATATATATATATATATATATTATAGCCATACACTATTTTTTATAATTGGTCTAATAAGTCCCTAAACTATATATCATCTTTAATAAATGAATGTTTTTTTTTGACACTTGTCACACTCTCATTCAATTTGTCAAATGTCATTTTTTAGTTATTTTAAATTAATTCTTTTTTCACATGTCATTTTTATGAGTTTTTTTATTTTATTAAATTTCACATAATATTTTAATGTAATAATTGCAATAAATTTAGTAATAAATTGATATCAATTTCATTAACGAACTTACATTTTAATTTCAAAATTCTCAAAATTAAAGCTCATTGATTTCTTTTATTTATTTAAATTATTTGTTTAAATTTAAAAGATAAAAAACATTTTCATTATAATAATTCATTATTTTTCTTATTTTCTTATAAATTCAAAGTTCTCAAATATTTTAAGGTTTATATTTAATTTTTTATTTTAAATTAACTCATGTAATACAAGGGTCTTACAACTAGTGTATATATATATATATATATATATGTATATATATATATATATATATGTATATATATATATATATATATACATATATATATATATATATATATATATATATATATATATATATATATATATGGGAGGGTTCTACGGAGAATGCATGATTAGGGAAACACATGTTAGAACCAATGAAAACATGACCATATATCACTTTAGAGTAAACTACATAAATAACTTCTACAATACATTATTTATGAATAAAGAAATAGACATGTGTCACTTGATCATGGGTTCCAGCCCTAGTTATGCATTTTCTATTGAACCTTCTTATGTGTGTGTGTGTGTCTATATATATATATATATATATATATATATATATATATATATATATATATATATATATATATATATATATATATTAGAAAGTTTTATCAATTATAATACATTATTATTTACTTTTACTTAAAGCTTTTTGTCTATGTAATATTTAATTATTGTATATTTTTCTTAGTAGTTGTTTATGAATTATAATTCACAAATAAATAATTTGTATTGACTTCTTTTATAGGTTCTATTAATATTGAAGTTATATATATTTTAAAATGTCTTGACTGGAAATTGAATTGCAAAAACATATCCAACCGAATAGTAATTTGATTAGATTGTATCAGATTTGAATTTAGTTTAAACTATTCGATCTATGTTATGAAAACAAAAAATCAATTTGGATTCACTTGATTGGATCAAATCAAACTGTTTCATCGGAACGACTACCCCTGATAATAATATTATTATATTTTAGTAATATTAATTATAATTTTTTTTATTTTGTTATTATGAATTATGGTCCATCGTATTTTGTTTAGAGCTTAAGAATGTTTCTGAAAGGTAGGATGAAAATACTAAATTAAAATAAAACACTTTATAAAAAAAATATAGATAAGATTTAATTTGTATAATCAATGTAAATTTATATACTAATTGTAACCATTCAGATTGATCGTGAAATTCACGAGTCGTTAATAATATTATATATATATATATATATATATATATATATATATATATATATATATATATATATATATATATTAAAATCAATTGGTTTAAGATTGATATAGTATATATTAAAATCAATTGGTTTAAGATTGATATAGTGTCTGGTTTCATAATTTGCCCATAAGAGTTTCTTATGTTAGCATGTTTGATATTTGTATAGAAAATAAATTATCAAAATCATCTCTATAATTTATAGAAAACGTCCATGTGTATATATTTTTTATAAAAATGGTTCATATGTTTAAAAAATTATAAAATTCTCCCCTACCTAATGGAAATTTTACTTATTACACCTCTACAAATAATAAAAAACATTTTCATTATAATAATTCATTATTTTTCTTATTTTCTTATAAATTCAAAGTTCTCAAATATTTTAAGGTTTATATTTAACTTTTTATTTTAAATTAACTCATGTAATACAAGGGTCTTACAACTAGTATATATATATATATATATATATATATATATATATATATATATATATATATATATATATATATGGGAGGCTTCTGCGGAGAATGCATGATTAGGGAAACACATGTTGGAACCAATGAAAACATGACCATATATCACTTTAGAGTAAACTACATAAATAACTTCTACAATACATTATTTATGAATAAAGAAATAGACACGTGTCACTTGATCATGGGGTCCAGCCCTAGTTATGCATTTTCTATTGAACCTTCTTATATATATATATATATATATATATATATATATATATATATATATATATATATATATATATATTATATATATATATATATATATATATATATATATATATATATAAATTAGAAAGTTTTATCAATTATAATACATTATTATTTACTTTTACTTAAAGCTTTTTGTCTATGTAATATTTAATTATTGTATATTTTTCTTAGTAGTTGTTTATGAATTATAATTCACAAATAAATAATTTGTATTGACTTCTTTTATAGGTTCTATTAATATTGAAGTTATATATATTTTAAAATGTCTTGACTGGAAATTGAATTGCAAAAACATATCCAACCGAATAGTAATTTGGTTAGATTGTATCAGATTTGAATTTAGTTTAAACTATTCGATCCATGTTATGAAAACAAAAAATCAATTTGGATTCACTTGATTGGATCAAATCAAACTGTTTCATCGGAACGACTACCCCTGATAATAATATTATTATATTTTAGTAATATTAATTATAATTTTTTTTTATTTTGTTATTATGAATTATGGTCCATCGTATTTTGTTTAGAGCTTAAGAATGTTTCATGAATTATAATCAGTATGATAGGTGTTGCGAGTTAGCAATGCTATTTATAGGAAACAAAGTTTTGATTTGCAAAGTTGCATAGTTTGAAAAGTTGTTTTTCTGTAGTAAGGGAGAGGATACTCATACTTCATTTCGAATCTAAAAGATCAGATTGAAATTATTAAAGGGACCTAGTCATGGATTTATATTAATGTAATGTTGAAATGTTTCAACATTAGAAATTCTATATATATATAGAAATGTTATAGCAAAAGACTGGTCTAGTATCATGTCTTTATGTAAGACATTATGAATCGTATCTCATGTGCATCGGATATAGGATCGATTACATATGTTATGATATTCGATTGTTCTAATTTCCAAATGCCTAGGGTATTAAGAGGGAAAAACGACTAGAACAAGATATGACCGAGAGTTTTATGCAACTGTCAAGGATAATCTGAAGTTCGCTGAAGATTGGTTGCTTATGGACAGTTGAAAGTATAGTAATGGATAGACCATATTGACGTGATTCCAAATAGATAGGATTCTTTTAAAGAATGGATAGTCATATGGCAATATGGAAATGTTTCCATAATGGGAGTTGGATATTAAGAATCTATGGGTAGAGACTTTTATGCAAGAAGGATGTTCAAAGGAATGTACTTTGAATATGAGACTTCGTATCTCCAATGGAATGTTTTGTAATTGGCAAAGTCTCTGTCACTTTGGTGCCTAGTCATTACAAAATGATCATTGCATAATGGCTTAGAATCTAATACATTCTAATAGTGGAAGAATTTGATATTCTTACACTTATGATAAGGATTTGGAATTGTGAAATGAGTATCATTGGAAATGTTTCCAATTGATCTGTTTCACAAACAAAAGGACCATAGGTAAACATAGTATGCATGTTTAGAGCATGGGATAACTATTTTTTTAATTCAAGTATTAAGTTGATTAGTCGAAACAATTATACAATGAATAATTTGTAATCGATATGGTGATTAAATAATAAGTGTTTTTTTATTTATGTTCAAAAAGTTTTGAAACCATATTGGATTAAATTATTCTTGTGTTTCACTGCGCATGTTTTACTTCCCGAATAACTAGGTTATTCAAACATCCACAATCGATCATACTTTGGAAGTAAGTAATGAGGGAAGACTGTCATGAATCCGTCTGTAGATTGTCTAAAAGCTTAGACATATCAAATGTTTGCTGCAGTGTTCATGAGTACTCCTGAAATAGGAATTTGAGTATTGGATTAAACCCACGCTAACATGAATCACTTCATCGATTTTATCATGAGTGATTGTGAGACGATAATATCTTATATTCTTGAAACAGAGACATATGAGTTGTAGTTTGCAAGTCGGTTGCACATTGATGATGTGTAAACGCACCAGTAACTTGGTGTTATAAAACGTATTGTTGTGTGTGATTTGTTGAGTAAATTGAGCAAGCATATGAGTTGACGTTTATCTGTTCCTTTTACCTAATGTGGGATAAAAGTGATATCTGTGGGCCCCTCGATGATTTAGTGATGACACCCTAAGCGCTTGGCCATGCCTGGACTAAGTTGATGTGTTCAATTATAGTCTGTTGTCGGTCGTCATAAATCGGAATTCTGGAAACAACACATGGACAAAGAGAATGATTATAATCCATGTCTCATGTCCATACAATATCTTGTGGAGTGGAGGAATATTTGATCCCTTATCTAAATGACGCATTACTGATAAGATCAGAGTTCGACAACTGCTTTTGAGAGCTCTGATTGCTAGTCGGTTTTTGAAGTCGTACTTGCAGTTATAGTTATTAGACTTATCCAAGTGGGAGACTGTTGGATTAGGTGTCTAAGCCCATAACTATAATTGGTATGTACTTGACCCGATAGTAGCATGGTCGATTTGGGTTGCATTCGCCGAAGCAATTAGATAGGATGTATATTAGAGAAAGACGTTATTTGTGATTTATTAATATATTATAAGAATAATATATTAATTGAGAAATCATATTATTTAATTGGTATTGATCAATAATTAATTCGGAATTAATTTAGTGATCAAAAGAGACTGATTAAATTAACGGGGACTGATTAAGTAAATAAATAATACATATAGTTTGGGCTAATGATCCATGTTGATTAGGATGGACTAATTTTATGTGGGAGTCCATGAAGAGTTAGTCCAAAGGGCTTATCATATGGATTATTGAATTAAAGGCCCAAGGAAGTGAATTAGGGTTTACAAGTGAAACCCTAGGAATTCCACACTATAAATGTGTTGGATTAGTGTCCAAGCCCATAACTATAATTGGTATGTACTTGACCCGATTTGGAATGGTCCATTTGGGTTGCACTTCACCGGAACAATTTATATGGATAGTCTTTTGAGAATAGTATATGTTTATGATTTATATTAATATATTATAAGTTCTAATATATTAATATGAAATCATATTATTTAATTAGTATTGATCAAGAATTAATTTAGAATTAATTTAGTGATCAAAAGGAACTAATTAAATATGGACTCTTATATATAGTATGGGCCAAGTTCATTTAGGTTGGACTAAGCTTGCATGGATAGTCTATGGAGTTTTTAACCCATGGGTCCAATGGAAATGAAAGGTCATGGGTATTAGGGTTTACATGGATGAAACCCTAATCCTCCATACTATATAAAGAGGTCTTTGGCACAAGAAATGGTACTAGTGTGTGAGAAAACAAGAGTGGGCCAATTTCTAGTGTGCTTACTATTCTCTCAAGTTTTCCAAGGTGTTCTTGGTGATTTGTGATTCCACTTGAGGCTTCCACACTATTGGGGCTAAGCTCTTAAAGTTCAAGACTTCAAGCTTCGTCAAAAAGGTATGTTATCTAACTAGACTTTTGTAGTATAGTTTCTTCATATTATGATAGTTAGGTTAAAACCTTGGAATATAAAATATTTGCATGTATAATAGAGAAAACATAGATCCAAGGTTTTTAGGGTTGCATGTACACCATAGGAGTGTTAGAATGCTCAAAACCCTTAAGTGGTATCAGAGCCTAGGCTTGTTTTCAATTATACTTGATGCTATTTGCAAGAAAAATCATATTTTTGGAATCTGCCAGTTCACCACGAGGTGGTAACATTTACCACAAGGTGGTGACTGTTCAGTGAATTTTTTTTTATAGTTTTTTGGCCTGTTTTGGATTAGAATCATTACCACAAAGTGTTTTTGTTCATAAAACTTGATTTTGATGTTATGGTAATGTTTATTCTCATCCAAATAAATGATAATTGTCAAAGTTTCAAGACTTGTTTTAGTTTATGTGATTAGCTAAGTTCTTGAAATTTGTTGATATGAATTATCTTCACTTATGAGTTTGATCTTGTTCATAGAAAAATTACTTGATTATTGTGTTAATTGGTAATTTGATCTTAATGGTTTTTATGAACTCCATAACTTGTCCTCAAGTTATGGAAAATGAAGAGTTTTTCTTTTAAAGTGTCATTAAAAGTCATAGGTTATGAAAATGGAAGAGTCTCTAATTTTAATGTCATCATAAAATGCGTTTTATGTCTTCCATAACTTGTCCACAAGTTATGGAACTTGAAAAGTTTTTCATAAAAACCATATTAAACTCATAAGTTATGGAAACCAAAAGTTTTTGAATTGTTCAAAACTTACCCTCAAGTTTTGGAATTTCTAAAGTCTCACACACACTTTAATTCCAAACCCTTAGAATTTTAAAAGTTAAAATTCAACCCTTATACTATTTCAATACTATAGGTTTAATATTTATATATGTGTATAAGAACAAAGTCAGTCTTACCGTTAGTAGGCCTCATTCACGAAGCCGATCTATAAGGGGGGTATAAGGTTACTGCCTATAAAATGGCAGTTTAATGGGTGTCCACTCTCACCCACCGCTTCCTTGACTGGTGGAGGGTCGTTAGCCGAATGGGTAGGACAAGGACTATAATTTTCATTATAAGTATAATGATAAATATAAAGCAACTAAACCTTTTATAAATTCCCAATCTTAGTTACTTTAGGAAAATGTGAATTTGGTGCTAACCCATGAAATTACACTTTGCACTTTGCTTAAGTCGTTAGTGGAGCGTGTGTGGTTAACTGGCACACTAACCTGGATTTAACAAGGTAGGCAAAGGGTAACTTAATATTTATCATAGGATCGGTGGAGCGCGTGTGGTTAACCGGCACATCGATTAAGTGATAAATATTAAGGGTACCAAGTATATTTGCATGGTTATTCACACCTTGTTTTGTGATCCTCGGCATCCCAGTCACAAAACTTGACAGGGCACAATCGATATTGAAACATGCCATTGAAAAGTTCAATGAATCTCAAAAGACCTAGGAGTTTCAAATCCAATTAAAACCTAATAAACTATTTCGTTTTTCATGGTGGAAATTGGTGAATCGTCATTCGCCTACCTTCAAATATTTTATAGCTTGGATTACGGCATCCCTATTCCAAGTTATAAAATATTGTGTTGGGTCCTAGCCTTAATATTTCATATTGGGTGTTATATTAAGGACTTTAAATCAACTAACTTGAATTTCTCCCAGTGTAAATGTTTGGTTCAGACAACTATGATCTTCCCAAATCTCATGGAACAAGCTTTCTTAATGAAGATGATGTTCCGTGGTTGGATAATGGAAATCATACTTCTCTTCCTCCACCTCCTCCAATTATTCTCCCTAACCCACAAGTTCTTGAATAGTTCAAGGTCACTCAAGCCCTATTGGCAAGCAAGGTCTATGTGTGCTCACATCTTGGAGATGAAGTCACATATTGACAAGCCGAGAGAGTTGGGTGTCAAAGTCTTGAGAAAGTTTGTTGTTCAATCACTTTCTAAGTCACATAGTGAGTTTCCTTTGGGACTACTATGAAACAGACTATGACATGACCCTTAATGATCTTATCTATTTGCTTGGTGCTGCTGAATCAACAATGATTTGGAGGACTGGTAAATCAAATTTGATTAGAAGATCAACTTCCTAAACCTCCATGGATATTGACAATGGTAACATAGATATCCAGAAAAGCTTTCTCTTCCCAATGGAAAGGAATCGGCCATAGTCAACTCGGTTGACCAAATGGTAAAGAGAAATGCTAAGTCTGAGATAGTCCCATGTACCATTACCAAAGAGTCCATATGGTTCTATTGCCAAAGGAAGGGGCATTGGTTGCGAAGCTGCCCTAACTACCTGAAAGATCTGAGAGAAGGTCAAGTCAAAAAGTTTGACTCTGCTTTAGGTAAGTCCACTATCTAACTCTATTAAGTTCCTTATTGATGATTCTTAATACAAATTGTGACTCGGTTACATTTTGATGTATGGCAGGATCAAGCAAAAGGAAGGAAACTTAAAGGAAGAGTATGCTGAATCTGATCGCGAAGATGGATTTCAATGGGATGGATCGAAGATCGGATTCTTTAGCTACTACTTAGGAGTTATTATAGATTGCTAGGAAATATGTAATAGCATAGTTTCCATTTAAAGTTTCATTGTAAGGAAAAAGTTTTTTCCGCATTTTATAAATAAATAAAAATTTTGTTTTATTTTATTATATCTCCTTGCAATGTCATTTATGGAAAATTGATGTTTGTATGTTTCTAGCAATAATGGAAATGTGAATTTGATTCTTTCATTTATGGTAGTGTCTAAATTTACCAAATAAGGAAAGATTCTCATCACCCAAGTTTCAATTGGACCGAAACTTGGAATCATGCAAGTTGTATAGTATGATGAATGAGAACTTTCAGCTTTGGAAAAATTAAGACTAATTCCTTGTTCACATGTATATGTGAGTCAAGTGAAGGACTAAGGGATCGAGTACACATTCCTGTGCACTGGTCAAGTCCACCACAAAAGATCGATAAGACTATTCGTCATGATTTACTAAAGTTTAGTAAATATGGTTATACTTACAAGTTTAAGTATAATTCTGAAACATTTGAAAAGTTTTGATGTATGGCAGAACGAATGAGAAGAATCAAATTTGGCAGAAAGATAAAAGTTTATCAAATCTAAAAAGATGGGAGAGTACTTTAGTATCATGTTTTATGATCATCTTAATGATTGTGAGACCATATCACAATTCATCCTTTAAAGACATCTTAGTGCATTCTTATGGCTAAGAATAGGAGCCATGAATTGTTGAAATGGTTAAATCAAGAAGATGAGTCATACTTCGTTCCAAAACAATTCATAGAGTCATACTGCAAGATTGTAATTTGAGTGACACATCTTAAAGAAGGTTTATTAACATTTGTCAAATGTAAGAGTAAAATGTATCCTACTCTTGTACATTTGAAATTGGTAAGTTGTGATGTTTTGGATAAAACAGAGACCAACTTAGGCCAATTGTGTGAAGTGTTTGTCTTGATAAGAATCTGCGCTATCTCTTGAATATTTGTTTGTCAAGGAATGGGTCTTGGCAAGAGAGTCTTATATGTCAAGAGGACAGTGGGAGTCTTAAAGATCTTGAAAAGGCTTCAAGATCTATTCAAGAATAAAAACCTGTAGTTTATCACTAGCACACGACGTGAGGTCTATAACCTATCGTGTTGACATATTCCTTTTTTTGTGCCCATTCTAGTTAAAGTTGGCTTTGCATATGAGTTCTGAGAGTTCTCAAATGGTTACATAACAACTTGGAAGCAATGGCAGGCCCTTGTGGTGCCAGGTGGCAAGAAGTTAAGACTGGACAAGTTCAATCCATATGAGTTTGGATTTGTCACTAACCTTGTCTTGTGATTATGGTTTTGACAAATTCACATGGATAGGAACACATACACCATAAAATCTAAGTGTCATAAGGTTTCTCTCCAATTCATGAAAATGATGGTGAGAAAACGCTTTCACTAAGTGGTTTTAAGTAGATAGCAATTGTGATATTTGCATTCTCAAAGTCGTTAGTGGAGCGTGTATGGTTAACCGACACACTAACATGGACTTGTGAGGAATGGAAAAGGTCTAAACAATTGAGACTATGATTACGACATCCCTTTTCATAGGTCTGAAATTGTTTAGACACACATGTGTGCTATCTAAGGAAATGTGTATGATTTTGATAAAGTTTTATGAAAGCATTTCATATCAGAAGTCTGAACTTTGGTAAGAAAGTCAATAGAGTATTGATATCTAGAAGTCCAGCTGATTTTTGAGTACATGTCAAAGCTAGTGGGAGCATAAGTGTTATGCTAATAATCATCGTGTTAGTGGGAGGATGATAATTATGATAAGTGTTGCAAGTTAGCAATATTAGTTATAGAAAACAAAAGTTTCAATTGGAAAAAGTTGTTTTGCTATAATTAAGGGAGAGGAAATTATACTTCATTTCAAATCTAAAAGCTTAGATCGTGAGATTTTAATCAAATTTAGTCAAGTATATATATGAATGTTATGTTGGAATGGTTCAACATAAGGAAATTCTATATATGGGAACATTATTTGCGTTCTAAAATTCGATTATGATTACGGCATCCCTTTTCATAATCTGAATTATGAGAACATGGAAAATAGAAATAGAAATATTATAGCAAAAGATTGGTCTAGTATCATGTCTTTATGTGAGACATCATGAATCGTGTCCCATATGCTTCGGATATAGGGTCGATTGCATGTGCTATAATATTCATCTGTTCTAAATTTTTCCACATGCCTAGAGCATTAAGAGGGAAAAAGTACTAGAACTAGATATGACTAATTTGATTAAGAAATTGTCGAGGACAATCTAAGGTTTACCAAAGATTGGTTGCTCAGGGACAGTTGGAAGTATAGTGTTAACTTTTGAAGGACCATATTGACATATTCTGAAAAGAGGCAACTCTTGTTCAGAGGTGATAGTCAAAATGGGAATATGGAGATGTCTCCATAGGTGGAAGTTATTCAATCTGTGTAAGATTAGGAAACTTAATGCAAGAAGGATGTTCAAAGCAATGTACTTTGAATATGAGACTTCGTTTCCATGGAGTTGATCTCCATTTGAATACTCTGTAATGTCTGTTGACAAGTCTTTGTGACTTTGTGCATAATCATTAAAGAGGATCAATGCATATAAGTTTAGAATCTAACAGATTTCGGTAAATGGTAGGAATTTGGAATTCTTACATTTACGATAAGGATTTGGGAATATGAAATGAGAATCATTGGAATTATGTTCATTCGATCTATTTCACAAAGTAAAGATCATAGACAAACTTAGTGTGCATACTTGGTGTATGGCATAACTAATGTTTGGAAAAACTTAGTGTGCATACTTGGTGTATGGCATGACTAGTGTTTAGAAAAACATAGTGTACATGCTTGGAGCATGGGACAACTATTGTTTTAATTCAAGTATAAAGTTGATAATTTGAAACAGTATGCAATGAATAATGTGTAATCAATATGGTGATAAATAAAAGGTGTTCTATTTATATTCATAAGTTCTGAGACCATATTGGATTCGATTATTCTTGTGTTTCACTTTGCATGTTTTGACTTCCAGAATAACTAGGTCGTTCTCCCTGAATGACTAAGTTATTCAAACCATCCACAGTCGATAATACGTTGGAAGTAGGTATTAAGGCAAGACTGTCATGAAGCTGGTTTGTAGATGTCCAAGGTATTGGACATAGCAAGAGTTGCTACAACATTCATGAGTGCTCATAAGTTCTGAGTATTGGATTAAACCCACGCTCATTTGACTCACTTCATGGATTTTATCACGAGTGATCATGAGACGATAATATCTTATATTCTTCAAACCTAGAGATATGAGTTGTTGCCTATGAGTTGGTTATACATTGATTGTACGAAAACGCATTGGTAACTCGATGTTATAAAACGTGCCTTTGTGTATGATTCAACAAGTAGTAGAACAAGCATATGAGTCGAATTTTATCCATTCCTTTTACCCTTAAAGGGATAAAAGCGATATATGTGGGCCCCTCGATGATTTAGTGATGACACCCTGAAGTGCTTGGCCAAGCCTATATTGATTTGATTTGTTCAATTAGTCGGTCGTCATAAATCGAAAATTGGGAAACAACAAATGGACAGAGAGAATGATTATAATCCATGTCTCAGTCCATATGATATCTATAATGGAGGAATATATGATCCCTTATCTAATGGACAAGTCATTGACTAAGGCCAGAGTTCGACAGCGGCTTTAAGAGCTACGATTGCTTGTCGGGTTTTGGAGTCATACGCAATAATAGTTTTAGACTTATCCAAGTGAGAGACTGTTGGATTAGTGTCTAAGCCCATAACTATAATTGGTATGTACTTGACCCGATTTGGCATGGTCCATTTGGGTTGCACTTCACCGGAAAAATTTTATGGATAGTCTTTTGAGAATAGTATATGTTTATGATTTATATTAATATATTATAAGTTCTAATATATTAATATGAAATCATATTATTTAATTATTATTGATCAAGAATTAATTTAGAATTAATTTAGTGATCAAAAGGAACTAATTAAATATGGACTCTTATATATAGTATGGGCCAAGTTCATTTAGGTTGGGCTAAGCTTGCATGGATAGTCCATGGAGTTTTTAACCTATGGGTCCTATGGAAATGAAAGGTCATGGGTATTAGGGTTTACATGGATGAAACCCTAATCCTCCATAATATATAAAGAGGTCTTTGGCACAAGAAATGGTACTAGTGTTTGAGAAAACAAGAGTGGGCCAATTTCTAGTGTGCTTACTATTCTCTCAAGTTTTCCAAGGTGTTCTTGGTGATTTGTGATTCCACTTGAGGCTTCCACACTATTGGGGCTAAGCTCTTAAAGTTCAAGACTTCAAGCTTCATAAAAAATGTATGTTATCTAACTTGACTTTTGTAGTATAGTTGCTTCATATTATGCTAGTTAGGTTAAAACCTAGGAATATCAAATATTTGCATGTATAATAGAGAAAACATAGATCCAAGGTTTTTAGGGTTGCATGTACACCATAGGAGTGTTAAAATTCTCAAAACCCTTAAAAATGTAACCCCTAGCATGACCAAAAAGGCCCCTAAGAGTTCCAAGAAGAACCCTAGCCGATGTTGTAACACCCGCAGATTCGGGCTAGTCAATTTCGAGACAATAAGCATCAAAAAATGAGTTTTTGATGGAATATTATTTAGTAGGAGTAATATTAACCAAGTTATAGTATGTGTTACAAGGGTTCCGTACATATAAAGAACGACGAAATCCGAGTTATAACGAAGAAGTTATGGTCCGTCGAAGTTTTACGGCAAAACCGGCACGACACCCAAATCTGACTTCGTATACGTTAAACCGAGAGCGTGCATAAAAAGAACGCCCAAATCTGACTTCGTATAAGGAAGTTATGATTTTTCTAAGATTTGGCTTAGCAGTGCACAGCCCGAAACTCGAATATTAGATCGAGCGATTTTTAGCCGACACAACCTAAACGAGAATCAAACATCTCGTTAATAGTAGCGTAACGGTAAAAAGACAGACGAAAATGGACGTCGGATGAAGAAGTTATGAATTTTTAACGGACTATTCATTTCCCGGTCTGTTAAAAATATAAATTTAAAAATAAAGTCAAAATTAGCCGACAGAGTCTAAACGAAAGTTGTAGAGTACGGTCCCGCCTACGCGTGGATATAAAGAACGTCAAAAACGGAGCTCGTATGCGAGAGTTATGAATTTTTGAATTCGGGACTTGGATTTGCGAACTCGATGACGTGGCCGAATCCTAGCCGATGCTTGCTGACCACGGTGCTTGCTTCAGATCGTGACACGTCGCACTTCGCATACGCCCAACGTTCTTAGGTCTTCTGCGGTCCGAGATAAGCCACACACCACCACCGAGAATCGGACACGTGTGTACAGAGCGAGGAGAACGCCCCGCGTAGAAGCCTCGGTACGCCCAGTATACGTCCGAGGTTCGCCGTATAAATTGAGTGTGAGGGCAGCCGGTTCTTCACACCACTCAAGCCTTCTTTCTCTCACTACTTTCTCTCTCTAAGCCCCTACCCCCCTAAAACCTAGGTATACCCCCTAGCACCCGAAGGAAGCCCCAAGGCTCCCGAAGCCTCGAGAAAAAGAGCCTTTCGGTTCGAAAATGCTGCTCCAGCGAAGCCCGGTTTTTTATAAAAACCCGCTGTAAGTGAGCTACGCCTACACCATTTTAAATATAGCTTTTATTTAAATATAATAACGTTACTATGAACCTATAAATAAGATTTATCAGTGATTCAAAGTCGTTATACTGATTGATCTACTTACGGGAATGATGCCTAGACTGTGATTTAGTGAGGTGTTTAAAGTGAGATTTCCAAACAGTATACTTTGTATACCAAACAGACCCTACCTCCGATATGATCCTACCTGGTTGTTCCTTACTTGATAGATCATGAAAGTAGACTTTGAGTTAATGATGAATCTAGACTAATAATTAGTCGCAATAAATATTAGACTAAAATCTAGTGGTAATAATACTAGGTTTCGTCGAAGGAAAGTATATTGTTAAGAAGCGAAGCGCTGTCCGAGTTTGGAATCATCACTTTAACAAGTGAGTGCATAGTCCCTTTCATGAACATAATTTTAATACAAGTATTGTTTGAAGTATTAAATATATGTTTATGTGCGATTTATTTGATGTTGTATGAATTACGTGTTAAAGAACATACTTGATTATTTATGATGATTTAGGTTAAAGAGTAAACCTAAAATTTGTTATGAGGGTTATTGGGTAGTATCTCCTTTTGAGTACGAGTGAAATATACATGGGGAATAGAACCCTTAAACATGTCATTGATCCGGAAGCACGGATTAGACATAGTCATTCGTTTCTAGTCCGAGAGTATGGATTGGACTTAGTCAATCGTGATTAATCCGGGAGTATGGATTAAGACCTAGTCAGTTGTCTTTAATCCGAGAGTATGGATTAAGACATAGTCAGTTGTCCTTAGTCCGGGAGTATGGACAGGACATAGAATCTGTCATGAATCCGGGAGTATGGATTTAGACATAGACCAATTGTCCCTAACCTGAGAGTATGGAATGGGCACAATCATGGACTCGAGAGCATGGATTAGATCCGGGAGTAAGAGGTAAAATTTAAGGTCCGTGAGTATGGATAGTCTCGTTGTGAGGATTGACGGGGTGGGGTAATAGTTGATTATATATATGGGGAAATTGAATATTGTGAGTTATAAATTATATATATATATATATATATATATATATATGTTATAGCATTGTGGGATTGAAATCCCTATGTACTCACCAGGTTTCCCAACCTGACCCACTCAAGCTTATTTGTATCACAGGTGTCGATATGAAGTTACATTATACTGAGAGGTTAAAGAGATGTAGATCACTAGTGTAAGTTCTGTTTATGCTTATGTTTCTGTATTGACGATGACATCCTGAATGTTTTAAAATGAATAAAATACATTTCTTAGGAAATGTTTTGACAACGTATTTATCATGTTTTTCTGGGAACAAATTCCGCAACACTTTTATTTAAAATATTACTCTGATTTTCAAATAAAGCATAAACAAAATCGATCTTTTCTGGCTGTGAAAATGGGGATGTCACAGATTTTTAGTGCCTCCTAGCCTCTCTCTCATTATTCTGCATTTGCTTATGGTGTTTGTGACTTATTAGAGGCATCACATTTGAGGTGCTAAGCTCTTGAAAGGTCAAGTTCAACAAGCTACAACAAAGAGGTATTCATCTAACTAGTTGTTATGTTTCAAATATCAAAGTTGTTTGCTAGTTGTAGGTTTCATGCTTTGGATAATTTTATTGAATGTATAACTTGAGAAAACTTAGATCCAAAGCATTAGGGTTGTATGTGCACTATAGGGATGTTATAGTGCTCAAAACCCATCATAACCATCCAACACATGAACCATCAACAAGTTTGTTGCATTTCAGGTGAATCTTGCGGCCAAGCTGTAGTCTTACATCCCACTTGGCTCCAATCATCCCACGATTTATCCTAATATTCTGTATGTTGTGACCCACCCACAGTCTCACAACCATTCCTGCGATGGTTTAACTCATCCTAGACAATGCTACGAGCCAATTCGTAGGCTTACAACACTTCCACAACCACCTACCAACCTAATGAATGCTACGGTTACCCCCATAGTCTTACAACAGTTCCATGGCTGCCTACCATCCTAGTGAATTCTACGGCTACCCTGCAATCTTACAAAACTTCCACAGTTGCCTACCATCGTAGTGAATGCTACGGCTACCCCACAGCCTTACAACACTTCTGCAACTACCATGGGTCCAACCTATGGTCTTCCCAACTACCCAAAAGAATACCTAACCAAAAATCAATACAAGTCGAACCCCCAGCCTGTTGGACCCTATAAGGCGTTCGGGTCGTGATTCGAACCACATAGCCTTCATCAGACAAGAAGATACATAGAGATTCTAACACAGCCCTCACCATGAACCTAGTCATGAACCTATAATGTGTCACTACCGATACTTCACTTCCTCGGACAAGATAACCTAAACCTTCAACATTTTCCTCCGTGATTACGACCGAACAATGAACATTATTCCAGGCATAAACCCCGACTCATGCCACAACCAGAACTGGCTCTTCACCTGCCTTAGAATATGAAATTTCACATTGATTCTCACTGGGAAATATTTCCATTAATCCAAACGATTCTCCCCAACTTGGATTCAACTACTCTCTAACGATTTCATAACCATTTGAATTTTCTAGACAACCCAAAGCTTCACCACTTTATTCTTAGCACCCATGGCTGACACTACTAGCCATAAGTGAATTTGGATTCCTTATAGACTTCAAGAATTCCAATAAATGTCCATAATCCATAAGCGACCCAACAATAAAACTTCTCAACTAAAAGCAGTATCCCAATATTAATTTACCGAACGGATCCTTTCACTACACCACTTATCGAATAACTTCCTGCTTGAAGGAAAACTTACAAAATTAACCTGAATGTTTTCAAAACTGTGATCATATTGACTCCCTTACCAACCTTACTGGCACATCCTATCAAAATTGGATTCCGCGTAGATCTTAGGCCCTTTCTTAAACTGTAGAATGATGCTCCAACCCCTAACCAGGAATCAAAAATATCCATCATGCCACTCTTGATGTAAGATCGATGCACCCCAAAGCACCGTCAACTGATATAACTCAAAGACCCTCAACAATCTCAACTAATGAACAAAGCCCATGCGAACATGCATCCATCACACCCTGAAGTTAGTTGATATATCAACGACAACTCTTCCCGTACTAAAGATAGCGGTCAGTACAACGAGCTAACCAACCCTTCCGCATACACTCAACCTGAGTGTTTCAAGCATCTTCAAACCTAATCTTTAGTATGCCAAAGAGAAACAACTGGCTTGAACGAGATATTTGCCAAGGAGTTTCCGATGTGATACCCACACACACATCCATGAAGGAATGAACCTGACTACAACTAATCTTGCACTTGTGTTCCAACTTGCAACCATGAAGGATCTTTATAATCTCGAATACCGAAATTCAGTAGGCTTACATTGCAAATTCCTCAGACCATCAAAAGCAATCCGTCTGCTGGTCCTTCCAAGCAAAACACTTAGTTTTTCTCCACTTAGGGCTTACTCTATCATTGGATGATGTCTCCAATGTTGAAGCCTGAAATCGGTTCATCCAAATACCCTCTAACATGACTCTCAGTATGCCAAATGGCATATGATAATTCATCAAAAGATAATAACCATACAATCATAAAAGAAACCCTAAACCTTAGGTGGAGACTTAAGCACCTCGAACATTATGTCTCACACATAATCACCTAATCATAACATAAATAATAAAAGCAAGATTGAAATGAATATGATGCATACCAGCAACAACATTTGGCGAAGCTCAGGTTGTCCTGGCCTGTAACTGAAACGCTCGGCTCCTCACTACTGGAGCATCCACTTTGTCCTCACGGCCAACATAAATCCTCAATGTAGCTGGATCAGGTGCCCACACCGCTCCACTCGTCAATCTTGGAGATCCGACCTTCTTCTGGACCACCTGGTTGTAGTGAAAACAAATCAGCTACGATCCCATAGGATAATCCCTGCTGAAATGACCAGTCTGGACGCAACTAAAGCAACCCACTCTCTTCTCACGACAACTCCCCTCGTGAGACCTCCCATACTTGGGCTTCTTAGTTGAGCCCTCTGCTGACACGTACTGTGGACCCAACCAATATCTCTCCCTAAAACGGGTCGTGAACTCATCCCATGACATAGTCTCCAACTCAGTAATCGTGATAGACTACACAATCAAATCCTAACAACTCTTTGTTGCATGTCGTAAAAGGTCCAAAGCAAACCGAACCATGGCTTCTATGGTACAGGGATTGGTACGGAAGACACCATCCATATCCTCAAGCCAACGGGAACTAAGAACCCTAACATTCCTCCCACTAACCATAGGTGGCTGATACATAGCTATTTCAATGGGTGAACCCTCAATCCAACAGGAACTAAGAACGCTAACATTCCTCCCAGTAACCATACGTGGCTGATACATAGCTATGTTAGTGGGTGACGTGATGAACTCACACATCCCCTTATCAACTGGATCAAAACCAGAGCTTGAACTTGAACCTGAACCAGAACCTCCTCCTCGAGTGCTCACCACCATAGTGAAAAGCAATCATGCAACTGATCAAAACATATCCAAGGAATCCTCATTCTACAGGCTTCTTAACGTCATCGTGACTTTCCTTGATTTGAGTATAGATCCTGTGCTTTCAGTAGTATGGGCCGAATACTACCATCCATACCTATCCATACTTTCCTCAAGAATCATCATGAATCCCCTAAGTCACCTCCTCATACTGATAGACCCAATACCCGCTACACAGTGCACCAATCGCACTAAAGTACTTCCTAGGCTCTCCTAGAATTCCAACCCCCTGCCATCAGTGGTTGAAAAACTCCTACTAACGTCAACTAACTACTTCATGAATACAATTACATACAACCAAGATTAAATAATTCTTCGAATAAAAGACTTAACCCTACAGCAGTCCGACTCAGACGAGAGTTGCGCAATAGGGCCAAATCAATCACTCTAAGATTATTTAACCTTTTCAGCATGTAACTTAACATATTCATTTAATAGTAAACTCACATCAATATGAGCCCCACAAAGCACAAATCAAGCAACATTCAAGTAGTAGAACTCTATAAACCACAAAACATCAAAAGGCATCCTTCCTAATAGGCATCTCTCCTAATAGGCATCCCATCACGCAACCCTGAACATATCATTATGCTAAACTTTAGCATGCAAATCATTCCATAACACATATAATATATCAACATGTATGGGTATTCTGGGAATTACTTACTTGAGCTAGAGTAATTGTACAAATTGCAATCATTTTCTTTGTAAAAAAATCTTTTTAGAAAAAATATTTTCTTTCAAAAAGTTTACCAATTCCTCAGTTTGAGTTCAGACACACCCAAGAGTGTTCCCGAATCCCTCAAACCAAAGCTCTGATACCAACTTGTTGTTGGATTAGGTGTCTAAGCAAATAACTAAATTGGTATATACTTGAATTATTAACAAAGTTCTTTTAGGTTGCCCTCAAGCTTGGTAATTGAATAGGATAACTTTTAGAGAGAGATAGAGAGAGAGACTGATTTATTGATTTATTATATGATTAATAAATAGAAATAAACAAATTTATTAATATGTTATGAGAATAATATATTAATTAGACATAGTATTTAATTAATTTTGGGATTACTTGGATTAATTAAAAGTGCAAGGACCTAAGTTGTAACTGTTCAATAGTTGGAAAAGAGAGGTATTCTAGAATATTCCTAGGATGGACGAAAATTAAAGGCTTCCGTAGGGTTTTAGAATATCCTTGGGGATAATTAGGAAACAAAATAATTACCCGATTTAAGATATTATTATTTTAATCAAGTAAGAGTTATCTAGGGTTTTCCTATCAGCTATAAATTTGGGATCATTAGCATCTAAATTTCAGCCATCATTCTTATTGCTAAGAGCCACCCAAAATTTCCCCTCTCCTCTTCTCTCTTCAAGTTTCTTAGTTGCTAGGGTTTGGGTGTGAACCATCAGAGGCACAAGATTTCTGGTGCTAGCTTCTAAGAGTTTTTTCAAAAAGGATTGTTTGATTGTTTACTACAACAATCAAAAAGGTATGTAATCCCTAACTTGTTTATGAATCTCGAAATTAGCTAGGGTTATAAGGTTCTTGTTGTTCAATAGAATGTTACTTCAATAGTGTTATGAGTAGATCTAATAGGTTGCATGTACCCTTAAGTGTTTAAGGATTTATCCGCTTTATTGCATGTAAAACCCATCAGTGGTATCAGAGCATATGGTTGTCTAACAATTGATAACACATTGATTGAACTTAAACAAAACCCGATTAGGAGATTTGGCATAATCGTCGTTCTGCAGCAGCACCATGTTGTGGTCCTCTGCTGCCACAACGTGGGGATCTTCAGATCCGCATTTTTCTTTGTTCTACCACAATGTGGAAATTATCTGCCCATACTTACAAGGACACATAACCAAACTCTAAGTCCAAGATGATACCTTTTGCTCATCAACTCATGTGTGGATGGATGAGAGTGCACAAGCTCTTATTTTTATGACTCTAAAACCTCAAAAATATTAGAAGGAGACATTCAAATGGTTTGGAGTAACTCATATTCACAAGGACCAAGATTATGGGACAATAAGCAAAAAATCTATGAACTAATTAGATCTAACAAAAGGAACATGAAGATGTAAGCTTTATACCTTCTCGAGATAGGTGATGAAGTGTAAAGTCTGGATCTACAAATCTTGGAGCTCACACTTGCTTCTACAATGGACTCCTTCAAGAATGCGCACAAAAATCAAACTAATGCTTCCAAAACTCATAATTGGTGGCTAGGGTTTGAAAGAAACGATATGAAGTGACAGAGGCTGGTAATGGGAAGGGTTCCAAGAAGTTAGAGCCCTTAAATAGGGCCCAAAACCTTAGGGTCAGGGTTTTGGTTAGCAGTGGCTACACCATGCGTAGATCAATAAAAATGTGTTCCTCATTTAGTATTTACGACCTGTCTAGGGCAAAACCCCCAACTTCCAATTCAACTTAAAATAACCATAACTTCTTCATTTCAACTATGTTTTTGGCGTTCTTTATATGCGCGAAAAGGTATTGAAGACACCAATTATCCTATCTAGTTAATTTTGGCTTAACACATGTCGAACTAAAACCATAATTCACACAAGAAGCCCAACATATAACTTTTCCCGCTTTAACCTTTGGTTCCAACACACAAATCAAGGGCTTAGATCTCATAACCAATATTTTCAACATTAAATAAGGTATAAACTTTACTTCCTCAAAGCCTAAAGCCTTTACTTGATCAAATTACAAACCATAAACCCTAAATTAAGAAACGTCCCGAAACAGAGTGTTACAAGTTGCTTTCGAGATTCACCGAGGAAGAAATTCTTGATGTTGTTTGGTCGTGGGGGGGGGTGATAAAGTGTCTGGCCCTGATGGTTTTTCCTTCAGGTTTGTAAAAGGGTTTTAAGATCTTTTGAAGACAGACATTTGTAGCTTTGTGGAGGAGTTCTTTAATTCGGCTTCTATCCCTAATGGTTGCAATTCTTCTTTCATTACTTTGATCCCAAAAATAGATAACCCCTTGAATTTTAAAGATTACATGTCAATAAGCATAATTAGTGTGCAATATAAAACTATTGCAAAGCTTTTTGCGAACAGACTGGAAATAGTGATCGACGGTCTTGTGAATTCTATGCAATCTGCTTTTGTCGAGGGCAGAAAGATTTTGGATAGTCCTCTCATGGTGAATGAAATTATTCAGTGGTATAAGAGAAAAAAGAAGAATTTAACGATTCTCAAAGTTGATTTTGATAAGGCATATGATTCTGCAGTTGGGATTATCTTCTTCAGGTCACACTACTACAAAAATACCCTTTAATGACATGCATTGCGTGTCATGAAATGCATAGACGACACACAAATGCGTGTCAAGGAAGGCCCTATCATAAAGGAAGACATCACACATTTACGTGTCGTAACCTTACGATGCGCATTTACGACACACATTTACGACACACAATGCGTATCATTAAAGCGCCTGTCAAAAAAGGCCATATCATAAATGAAGATGACACATATTTTTGCGTATCGTAATTTTAAATGTTTAAAACAGATATTTATAGATTTACTAATTTTCAAATTAAATTTGCATTTAATGTCTCATAATAGAAAATAAAATACCATATACAAAAATACAATTCATTGCACAACATTTAATGTCATACAAATAATCGTTCCAATAGTAGACACATGTAATACATCAAATGTGAAAGTAATGAAAGTCATCAACAAATAACAGTCGAATTACAAGAACTTGTTGTCCATCTTCATAGCATCCGAGCTACTTTGCTTGATACGATGCACATCAACAAGACCTGTAAATTTGAATAATGCAACCATTAGATTCACATAAACCAACAAATCCCAATAGATTTATTGGGATTTTATAAAGAGCAACTAAAACCAACTTTTAAGCTTCAACTAAAACAAACTTTTTTCTGATCGTAGGTGTATATTATGTAAAGAGCAATGAAACGAAACCGGAAATGGAAAGGAGTCTCGTTGCTATCATCAACACCAAGCTTCTTTTACCAGACTGCACATGAAAAGTAAAATATTAATAAAAAGAAAAAAAGAAAGTAGATTGTTATTACTTATTACCATGACATGAGAAAAGTGAATAGCAATAATGTTAAAAACTTGTAAATCCCTGAAATGTAACATGTCAAAGATTTGAGTATGGAAATTTGGATGAGAAGACTCGTGTAGCTGCATTGTTGTCCCATTGTATTAAAGTAGACCGTAGTTACAGGAATCATGTGGCCAGACACATTGAGAAGCAGTGTCTACTTGAGTTGCTTCACTGTTAGGGAGTAAAATCAAGAGAAAATGATGTGTTGTAACATAAAGAAATGATATAAAGCAGTGAAAAGTGATTTCAATTTTCGATTTTTTTACATTATTTTTGACATTTAGGTAAAATTTAACAACAACAACTATATACACCATATCATATATCATAGCATCAGATGTCTTTACTACTTACACAATACAACACCTTAGCACTAGTGCATTTGGGTCCACCCTCCCCTCATCATTTCCCGCAACAACACCATATTTATAAGTATTATCACTTTATTAAATATTCCTTGTAAAATTATTATAATTACTTTAAATGATGTAGTTTCTTGTAATTTTTATAAATTTTGGTTGAAGTATTCCATTTGTTTGTAATGGATACTGATATTTGTCTGGATAAAATATTGTATACATAACACATAAGGTTTGTTCTGAAAAAATCATTTGGATGAGACTAAATGACCATTTTACCCTCACATTCCATATAACAAGTTTCACAATAAACACCTTCAGGAGGCTGAGTGAGTTTTCTGTTATGTGGGGATCTTATTTCTTTCTTGAGTTGAGTCAGAAGAAAAAACTCAGAGATATCCAATAATTTAAGGTATACCTGGTTCTATCAACAGCAGATGCTCCAGCATGACCAACAAGTTGTCGCTTCCATGTATATGCAACAATAGCACCATTAGGACAAACTAAAGGCATGTGAAGACCCCAAGAATTACTTATTGACTTAAATGGTTCATTCATAACTCCATAATCGTTTAATTGCCTTCCTAACAAGACTAAACAGATTGAGAAATCACACAGTAAATATATAGCTTAGTAGTTCAGATTTGACCCAAGATAGATGTACATGATTCCTGAAATAAAGTTAAGCTCCATGATTCCTGAGATGAAACCTAATCATTTTGAAGTTCCAAACCGGCTGTAGACTTTGCTCCAGCTGTAATACTAATGTTATCTTATTACATCATTATAAAGTTTTATTACAACTTTCAAAATTTTCCACATTAACTGAAGAATTCAATCCGTTTTACTGTTGACACTTGAGAGTATGTCTAAGCCCCCTATTTTGAGGACATCAGTACAGAGAGTCTGATGAAATACTTGATGCCAAAGATGTATTACAACAACCTTTATATAGGATCTAATGTATTGGTTTTAACATCTTTGCTTCGTGCTTAGACTATGCCTGAGCGAGAGGCGGACCCATGGGTCGTCACACCATCGTGTGATCGTTGTTTTGCAGGGGATTGGAGCATCAACATAGATAATTCAATCGATTTTGAATCGAAGGATCTAAACTTAAAAAACCAAACTGTTTGGAGCAAAGGTTGTACGCTAGCCCTTGAAACATAAACCATAAAACAACGAAACATAAAATTAGTAGTTACCAATAGTTCGAAGATCTTGAAGGTACTGACGCATAGAAGCTCCTTCTTGAAGAATCAAATGCACGGGTTTACCAGTGCTTGATTGTTGAGGATGCTGTCCGACAATAAACAGGGCTTCCAGAAGGCGATCGACACCGAGTCTAATGTCGTCAATGAGTCGCGCAACATGGGCTAAACGATCCATAGCTAAGGCTACTTGTTTCGATATTGAACCGACATCTTGAGATGGCGGAAGTGTGTGCTTAGGTTTCTAGATTCACTCTGAACTCTTAATGCTTATGGGGTTCGATTCTGGTGGCGGCGACTTAGGGCTTGCAAAGAGAAGGGAGAGAGGGGGGGGGGGGGAATGCAGAGATAGAGGAAGACGGGCTGCTTCAAAATGACTATTAGGGTTCTTTGGTAGATGATTTTAGAAGGAGAAGAAGGAGATGCATCAGGCGGGGTGTTTAATTTTTTGGGATGTCATTTCCTCCCCATAGACTATTAAAAAATAGGAGAACGCACCTTCCTAAAAAATATAAAATGACACATTTACACGACACACTTTTTATGATAGGTGCCCTCTGTGTTTTTTTTTGTTAGACACTAATTTTAGGGCACACAAAAATGCGTGTCCACTATCCTTCAAATTGTAGAAAACTGACATTATTTTTAGGACATACAAAAAATGCGTATCATAAATCCGTATGTGTCATTGTTTGAGTGTCATTAAAGGGTTGTTTTCTAGTAGTGTCATATGTTTTATGGGGTTTGATCAGAAATGGATACAATGGATTAAAGCTTGATTGGTGTCTTCCCGTACCTCAATTCTAGTCAATGGATGCCCTACAAAAGAGCTCCCACCTCAAACAAGTCTTCGACAAGGTGATCCGTTATCTCCATTCCTTTTTATTTTGGTTAGGGAAGGGTTAAATGTGGCGTTAGAAGAAGCTGTATGTCATGGTATCTTTCGTGGAGCAGTGATTGGTGATGGAGGTCTTGTGTTGTCCCAACATTTTTATGTGGATGCCGCTTTATTTTTGGGAGAGTGGGATGAACAAAATATAGAAAATTTGGTGGTCGTTCTTAACTACTTCTATTTGGTTTTGGGTCTTAAGTTAAATCTTCATAAATCGAACTTGTAGGGGATTGGTCTTCTTTTCAGCGTGTGGAGGAGTTGGCTGGTATTACTGGGTGTGCTCCCGTTTGTATCCTTTTCTTTTATCTTGGGTTATCGGTTAGGGCTAATATGAACCGTGACGTCAATTGTAATCTGGTGATTCAAAGGTTTCAAAAAAGATTGGCTAATTGGAAGGTGAATTTGCTTTCGATGGGAGGAAGACTCACATTAATAAAGTCTATCCGAAATAGCATTGGTATCTACTATATGTCTGTCTTTAAGATGCTGGAAAATGTGAATACTACGATTGAGTCTTTACGTTCTAGATTTTTTTTGGGAAGTAGTGAGACCAAAAGAAAACCCCCTTGGGTGAAATGGCATGTGGTTCTAAACTCTAAGGAAAAAGGCGGCTTGGGAATTAGAAGTTTAAAGGTTTTCAACTTGGATTTGCTTATTAAATGTCGATGTCGTTTTTATAACGAGGTGGATGCGCTTTGGGCCAAGGTGATTCAAAATATGCATGGTAGTCTAGGGTCGTCTTCTCCTAAACCGAAAGGTGGGGGATGTGGTCTAATCTTGTGAAAGCCTTTAATAAATTAGACGTTCTCCAAATTATTCCCCATTCTTTTTTTGTTAGACGTATTAGAAATGGAAAAAATACTCGGTTCTGGAATGATGTTTGGATTGGAAATGAAAAACTCTCTTCTAAGTATCCTAGACTTTTTGCGCTAGAAAAAGTAAAAGACTGTTGGGTGGCAGATAGGTAGACTGATACATATTGGGTTTGGAGTTGGAGTCATCAACTTCGGGATGTCGAAGGCACACCATCACAACTTGCGACCTTGATTGAGGGTCTCTCTCATGTTTTGTGTGTTGATAGGCCTGACAGTTGGGAGTGGAGTATTGATCAAAGGGAAGGCTTTATTGTTAATAATACTAGAAGATTTATTGATTAAAAAAATCCTTGAAGAGGAAGTTCTTGAGACGAGATGGTGCAAGCTGGTTCCAATCCAACTTAATATTCATATGTGGAGATCCATTTTGGATAGATACCTACTCGAAATAATCTATTGGTTAGGGGTATCGATCTCAACTCCGTGTTATGTCCTCTTTGCTCTGTTATGGTTGAAGATTATGAGCATGTGTTCGCTGGGTGTTATGTGACTAAAGATATTTGGAAAAAGGTTTGTAAGTGGCTTGGCCTTTCTTTTTCTTTGTTCAAAAATATAGCGGAGATTATGGAATGAATGGATGGTATGTCGGGTTCCATTTAAAAAAAAAGTAAGGTTGAAGTAAATGTCATCACAACTATATGGGTTATTTGGTCGTATAGAAATAATGAAGTGTTCAAGTAGTATAACATGAGAATGAGTCATATTTTTTAGAATATAGTTATTCATTCTTTTAGTTGGTTTTCAAATAGAAATAGCAAAAATAATATACTTTGTGCCAGTGGATGCAAAATCCTCTTATTTTTTACACTTTGTAATTGGTTTTTCTTTCTAGCCTCATTCTAGTTCTTTTAATAAAATATATCTGTTCAAAAAAAAAAAAAAAAAAACCCAGCTCGCATGACTAAAGAAAAAAATTTCGTAAAGGTGAGTAAATATTACTTGGTACAATTGGCAATAGGTGAAGGATTATAAGATATAAAGATGAAGTTTAATGTGAGGTAATTTTAGTGAATGCATGTCATATATCATTCGGTCGACCATGTAAATTTGACCGAAAGTCAAACCATGATGGGTATCAAATTACTTACCGGTTCAGAAAAGATGATATCATTATTTAACGCTTGAACTCAGGATATAGATACAATGGCAAGTCATTGAATTACTCAAAAATGTTGAAGATCCAAAAGACAACAAACTCAATTCAATTTACATTTTGTGCTCTTGTTGAAGATTAAAAAAATAAGCTTGAGTATTTTTTTTCAAGGTGTTATAATTAAAAAAATATATTAAAATACTCAGGTTGCAAAGACAAAATAAATTTTGTGTTTTTGTATAACTTCTATTTTGTACCAAAACACGGGGAGCATTCCGGATGTTTATAGATATCCTGTATTATTTTATTTTATTTTACCCTTGTTTACATAGTTAAAATCTACCTTTTAAGAACGAATTATTATTGATTGTGAAAAGCAAAAAACAATTCATTAATATAAGAAATCAATAGTAACTTTTTGGGAAGTACACAAAAATTTTAACTTGTAATAATATACTTTTTTGAAGGTGATGAGGTTTGAACTTTTGGTTTGATATTGTGAGTGGTATCAAATTTCTTCTGGAAAAAATAATTGATTTATATATATATATATATATATATATATATATATATATATATATATATATATATATATATATATATATATATATATATATATATATATGATGCATAAATCTGGATCCTGTAAAAGTAATCGACTAAAATATCTGTACCAAAGAGTAAAGTTGTATGTATCAAAAGGAAGAAAGGAAGACACATGATTTTGCAGAGTCCACAGGCTCAAATCATGAACAAACCACCGTGCATCTCTTTATTCTAATTTTCAATTGAATAATAAAACTCCTTTTAAAAATAAATTATATACAAAAAATTATAGATTTTACATAATCAGGTCATTTAATTTATTCTATGTTTCATATTTTGTAATTTAGACCATATATAAGAATTTCTTGACATCTACCCATTGAATGTTTGTTTTTCCAATTACAGTTTCTCGAGTATTTTAGAAGAAATAACAGAAAAAAAAATCGCGTTTTCAAAGTCTGTTTATAAAGAGTGTATTTTGGCCATAAAATCGTGTTCTTGAGTATTCTTTTTTAAAAATGAGAAAAGCAAAATGAAATGTGTTTTCAATGTCGACTACTAGTGTATTTGTTATTTTCTCTTGGCAAATTCTAAAAAAAGAATATAAACAACTGTAGTTTATATATTTTTGCAAAATGAAATGTGTTTTCAATGTCGACTTCTAGTGTATCTGTTATTTTCTCTTGGCCAAATTCTAAAAAAAATAAAAACAACTTAGTTTAATATATTTTTTATTTAATCACTATCTCATTGTTTTTCAAAGTTACATGTAGTTGGTTTTTCTGAAATAAAAACAAAATCTCAATAGTTAAAATAATAATAAAAAAGGTGGTTAAATGGAAAAAAAAACAAAATTGGAGTGGTTTTTATATAAATTTTCATTTTCTCTTTCAAATATTTGTTGATTTTAATGTCACTATATCATTTTAGTATAACGAAATTTATATATTACTAGTAAAGTTTATTTTTTTTATTTTATTACAAGTTAGGAGGTACGAATTGCATCTTATATAAAACGAGTTTGATATCGGTTCGACCAAATTGCAGAGGTCAAAGGAGCAGCACCCCCTAGTGGGTAAAAACAACATTTTATGAGTGTCTTGATTTGAGATAATTCCTTGAAAGATTATTCCCGTTATCTGAATTTGTGTAACATATACATATGGTCGAAATATCATATTCAGAAAGTGATCACACGATCTTTCAAATATATACAAATTACTCATCGATTTCAAAAACCTTTTTTTCCTACCAAACTCCAACAATATTTTCTCCTAATTTTGGAAAGAAAAATTCCTGTGAATTTTACTAGTGATAAGTTGCCTTTTTTTTTTTACTCTAATTTACTGGCTTTTAAAAGAAAATAAAACATTAATAAAAAGCTAATAAGATACAAGTCTCCTCAAAATTAACAAACATTTGCACAATAATGACATGCTCATCTAACTAGATAATTCATGCAGAACTATAATTTTTAATTATAGTCCGATTCAAAAACATAAATATACATGATAGCTTATTTCTTCTCATTTTTGTTTCTTTTTTCAACATTTCTATATAAAAACTGAAAAATATAGTATTGTGTTTTAGTTATTTTATTGCTTTGTTTGTTTTTATTCTTTTGATACGATAAATTGAAATAAATTTGTCATTTTAACGAACTCGGAGATTTGTTGGTTGGTATTAGGGGTGCAAACGAGCCAAGCTACTCGTGAGCTACTCGAGATCGGATCGTTTAAAGCTCGACTCGAAACCGATTTTAAACGAGCCCGAGCCGAGCTCGAGCTTAATATTAAGCTTGTTTATTAAACGAGCTCGAGCTCAAGCCTATGTCACTAAGCTCGATTAGGCTCGCGAGCCTAAACGAGCCTTTATATAATATAATTTATTATTATTTATATATATTAAAATAAATACATATTAGGGGAATTATGAATTTAGTGTATTAGTAAACGAGCTTTTTAACGAGCTCGAGCCGACCTTAAGCTTATTTAGGCACGTCAGATAAAAACAAGTCGAACCCGAGCCCGAGCCAAGCTTGTATAACTCTTTATGAGCTCGAGCCGAGCTCAGTAAAAGAAAGCTTGAATCGAGCCGAGCTCGAGCTCGAGCCTCATATAACTTAAACGAGCCCGAGCCAAGCATGGCCAGGCTCGGGCTCGGCTCGACTCGTTCGCACCCCTAGTTGGTATATATCAGTTCTTTTTCTTTTGTAAAATTTAACAACAAAAACTATAGAATATAGTATTGTGTTTTAGTTATTTTATTGCTTTGTTTGTTTTTAATTCTTTTGATACACGATAAATTGAAATAAATTTGTCATTTTAACGGAGATTTTTTGGTTGGTATATATCAGTTCTTTTTCTTTTGTAAGATTTAACAACAAAGATATGAAGTAATTTTGACGTTTAGTAAAATAATTAATTACGTAGTTCCTTTAAATTAATTCCTTTACTAAAGAATTTTATTGAAGTAACTTGTAATAACTATTGATTGATGAAGGTAAATGGGTTATACTTCAAATTCTAAACATCTATATATATATATATATATATATATATATATATATATATATATATATATATATATATATATATAAAGAGAGAGAGAGATAGCTCAATTGAGAATTGAGAAAAAAAAAGTTGAGAACAAGGGAATGAATATGGACCTCATTTCGAATCTGATGCTTTTGCATTTCAGCGTACCGGACCGAACAAACAGATCTTATTCATATATTAATACGTATATTTATATATGAATATGTATATGTATTCATATATGAATATGTATATTCATATATATGAATAAGTGTATTCATATATAAATACGTATATTTATATATGAATAAGTATATGAACAAATGATTATTCATATATGAATCTGGTGGTGGAGGTGGTGGAGGTGACGATGGTTGTTGTTGTTGGTTGGTGACAGAAAGGAGATGGTTGATTCATATATAAATATACTTACATTTATATTCATATATGAATATTACTCATCATCCGTCGCGTCGGTACGACAGAGCGTTTTGCGGCAAAAATAAATAATTGGTTGACAATGATTCTATAATTCTCAACCTTTGTTTTTTTCTCAACTGAATTTACCCATCTCTCTCTCTCTCTCTTATATATATATATATATATATATATATATATATATATATATATATATACACACACATTAATTTGTTTGATACGGTATTATCGTGATATTTAAAGTTTTGTACCATTACGAACCATGATTAATGAATTGGTAAGGGAATACCAACAAAACATGTTGAGTACCAACCTTTTTGATTTGTTTAGTAACGTGTTTGTTGGCTTCTCATTGTATATTTTCTGAAGTCCTAAGAAACAAGCAATATAATTAGAATAATTTTTTTTGTTGGTCTATTTGTCAAGAAATACTCTGTATGGGTAACTTAGGCTAAAGAAAAACTTAGTTAGACATATTAAATGATAAAAAAATAAGATCATACTACATTTATCATCAAAATAAATAATTTGACAAATAATAATATTCAATATGTAATATGAGTTTCAACTTAAAACTTTATTTTCAACCGTACTTTAGATAAATCAAATCAACTAGAGATGTTGTTGAAGGTTTCTTGGAGTATGTAGACACAAAAGTACAATTATGTACGGAGACTCCCATTTTGTTTGAAAGAATAAACATTACACCAATAATGCAAAATATGAGTTAAAAACTAAAAGAAATTTTGAGAATTAATTTCCATTAATCATGAAACCTATAGTTAGCCCAAATAATCAAGATTTTATGGTATTGCCAAAAATATATCTTCGAATATGTTTGTAAAAAGTACATTTCGATGGGATTGTTAGAAAGATGTATTTTGATGGTTCAAGCATATACATTCGAGGCAACCACGGTTATGATTAGGAGGGTGGAGACAGTAATTGACCGAGTGTTAAAGAATGAGAGGATGCCCAATAAGAAAATGAGAGGATATTATTAGTTTTAAACTTGAAAGAGTCGTCCCTTATCAAGGATATGAGTTCAAACAAGAATATGCAAAGGTACAGAATGAAGGCTATGGAATACTTTAGGAGTTGCTAGGAGCTAGTTTCTTAATGGTTGTGCTTACCATACATTACTTTTCGTATGTCATGGTTCCACCTATATTGTTATTATATGTCTTTATTGTATCTATATACTTATAAATGATCTTATATACTTACAACTTGATTTATGGTATTTTTTTTCCTTTAAGATCACCTAATATGAGATCTAATGGAATTTAATGTGACCAACGTTCACCTAACCAACAACGAATGGAATAAAAAAACTAATCAAATCGAATTTTTCAAACAAAACACTAAATAAATTTAAGCATGTGAAGAACACAAGGATTTATCGTGGTTCCACCATCAATACAATGATGTACGTCATAGGATAGAAGGACAATATTTATTATTTGGAGAACAAAAAATATAATAACTACTAACATTATATCAAACTGATAAATAAACAGCTCGTTGAAACTAGCATCTAAACTAATTACTCGAAAATACTTTATAAACTCTCTAATTTTTATCTCAAAACAGAGCTCATATTTTTTTTTATAGAAAACATTAGAGTAAGACCTATATTTATTGAAAAAAAAAATAAAAGAAATTTGGATTAAAATAAAAACTCTAGTTGGTTTCTATAATTGTAGATAATTTCGTAAAAACAATTTCCTTATAATCCATAATACCTAAAAATAGAAGGTCTATGGGTTTCCAAATAACAAAAAGAGTAAATTACATTTTTGATCCTCGCGTTTATTCAAAAAAAAAAAAAAAAAAAAAAAAATAGGTTGAAGTCCTAAATAGTTCACTCTTTCAATTGATGCCACATTACAAACGTTGTCAGGATTTGGGTTCATCACAAATAGTTGTTAGGTTTATGATGTCAAATTATTACTGCACCTAATTTTACCTATTATCTAACTAGCTATTCGATTAAAGGTAGTTGTACCTTTTCGCAAATAGTATAGTACAAACAGTCGGGTATCGATCACATGGAACGGTTTAGTTAACTAATTTACCTACTAAAAATTAATTTAAAAACAAGCAAAAGTTAAATTGGGTTTTATATGATTTTACGAGTTCAAACAAACTTCACTACCTAATTATCAAATTCAGTCAATTACTAAAACACTCTTGTTTAGTTTGAATCGACTTCTCCTGAATGGTTAGCTACTAATTATGGATAGTTCACGTTGGTTACCGATATTTATATTATTAGTAATTAAAGTCCAAATTTACTAATGTTTAACTAATTCATGTAGAACTATGCATGATCATAGATAATTTAACACAAAATCAATTATGAATATTGAATGGAGCTATGTAAGATTGATTAAACAAACCCAATTATAGTCACAATATATGTTCTCCGGCACATCCAAATTTAATAACTTTAATTACTTATCTAAGATTGGTTCGATCCTAGCTCTAGTAATCTAATGGTCACTAAATTACTAGGTGTCAAGTTCATGTAATTTAATATTCACTAAGCTACACAGAAACTTGATTTCAAGCAATTTAAGTATCAAATATTAGCATGCTAGGTATTAACAATCAAACACAAACATTTAACCAACTAGCAAAATCCATATCTAATAAACTAATCCATGACTTGAAGTTTCATCTAGCTAAACAGAAGCAGCTAGATTCAGCTACTCATGGCTGAATTCAAACACACAAATTCAATGATTAAAAACATAGTCAATTGTACCAAATTAAAAGTGGAAGTTATGATCTTCAACTCCTTCTTCTTCCTTGGGTGCTAAAACTTGACTCTTCAGGCTTATTTGACTTCAGAAATCGTCTTCTAAAACCTCCAAATATCGAGAACCTCCCTAAAATCGTAAGTACCAAGGATATATATAGTTTTCGTGATTTTTGCACTCCACTCTGACTTCCCGTTTATTCATCTTCTAGAAACACCCACTCCACGTCGTGTAAGTGAAGTCCAAGATGTGGATTGAGCTTTTCACTGGGATTTTCTTCTTTTAATTCTTCAATCCTCCAAAGTTCCGCTTCTTGTCACTTTTGGTCCTTATTCTTGAAGATTGCTCCTTTTGGCTGCAAAATACAATTCAATCTTATAAGTACCACTTATCTTTGCAAATAACCAAAATATTAATCAATATGTATTAAAATATTGCCTAAAAATGTGTATAAATATGGCAATATCAAATACCCCACACTTATCTTTTGCTTGCCCTCAAGTAAAACTAATTAATTTTTAAGTTAAATTCTCATTACCAACATCACATAAGGCAATCCATTTTGAACTCAGCCATTATACCAAGACCGCAATGCGCATATTTGTGTCTAAGGTTCATAAATACTTACCAATCCTAAATTTGAACTCAACCATTATACCAAGACCGCAATGCGCATATTTGTGTCTAAGGTTCATAAATACTTCCCAATCCTAAATACTCACAATCCTTATGAACTTCACCCCTTAGCTTATACGAGACTCATTTCTGCAACCCTCTGAATCAATCCTCATGAATCTTTGTTAACCTCAAGGTATTTTTGTTAAGCTGCCCAAGCGTACATAATCTAGAAAAATTACAACTTTTGATACCACAATGGAGCTCTTGGAATTCTTCACTTCTTTGATATTTGCTTTTTGATTTCTTTGAATTCACCACATTTTTGTTTAATTTTTGGCGTCTTCAACTTTTGATTCTTCAGAATTTTTGATCTTTTGATCTTCATACTTTAACAGCTCCAAAAATTCTTACAAAAACTTTTTGGTAATTTCTCTCTCTTTTTTTATATATAACTCACTTTTTTCGCTCAATTCCTACATGCTTAAGCAATGGAGCTTAACTTCAACCTTTATTGGTTAGAGGTATTAGTCTAAGTGCAATGACTACATAAGCTCTCCTGGATAGATTTCAGGTACATGCTGCAAAACTTATTATGCCATATAAACTACCATATTACCTTTCATATCTCATGACTTTTCACTAAGACTTGAGAAGCCACAAATATACTATAACATGTGTTGGCTCAATTAAACATTTGAGCTCGCATCGGATCATCCTACGCAACACTAACAACTTAAGTTTTTAATTATTACGAGATTCAATTTTTAGATTATTATTTCAAATCTATTTCTAAATTTTTAAATTCCTAGCAATTTTTAATTTAAATTCTTTTTTCGACCCCTACCCCACACTTATTTCATACAATGCCCTCATTGTATGCATAAAATAATTTAAAAGCAATATACGGGAGAAAAAGGAACAGACTCCCCTGGAAAGTAGTGGCGAGATCGAATTCTAAACGCGTGTGGAAAACTTGAACAACTTGAGTATGTGACCGGAACTTGGACTTCATCGATATGTGTGAATGTGCCGGAAAAATGTGAATCAACAACTTGCATCTTCAAAAAGTGTGGTGCATAAGATCTTCAAAGCATAGCATCTCAATGTTGGAAAGCATACGCCACATTGTAAAGTTGAAAGAGTAGAATAAAAGCGCCATTTTTTAATGCTCTCGACGTGGTAAGAATGGGCACGACGTGGTGTCGAACTAAATCGATTTCTGAATCTTGATGGCATCGAGCTCATGACGTGAGGTATAAAGGTTCACGTCGTGAGGACTGGGTCTTCACAGATTGCAGTTTTGCAAAAACTCTTCTATTCAAGTGAACTTCTTAATGAAATAAGACTCTTCTAATAACTCTTATGTTTCTGGACCCTTCCTTTCTGGAATCTCTTTCCTCTCATAATATTGACCCCACACTTATTAAAGATTATGGGCTTTGAATCGTATCTCAAAATCACACGGCTCTTCTCGTACGCTCTTATCTCTATTCTCTCATTTTTCTCTTCTCTCACGATATTCTAAAAAAAATCTGCAACAAAAAGACTTATGGTGGAAAATAGAAAAACAACCATCACACAATTCGGTTACAAGTTTTTAAACATACCAAATAAAAACTAAAAAATACTAATACACACAAAAAATAAAAAAGAAAATAAAAACTAAAAACTAAAATAGAAATAAAAGGATATAAATTCTTCAAACATCGGGTTGCCTCCCGATAAGGGCTTCTTTTTGTGCGATTCTTGAGCTGGACTCCCAACTTAATATATTGTCAATCTGCTCGTTACTAATTTATCCGTTTTATTGAACACTCTTTTTAGACCAACTTGTAAAATTTGACTTCTCGTTTTTATTTTTGGCCAAACAAGCGAGCATCTATTTAGTCCCAGAAAATTAAAAATTGTGAGGACCGGTTGGTCGCTTGTTAGAAAAGGATCGTTCTTCAGAACCTTCTTCAAAGATGGAATTGTCACCGCATGTGTTGAAACACAAACCGAACTATCAGGAGCTTGCGCCGTGGTAATGATCATATCGTGATGTTGTTCTTGAATTTCTGGTTGTTTTTGTTCTTCGTCCGAGCATTCTGCTAGCAAACTTTCCAGCTTCTCCAATATTCTTTCTGGATGAAATTTCTCCTCTTTTATCTCTAGCTCATATATCTCGGCTTGTTCTGGTTCGTCTGGAAAGACGTAGTCTAACCATCTTCCAAACTTCTTCAAATCTTCGTCCGAATCATAACCATCATTTTCTCGCTCTAATTCATGTTCCACTTTCTCAAGAAAAGCGTCAAAAGCATCAAGATTTGGAAAATACATAAAAAAACGAACAAAAACAAAATAAATAAAAACTGAAAACTAGTAAACTCACTTCGTGAGAGATGAATCTCATGTCGAGAGAACTGTAAAATCAGAAAAATTAATTTTTGCAGAAAATTAACTTTTTGCGGTTTTTACCCCACAAAAGGGATCGATTAACCTAAAACAATTAAATTAAAAACTAAAATAGCCCTTCCCCGTGACTTTTTAAAGTCCACGTCGTGGATTTCTATTTCACGTCGTGAATTTTCTAGATGGGCTAACTGTCGGGTCAGATCAAACGAAACACGAGGTGGGCCTTGGACCCACGACGTGTTGTCGCTACTTTCATCAAAAATCCAAACTTTTGTTCTTAAAACTTCAATTTATTTACCACTCAATACTTATGAACCCCACACTTGATTTTTACCATTTTCTAAAAATATTAAGGTGACTTGATGATTAATAAGTTTAATATCCTAACATTCAATTAAAAATAAAAAAATTAAAAATGCAAAAGAAAAAATTGCAAACCGAACTCGGGTTGCCTCCAGAGAAGCGCTTCTTTTTGTTGGAGTCATAAGCCGGACTCCGTGCCGCCTTACATTGACTTTTCAGGTGTGTCCATCACCAATTGCACCTTTTGCTCCTTCAATCATTTCTTGTATGCTTGAACTCGACGAAGATAGGCCTTTTTAGAATATTCCTTTTTACCCTTAGCTTCACCCTCTTCAAGCTTTCTTTTCAATCCCTTATTTACCATAAGTTTATTTCCCTCTCTTTCTTCATTCTTTAGCTCCATAGGTACCACCTTCTTGTCCAAAGTTAGTCGTTTTTCTTCTGAAGTAACCTCTTCCTCATCATTCGATACTAAGTCTTCTTCACTCTCCTTACTCACCCAAGATGTTGGAGTTTTGTAAGCAAATACTTCAAAAACTGTCTGAATGGATGCTCTTTGCTTCGTACGTTTGACTTGTTGAATTGACTGAATTTCTTCTTCCTTTATCTTTTCCAACTCCTCAAGTTCATTTCCTTCATCTATGTTGAAAACTTCACCTTGAGCACAATCATTTTGAAAACCATCTTCCACTCCAAAGGTAACTTCTTCATCTCCAACTCTCAAAGTAAGTTTAGATTCACGAATGTCAACCAAGGCTCTAGCAGTATTGGGTAAAGGGCGACCAAGAATTATTTGGACATTGGTATCTTCTTTCATATCCAAAATAACAAAATCAATTGGAAAAACAAATTTCCCAATTTTGACCAATATATCCTCCACTATTCCTTGAGGATGAGTCACTGAACGATTAGCCATGTGAATCGTCATTCTAGTAGCCTTTAAATCCGGAGGATTTAGCTTTTGATAGAATGAGTAAGGCATTAAATTTATGCTTGCCCCCGAATCGGCTAAAGCATAAGTCTTCATGTTATTTCCAAATTCACACGGAAGAGTGAGGCGTCCAGGATCTCCCATTTTCTTTGGGAATTCTCCCAATATCACTTTAGAACTCTGCTCACTAAGGATTACCTTGGAATTCTTCTCTAATTGTTGGCGGGTATTGAGTAAGTCTTGCAAAAACTTAGCATATTTAGGAACTTGGGACAATGAATCGATAAAAGAAGTATTTATTGGAATATCCTTTACTTGCTTCATAAATTTCGATTGCTCCTGCTCCAATGGATGAATTCTTACTCAAGAAGGAAATGGAAGCGGAGGAAGAAAAACACGAGTATCATCAAAAAATTTCTGATCAGACTGTCTCCACGTCGTGGTCTCGGTATTTCAGCAATCACATTTTCCTTGATTTTTGACTTCTTTGGCTTTGGTACGGGCTGATGTGGCTCGACTTCTAGAGCTTCTAAGAACTCAGAGATGGTATCTTCTTCAATCTCGATCACCATTACTTGCGGTTGAGGCTTTTTGTCGGGAATTTTTGGAGAGAGCCTTTCATTAACCAAAGTGGTTAATTGTACAAGTTGAGCTTCGATGTTTTGGATCGATGCTTGATTATTTCTTAGCAAAGCTTGCTGGCCCCTCATGATATTTTGATGGTCTCTTATCACCACATCGGTCTCATCATGTCTTTTCTCCGAAGCCTCCATGAATCTGGTTAACATGGACTCAAGATCAACTTTCTTTTCAGGTGGTGGTTGCTCTTTTTGGTAGTATCCTCGGCCAGTCTGCCTATATTTTTCTTCTTTTTGCTTCTTATATTCATCATATGGCAACCACTCTTTCTTTGGCTTCCTCCAATCTTCATCATATTTGTCTCCACTTGAGTAACAAACTTAAACCTTCTTATTCCCGTTCTCATCCAAGTAGCAATCATTGGTTAAATGAGGACCATTGCATCTTTCACAACCAACTCGAATAACATGTATGGGTTGGTCCATCTTTGTCATCCTTCGGTCCATAGTGTTTAGCATAGCTAGAACAACAACCCTATCTTCAGAAGTGCCACTCCCAATTCCCTTCGCTCCATCATGTCTAGGATTGTGATACTCACGCGAATGCTTGGAAAACTCTTCAATTAATTCCTTGATTTCTGTTGGATTTTTCTTGGTTAGCGGCCCTTGAGAATCAAGGAGTTGCCTTTTCATGACATTAACCCCATCATAAAAGATTGATACTTCTTGTTGCTCATTCAAATCATTTTGGGGACAATTTCTTATCAATCCTTTGTAGCGTTCCCATGCTTCGTAAAGTGACTCACCCGGTTGTTGCTCGAAATTTGCTATAGCTTTCTTGAGTTTAACAACCTTGGAAGGTGGGCAAAAGTGTTCTAAAAATTGCTCACGCATTTGTGCCCAAGTTGTAATTGCACTGGGTGGAAGTGTCTTCAACCAATCTTTAGCGGCCCCTTTGAAAGTGACAGGTAGCATTCTAAGTAAAACTGTAGTGCGTGGAACATTTGGGATGTTGAAGTAATCAACAACGTCATTGACTTCATCAAGGTGTTTGTAAGAATCCTCATGATCTTTCCCGGAAAATGGAACTTCCTTAAGTGTGGACATAATGTGTCCCTTCAGCTTGAATGTTGATGCAGTTGGAATTGCAGGTTACACTAGACCGAGACCGGTGTCCTCTCGGATTCTCTTCTTATATGCCTCCATAGACATATCCAAAAAGTTTTTCATCTCATTTTTCGGCTCGTCTTCGGGTTCATTTCTTTCTAATTCGAATTTCGGTTCGGTCTCATAATCGGAATCTTGTGGATTAAGATTTTGCTCAAAGGTTTCTAACTTGCTTTCGTTCTTTGAGGAATTGCTTGATTCAACCACGTTCTTCCCTTTCTTCTTTCCGAAAACTGATTTAAGGTCTTTGAAAGGTGACTTCTTTGGTGGGTTGGTTTCTCCTAAGTTTTTATCCGTCTTTTTGTGAAGGGCTGACTTTGGATCTTCAAGCGGTGGTATCAAATGTGTGTTAGATCCACGGGTCATGAACTGCTACAACAAAAAAAAATAAAAACGTAAAAACGAACAAAAACTACTTAAAAGTTCCTACTGACTGCTCACCACGACGTGACAAGGGATACCACGTCGTGTTGTCGTAGAAAATCTAAACAGAAACGAAAAACAAAAATAAACGTGAAATACCCAAATTCACGTCGTAAGCTTAAGGCCCATGTCGTGACTTCAATAAAAAAACTAATACTCAAAATTTAACTTTTTGCAGGTTTTATCCCGAAACTTGATTTCAAGCAATTTAAGTATCAAATATTAGCATGCTAGGTATTAACAATCAAACACAAACATTTAACCAACTAGAAAAATCCATATCTAATAAACTAATCCATGACTTGAAGTTTCATCTAGCTAAACAGAAGCAGCTAGATTCAGCTACTCATGGATGAATTCAAACACACATTTTTAATGATTAAAAACATAGTCAATTATACCAAATTATAAGTGGAAGTTGTGATCTTCAACTCCTTCTTCTTCCTTGGGTGCTAAAACTTAACTCTTCTGGCTTATTTGACTTCAGAAATCATCTTCTAAAACCTCCAAATCTCCAGAACCTCCCTAAAATCGTATGTACCAAGGATATATATATATATATATATATATATATATATATATATATATATATATATATATATATATATAGTTTTCATGATTTTTGCACTCCACGTCGTGAAGTAAGACTTCACGTCGTGAATTAGGGTGAATCCTTATCGGGCAAGGACTCTGACTTCCGGTGTACTCATCTTCTAGAAACACCCACTCCACGTCGTGTAAGTGAAGTCCACGACGTGGATTGAGCTTTTCGCTGACATTTTCTTCTTTTAATTCTTCAATCCTCCAAAGTTCCGCTTCTTGTCGCTTTTGGTCCTTATTCTTCAAGATTGCTACTTTTGGTTGCAAAATACAATTCAATCTTATAAGTAGCACTTATCTTTGCAAATAACCAAAATATTAATCAAAATATATTAAAATATTACCTAAAAATATGTATAAATATGGCAATATCAATGCCATTTAAAGTTGTATGTGTCCTTCAGGAGAGATATTTTTTCTCCTTTATGTTTCTCTCTTCATGTTCCCTCTATGCTTGTAAGTCTTCTGAGTATTACTACCACTTTCCATGATAATTAGAATCATGATTAAACCCTTGTCATCTTCTTCATCTTCCTTCTTGCTCTATTCTAGGAAAAAAACGCCTATATTCCCAAAGTCCAAACTATAATGTAATGATATTGAGCGTGTGGAATGTTCACCCAAAAAACAAAATATGATGTTGAATAAATATACACTATGTGTGTATTATTCTTTGATCTTTTTATGACCTTTTTATTTGTTGATACTTGTTCGCTGATTTTTTTTGTTTGTTTTTGGTTTCTTGACTAACAGATCGCAAATCATCATAAGTCATTTAAAATTTATGTAATTGTCAAATCAAAGAACTCTCAAATTGGACACCTATAGAATATGTTCAAAACCCAATGGTTGAATTCGATCAAAGTAGGAAACTTTCTTTGGAATGGATGGAACAAGTGAATGATCAGACTCAATCTTAATACTCAATGATCTTAAATGAGGTGAATGTTACATAAAAGGAAGGTTTTAAAGAATCAAATATAATGGTGGAGGATCATAACACACTTATATAGAATGTTGGTTACATTGACAAAAACAATGATTGTAGGGAATGACATGACATGAAGTTCGACTCATTTTATGGTTATGAAACTAAATTTCATGAGAATGTTCCCTAACATGCTGAACTAGAATATAAAGATGATGTTGATTCGGTAGGTACTGATTATAATGATAGTCAAGTTGTTTTAATATGGAGAACAAAATTTACAAAGTATAAATGGACACGAATGAATTTAACCATTTTACTGATTCCGAATACGAGTGTTTGAGAATGCTAAAAGATAATGATAAAGTACATGATAATGTTGAAGCTGAAGGAGGGGAGTTGCATTTGCAGGAAAATGAGAATTTAATGGAATGTCGTGTAGACACCCCTCGTAAGGGCTATTTAAAATAATGATCTAAAACAAGTCTTAAAGTACATTTTAATAAAATGATAATCATTTATGAAAATTTACAGATAAAGGTCCCAAAAGGTCAAGTGCTTAACATTTACAAAGGTTTTAAGTGCTTAGGCATACAATGTGTAAAAAATGACCAAGAGACAAGGTAAAGTAAACAACCTTAAATATATTTTAAGTCTTAAATACAACATTTTCTAAATATACAACATCTAAATCCATCTTTGGTTTTTAGTTAGAGCCCTCACTGGAAGTATAAGGAATTGGCATATTACTTGGACAATGTAAACCCTAATTTATTTTCAAAATTATCAAAAGAATAATATAAAATCGTCATTTGGGGAAAGAAACATTCAAATGAAAGCATTTCAAAATATCATCAAATCATCAATATTAGATAAAAAAACTTTTAGGATGCAATGCTTATGATTCTGAATGCCACCCCAAATCATCTCATGTACAAATTACCTCATGCATCATACACATGGGAAATAATTAATATCAAGGTAAAATATAGAACATTCTACATATGTGGACTATATGCACCTCATTCATAATTGGTCACACGAGCCATCAACCCATTCTAATTGAATGCCCGTGCTTTATGAACAAAAACATTGATTTCACAACAATAGTATTGTCCCTATTTATAAACCCTTTTATGAATTCAATTTCATGAATGCACACATATTATGTATAATATTCTCATAGAGTATTCATGTAGTATTTCCAAGTAAAAAAAGATTTAGTGCGAAAAAGTATAATGTAAGACATGTATTATTGGGTAATAAACTCACATCAAAGTGTGTAGTAGCATTCAATAAGCTCCTCAAGGTATATGAAGGATCCATGAATACCTCAAGTGTATACTAACATACCAAAAGCTTTTGAAAGTATATGAAGGGTTCAAAAACACCTATAAATATTTAATTATGTAAAATACCATACTTAATTAACCTTAATTACTCTATTTAGGTTCACATATACTAAACCTTTTAAAATACCACATATGACCTTTAGAAAACATTGGGAGAACCTCCAATGACTACCAAAATTAATATAGACAAAAATCAACCGAGACAAGGACCACTCGCAAGTTTTTCAACTGTTGTTGAATGTGTTCAATAGTTGATCAAAAACTAATAAAACGCATAGAAATGCATTCATGTATGATTATCAAGTATGTTCTTGATTAATCTTCCTCGATATATCACAAATATAAATAGTAAGCGAGTTTTCAAAGGAGAAAACATACATGAATAAAAATCTTTTCAGATTTAAGCCTACATCTCATAGTAAGAATCTTCTTTCTTATAAGATAATTACGTAGTGCGATTTAATTATAAATCAAGATGACTCTTGTGTTTTCTATAAAGTTAGTGGGAACACAATAACATTCCTAATCTTATATGTAGTCAACATACAAATTCTTTGAATAAAGATCTATATAGATATATCATGGCAACTTAAGAGATTAAGTAAAATTACATTAATTGTCAATACCACATGACATGATTTTGGGCATCCCTCAAAATCCTAGTACAAAATTTTGAACTAGACAATATGATCGTATTCCATATGTTGTTACAATTGGATTAATCATATATATATATATGTCATGATTATGCATGAAGTCCATATATTTCATATGCTTAAAACATGACGAATAAATACAAGTATAATCTGAGAATAAGTCATGGTATGATTTATAGGAACATTCTAAAGTACTTGCGAGAACTAGAGAAATATTCCTAGTCTACGGAGTATTTCAAAGAAATTTGTATTTAAGATGTTACACATTTGCTAAACTTCCAAATAGATTGAGATGATTCTCACAATTGGGCATGTCCTTATTACGAATGAATAGAAAGTTACATGGATAGTAGTTCTATGTAGATTTTAAATACAGTTACACATTAGAGTTAGAGTACATTGTTGTTCGGGGAACCACATATGAAGATACTTAAATATTTAGTTCATTATGACCGTGACTAATCCCATTACACAAGTATTGGTATCTAAGTTATATTTAAGCATCTAATACATCCTCAATAGTTTTCTCTATATATGAGTTATATATATAAAACTAAAAATGTTTGTATTCGCAAAGTTTATACAAATCAAGTTTGTCTAATATTCTTAAAAAAGTTCCTTCATTAGCTAAAGCATGAAAGTCACGTTGGTGCTATAGAATCTTGTTGACCTAAGTGGTTGTATTTAATTGAAATTTAGTATTTTCATATTGGAACAGTACAAGCAACATATATTGTAACGAGTTGATATATTGGATATAGTCTTTCATTAAATAATTGTTGTGTTCTATATTAGCATGTTTAATCCTTAAATAACTTGGTTATTCTAAATGTCCACAATCGTTCATACTTGTGGGAGCATCTATTAGGTAAGACTAATATGAATTGATTGGTTGATTATCATAGAGATGAAATAGCAAGAGTTGCTACCAACTTCGTAGGTACTTGATTAGAGAACACGTATTAGACCTGAACCACATCAAAATCACTTTTTGGATCGTCGTCATAAGTGATGTTTGATAAGAGGTTGTATATTTGTATTCTTCGACCTGAGACACATATTTGGGACTTAAGTGTAGGAATTGTTGTGCTTTGACATGGTTTAACGTTGTTCCATAAAAGGCAGTTATAAGGGCCATCGTAGGGTATACCATGAACTACATGATAGGTGTATGTTGTCAAGATGGGATTTGTTCCTCTTATTCATTGAGAGTTAGACATCTAAGGCCTTACTAAAAGTTAAGCACTAAATGAGACTGATCGCGATCCATATGTCATGTTCAACATGATGTCTGAGACAAAGGAATAACTGATACCACACATTTTGTGACAATTGTAGCTTTTGAGCTACTGGAATTGGTTGTTGATGAGTTGGAAGCCTTCGTGTGTTGTTAGGGTAGTAGCCCATTGCTAGACGCCGACTATTGTCTGTGTCAGTCTATAATGAATCGTGTGCAAGTGAGAGATTGTTGGATCTATATGTTCAAGAATTATTATTGAGTGATATTGCTAATGACATATGATCCTATAGGGTCACACCTTAATCAAGTTGGTACTTGTTGAATATTTATTAAGTATTTGATTATTAATAAATAAATTCAACTCTTGTATTTAATTAGAGAATTATTATTGTTTTATGAAAATAATAATTAAAGAAACAACAAACTAGTTATTATTTCATATTTTATGGTAAATAAGTCATGCACAACGTTTTGGACACTTTGGCTAACCATGACTTAACTTACTAGTTAGTGTTTTATCGTTGAAGAAACTTGGAGACAATTTTTGTCTTTTTATTCCCTTGTGGCCAAAAATTTAGTGGCATGGGAGGTTGCTTGTCAACCTCCCTCCACTTGTTCCCCATGTTTTCTTTAGTAGCCAATACTTTATATTTAAATAATGTGTAGACTTTACTTTTCATGGGAGTATTTAAAGGAGTGTTTTGCATGAAAAAACACTTCTTCCTTGCTTAGAAATCTCTTCAAAATCGTAGCCTACGCTTCTCTCTCACCTTGCTCTCTTTTGAAGTTAGTTTTGGTGATTAAAGGCTCCTTGAGTTATCTCATTTAGTGCTTACTTGTGTTAAATGCTTAAAGGCTTAAGATACTCAATAATACAAGAAGTAACTAACATTCTAAAGTACCTTAATCTTGATGGTGGATACTTGTAGAGAAGATCATCCGCGTTGATCTTTCTTTCTTCATCAACACCCCAAAACCAAGTGGGTTTGAAGGCTCCAAAGTTTGTTATTCTAAAAGACAATATGGTTGGTTTTAATATTATTGTAACCTATTTAAAAAGATCCTTGGTGGTTTTGTTTTTGAAATATCTCGAAAATAATATTTATTATTTTTAAAGCTTCTGTTGCGGGTTTTAATGAAAAACTCTCTTATATTTTGTATCAAAACCCATGATTGAAAAGATAAGAATTATAAGAATCTAGTTTGTTAATTAATTAAGCCTTTAATTAATTAAATGAAACTTGTAAACCTAATAAGGCTTAAGTGTAAGAATCTGAAAGTTAGAAATTACCAAACGTAAGGGCAATAACTTAGTGGCCAAGTATTATCTCTTAGGGGTTTGAATCTTTCCATATAAACAGCGGGCTTAATAACTAGATTCAAGAGCTGATCCCAAGTGAGAAAAATCTAAGAAATTCGACTATCCTCTCCCCTTCTCTAAAATCTCAACCCGCTTCTTTGACACGTCGTGCGGGCTTGCTTGATGTGTCGTGTAATTCGCACAGCAGCCCTAATTGATTAGGATTTGTGTTGATGGCTATTTTGGAGGATACCAATGTTGCTGATTTGTTCCTTGGGTGTGACTACATCAAAGGGATACTCTTTTGGATCCTACCATCATCAGATTAACTTGATAGACGCAAGAAAACAAAGGCTACAATGTAAGTGTTCTTTTATTTTTGTGGTTGATCTTTATTGTTGCTTTAGATTGGTTAAACATGGATCCAACTTTAGGTTCATGAGTTAATTTTATTATATGCTTTTTGTGCCTTTGTAGCCTTTACGATCCTTATAACCCAACAATATTATAATAATTCAAGCTAGAAAAAATTTCATAACATCAAAGGAAGACTAAAATTCAGATTCCATGGAAACTAGGGCTAGGAAATACTCAAAACAATTATTATCATAATTCAAGCTAGAAAAAAATTCCATATCATCAAAGGAAGACTAAAATTCAGATTCCATAGAAACCAGGGCTATGAAATCCTCATAACAACTCAATGGAAGCTTGAATTTATACAAAACACGGGGAACACTATAATACTGCATATGAACCTTCAATAATGATAGAATAATTTGAGTTAGATTAGTTAACAACCAAATATCTCAAATCAATCCATGGAAATAAAATCCAAGAAATTAAGGTTAGAAATCCCCAAAAATTCCATCAAATCACCAACCAAACATCTATACATCTAGAAGTTGTTGATTAGAGATTGACTACCATAGGAGAGTAGAGTTAAAAAGTCTATTAGAATCGATTGCTTTGGATTACTAATATATCATGACTTATTAGAAACAGTTTTAGACGGATAACAATTGCATTAAAGCTGCTATAATGTAACACATGTGTTCTAGATTGGTTTAGCTTAATATCTATCAGTGACCAAAGATGGAGTTTTGGGAAAAACAGTGTGCCACAACGTGGTGCAAGGATGCCCATAACATGACATGTAATAAATGGAATGCGTGTTTTAATGAGTGTCACGGCGTGACAATAGGTTGGCCACGACGTGGCAGCTGTTCTGGCCCAAGCCCATAATTTTTGGGTTTCCTCCCATATTTAAGCAACATTTCCTGAGGATTAGGGCATCCTCTTCAACCTCCAACCCTCTACCTCAAAACCCTAGCCTCCCACAGAGAGTTTTGGTTCATTTTGGTATTCTTGGTGCCTTGAAGAAGAATAAGAAGAATAAGGTGTTTTGGTGCATTAATCCAACAAGAAACTTCATCGTCACCGTCTTGAGCATATTCTGGACCCTTGTGAGTATTCAAGTTCCAAGCTTTCTAGTTTGTGCTTCTAGATCTAGGGTTCTTGTCCCTTTTCTTCATTTTATGAGAGTTAGAAGGAATGGATTCCATAAATTTGGCAACTTTATGGATCCTTGAGGCCCATTTGAAGTTATATGTCCCAGATCTAGTGTTCCTTGGTGTATTTGGCATCATTCTTAAGTTTGAGCCCTTTCTCTTCCTTGGTTTGGACCTATTTTGGATGAGACATGCATTGGACATGCATGTCCATAAATCACATATTTTTATTGGTGTATTTTTGGGTATGAAAGTCTTTTGAAATGTTTGGTTGGGTGACTTGATTGATTAATAGCTTAATGAGTTAACTCTTGTCTCAAGATGCCATTAAGGACTTAGGGTTAGTAGTTTTATTTTATTGGAATGACTTAAGGGATAAAGTTGGAAACTTTATCCATTAAGACCTTGGGATGTACCAGATATGAGCTTTGGAGCTCTTGGATTTGTTGGAAAACAACTTAATATGTTAAGCTGTTCAGACCAGTCCCCACGACGTAGCCTCAGGCTACCACAGCATGGCGACTGGGTAAGGATTCGACTGTTTTGTCTTCAAGCTACCACGACGTGGTGATTCGCTGAGGTAATTTTTGGGTTATTGACTTTGAGGGTTGACCTTGGACCGTTGACTAGCTGACTTGGGTTGACTTTAGGTCAAGATTTCTGGATTTAGTGTGTAGACTAAGGTTGGAGCATGTATGTTTTGATAGAAGTATTGTAGCATTTGTTACAGAGCATTGAGTTGTGGTTTACCTGATCTCGTGAGTCAAGTGAGTCTTCTCACTATACTATGTAGGATGTTGTTGTGTTTGTGGTACTTGAATGGAAGACCACAAGGGTAGCCCGTGGCATTGTATGAAAGACCATGGGGGTAGCCCATGGCATTTACATGAAATACCATGGGGGTAGCCCGTGGCACTTTCATGTTAGACCATGGCTGTAGCCGATGGCATTTCAACGAAAGACCATGGGGGTAGCTCATGACACTTGGTTGTAAGACCCTGGGGGTAGCCCATGACATTTTAAGCAAAAGACCATGGGGTAGCCCATGGAAAATGTATGTATGGTATGTGGTATTTTAGGGAACTCATTAAGCTTTGTGCTTATGGTTTATGGTTTAAACATTTTCAAGTATTTCCAATTCTAGAGGGAAGGGGACGACTTGACTGCACAACATCCCCTAATGGATTTTCCGCACTGATTATTAGTGTTTACTCTGATGTTTTAAAAAGATACATTTTACTTTGTTTGGTTCTGGAACAAATGATTGTACGGGTTTAATGATTTAAAAATGAAAATTTTACTATCATTTTTGGGACGTTACTTACAAGTTGGTATCAGAGCCTTGGTTTGAGGGATGCGGGCACACTCTCAAGTGTGTCTGAACTCAAACTGAGGAATTGATAATCTTTTTGAAAGTACATAAAATTTTTTAAAAAGATTTTACAAGGAAAAGGGTGTGATGCGTGCAATCAGTCGAGCTCAAGTAAGTGATTCCCAAAATACCCATACATGTTGATATGTTATGTGATATGGAATGTTTGCGTGCTAGGATAAGGCTAAGTATACCTTCAGGAATTGCATGATAGAATGGCCTGATTTTTGATGCCTTGTAGCCTATGAGGAATTGGATGTTATGCATCATTTGGAATCTATGTTGGTGGAATTATTTGCTAAGTGTATGTTTAAAACTTGTGTACGATTAGAATCATTTATTCGACTGCCTATTTGATCCTGTATCGTGTATCATTTGCATGCATAAGGCAATCAAAAGTGTTAGTGGAAGTTCCTAGCATCGTAGTAAAAAGTGAGTTTGGGATGTCCTTTGTTTGTTTTGTGGCTTTTGAGTGTTATTGCATGAATGCTGTTTGCTTTGTGATTTGTGGGACTCTTATTGATGTGAGTTAACTATTAGGTGAATATGCTGAGTTACATGTTGCAAAGGTTAAATAATTTTTGGAATGATTGATTCGACCCTATTGCACAACTCTTGTTTGAGTGTAACTATTGTAGGATTGGGTCCTTTAGTCGAAAGATTATTTAAGTTTTGTTGCATGTAACTATATTAATGAAGTAGTTAGCTGACATTAATAGAAGTTCTTCAGCAGTTGATGGTAGGGTGAGGTGGGGATCATAGGAGAGCCTAGGAAGTGATTTAGTGTGAGTGGTGCACTATTTAGCGGGTATTGGGAATACCAATATGAGAATGTGACTTAGAGGATTCGAGATAATTCTTAAGGAAAGTATGGATAAGTGTGGAAGGAAGTATTGGGCCCATAGTATTGAGAGCGCATGATCCATACTCGAATCAAGGAAAGTCGTGAGGACTCTAAGAAGCCTGTATAATGAGGATTCTTTGGGTATGTTTAGATCATTATATGAATTGCTTTTTAGTATGGTGATGAGCACTTGTAATGCCCGCAGATTCGGGCTAGTTAATTTAGAGACAATAAGCGTCAAAAATGACTTTTTTATAGAAGAATATTTAGAATAAATAATCTTAACTAAGTTATAGTATCTGTCACAAGGGTTCCATACATATAAAGAACGCTGAAATCCAAGTTATAACGAAGAAGTTATGACCCGTCGAAGTTTTACGGCTAAACCGACACGGAACCGGGTAACGTAAAAAGTGAATTTTTGATAAATTACTTTTTATCCTTAGAGATCTAAAAGAAAGTCGTAGTAGACGTTAAACGGAGCGCGTGCATAAAAAGAACGTCAAAATATGACTTCGTATGAGGAAGTTATGATTTTTCTAAGATTTCCCATAACAGTACACAGCTCGGAAATCAAGTTTAAGATCGATCGATTTTTAGCCGACACAACCTAAATGAGAATTGAATATCTCATTAATAGGAGTTCAACGATAAAATGACAGTCGAAAATGGAGTCCGTATATAGAAGTTATGAATTTTACACGGTCGTTAACATTGTCATCTTCTTATACTGTTAAATATAAAATCCGTTAAGAAATAGCCGATGGAGTCAAAAGGAGAGTTGTAGATCTTGTCAATACCTACGCGTGGATATAAATAACATCGAAAACGGAGCTCGTATGAAAAATTTACGGATTTTAGAAGATAATTAGTTTTTGGAATAACCAAGAGGTGACACGTGGCGCGATCTGAGCCACTGCTTCCTCACCACGACTTGGCACCAGATGATGACACCTGGCCACGAACGCCCAACGTTCAGCAAGGGAACACCCTGCATTCGCACCAAAACCAGCCTATAAATAGAGGCGCAAATCACCCCAAAAACTCACACCTTACCAATTCTTTCTCTCCCAACACTCCCAATCTCTCCCTCCCAATCCCTAGCAACTTCCAAGTGCTAGAGGCGAGTTCCAGAGCGCCAGAAGGCTCCGAGAAGAAGAGCTTTCGGCTCTAAAGTTCTGCCTCCGCTGAGCCCGTTTCCTAGCCAAACCCCCGGTAAGTGAGATATGCTTACCCTACTCTAAGTATAACTTATGTTTAAGTTTATTATTGTTATTATGAACTTATAAACAATATATATATATATATATATATATATATATATATATATATATATATATATATATATTATAAAATATAATATAAAAAGTGTTATTATAATATCTTTTAACTACTCGCGGTACGGGGAATCTGGTTTGAAGGGCCGCATTGGGTTGTTGGATTTCAGAAGTGCTTAAATGCCAAAATGCTCATGCCCTCTAGTGTTTCATGCCTGCCCCCTGTTTGTACATAGTGGTTGAAAAGTATTGTTTAACACTAATAAAACAATGTCACTCGTAAATAGTTGCTATAAATATTAGACTTAAATCTAGTGGTAATAGTACTAGGTTTCGTCGAAGGAAAAGACGATTGTTAGAAGCGAAGCGCTGTCCGAATTTCGATTCATCACTTTAACAAGTGAGTGCATAGTTACTTTCACCTTACACATTGATATGAAGTATTTAATATAAATTACGTGCTATGTGTGCATATTATCTGTGTTCTTGATATCTATGCTAGATGAACCGAATATACATGTTTTATTTGATTTAAACTATATATGTATTTTATACCTATAAAAATATTGGGTAAAGATGAGTAGATGAATGATGAGGTATGAAAGATGATATAGATGAACATTGGCAGCTATGGACTTAGTGCCTTATAGATGAACATTGGCAGCTGCGCCACAACCTGTAGGTGTTTTTGAACTACGATGTACTCTAAACATCCTAGCAGCTGCGCCTAAAGGATAATATCGACAACTGCTCCTAATAGAGAGCATCATAATCCTGGCAGCTGCGCTTAAATGATAATATTGGCAGTTGTGCCTAATAGATAACATTGGCAGCTGTGCCATTGGTAGCAATGGACTTCGTGTCTATTCCTTAGGACAATCCTTAGGAATGAATAAATGAAGAATAGATGATTTTTAGGGTAGATCCTTAAGAATAAAGAAGATAATGGGGATGTGTAATTGGGTTAATTGGTTGATGATGAAACATAATAACTTTATTATTATGGGTTGAAAACCCTATGTACTTACCAGTTTTCCCAAACTGACCCACTCAGTTTATTTGTATCACAGGTGTCGATACAAAGCTACATTACACTGAGAGATTAAAGGAGATGTAGATCACTAGTGTAAATGAATGTAAGGTCTGTTTATGCTTATGTTTATATATTGACGATGACATCCCAAAGTTTTAATATAAAGAAAATACATTTCTTCGGGAATGCTTTGATAATATATTTATCATGTTTTTTTTGGGAACAAATTTCGCAAAATTATTCTTTAAAAAGGATACTTTGATTTTCAAATAAGCATAAACAAATTTTTTAAAATAACCGTGAATTTGGGGATGTCACAGCACTCATGGAGGAGGTTTTGTGTCACACCCCAAAACCGGAACGACGGAAACGTTCTGGGGTGGAGGACGTCATGTTTAGTATCACAAGACATGCATCATAGTAATCAAAGTAATAAACAACCATTTCATTATAAAGAAAGCGTTTACAAAGTATGTGATTCACATAGTATAAAATACATAGCAAATAACAAAAAGACATGAAGCTATACTGCTCCATCTTCTGAATCCCAGTGCGCGTACCTGTCTACTAGTCTCTTGAGAATACAAGTTATTTTGAAAGCGTAGATCAGCATTTAAGCTGGTGAGTTCATAAGATTTTAGTGATGTAAGTAAGTTGTAAGAAAGTTGTAGTAAGTTGTAAGTTCTGTTTAGAAAAGTTCGCCTGTTCCTCCAGAAAATCCTATATTTCCTGCTTTGATGAAAGATAAGTAAAAATGACTCTACAATCCTTTCTGTGAGTACTAAATGGATACAAGTTATATAAAACTCAGAGTGAACAAACAATCAGTTGTGTGTATCTGCCCTAAGCCCACAACCAAACAAGGAACAGGAAATGAGGTGGAAGACACACATCCCATTGTTTGTTAGATCATTGTTGTATATAACCCTGGCGTATTCACTTGGTACTCACGGAGTTAACTGTAATAGTTCCTTTATATTTGATGAAAAGATTCTTTAAGAAAACCCTTATTTCATATAATAAAAATGGTAACCACAATGGTTCCTTCTACAATCACTTAGTTTATACTAGCTATATATAATCTAATATCGAACAGATAGTTAATTGTGTGAATCTGCCCTAAGCCCACAACCAAACAAGGAACAGGGAATGAGGCGGAAGGCACACATCCAACTACCTATCGGTTATTAATTATATATAACTCTGATGTATAAACTAAGGTATTATAGAATTAACCACCTAAGGCCCTTTAAGTTTATACTGGTTTAATAAAATGGATTAAACCCTTTAATGGTTAAGTTTCTAGTTTTGAATATCAACGTTCTATTTGAAAAGTATGTTTTGTACTAGAAAGTTGTGCATTGAATTAGTGTCCAATGACCTGGCTCATACCTGGTACCCCTTATGATTACTTGGTGTATACGGAACATATATATAGCTAAGATCTGATAGATAGTAGACTGGGTGAATCTGCTCTAAGCCCACAACCAAACAAGGAACAGGAAATGAAGCGGAAAGCACACATCCTACTACCTGTCGGACCCAATTAATATATATCCCTGAATGCATACGCTAAGGAATCATAAAGTTAGCATTATAGGCCCCCTTTCTACTGAATGTACTAGACTCGACTGTTCTGTTTGTCGTTTGTAAAATGTAAGTTTTCCCTAGTTTATAACTATCTTGACTCGAAAATAGTCTGCATTAACTTTCAAGTGGAACCGTCACAAAAATGAAAGTAATGGGAAAATATAAGTACACAGTTGTCTTTTGAATTGACATCCTGACGTACTGATTACCTTAAAACGTGATTGTTTTATTAAGGTCATAATGTGATGGATAGTACCCATACTATACGCTCTCATTGTAAGAGATTCTTGGAACCAAACGCGACTTCAGCAAACCAGTTGCTAGGCCGTGTAAATTCACATTAAAGTTATATGATCATGTATACCCAATTTTACTATCACCTTTTGTTTAGAACAATGAGTTAGTGATTCATTGGTATAATTAGATCCTGTTGGGTTCCTATGCTATAGCATCTTAGTATGTTCGTTCTGTTATAGTATTTTAGTATGTTCTTTCTGTTATCATGTATAGTGTATAGTATGTCTCTCTGTTGCATTGTATCTACGTCCTTGTTTCTCTTTATAGTATGCTCTAGTATCTAGTATGAACTGAACCTCTAAACTATACCCCTTATAGTTTACTAGTGTTTTACTTGGACTGTTATTAAAAAGACTCATTTTTCTACTAAGTTATGCTGGTACTTTAAAAACGGAGTTTTGTAAAACTATAAAGTAACATAACTTTAAAAAAGTTTTTGAAATGTTTTGATCACTTATAAAAGACATAAGCAATCTTTTGAAAGATGTTTATAACAAACAATTACGCAATTATCATTGTGTTCAACTTGTATTCCCCCCCTTAAAAGCATTTAAAAACAGTTAAAAGATTCATTATAGGGGTATGAACTCACCTTATGTGGGTGATTCAAACGAATATGCGCGTAAGGATGAGAAGTTCCACGAATGAAGTCCTGAGACACAACCAGTCCTAAATGACATATAATGGCATATATTGGCATAAATATAGGGTTTAGGAGCAACCAAATGCAAGGAAACACCTTAAGGGACTAGGAAACACTGTGACCAAGTGTTGGAATCACATGTGATTCATCTAAATGGAGTGTACGACCACTTTGAGGAGTGTGCGGCCGCACACTCATGGTAATGAGTGCACATAAGTGTTTTCCAAAGGTAGGGAGGCTTGTGGGACTAATGCTCATCAAGTGTTGAAGTTAGAAATGCATTTTGAAGGCCCTTTAGGGGTGTTTTGAGGGGTGTACGACCACACATGGGTGTGCGACCGCACACACCTTGTGTTCATGAGTTCTGGGCATTTTTAAGGTGTTAATATAGTGTTACTATCAAGTACTAAGCATAGGGAAGGAGTACTTACGATCTGGAGGCTCAAGAAGGCTCAAAATCACCAAAAACAAGTGTGTGTTCTTGGTGTTCTTGGTGAAAGATGAAGATCTAACATAAAAAGATGTTTTCATGGATGAATCAAGAGATGTTTCCAACACCAAGGAAGATATCAAGAAGGGTGGAAGGATCACTTACGATTTTGGAGGATTTTGATGAAGAACTTGATGATAGTTGAGAGAGAAATCCGATTTCTAGACTTGGAAACTGAAGAAATGGCTTGGAAATGGAAGGATATCACTTTTAGGGAGGGGGTGTATGGCCAACATGGGTGTACGACCGCACACACATGTATGTACGGCCGCACACTCATGTGTATGGCCGTACACTCCCTCAAATGGAGTGTAGGGCTTGATTTCAAGGCTAGAAGTGTACGCGATCTAATCCTATACTTAATGCTTGAATGTACTGAGCTTTGAAACTTTAAACGGACTCTAAACAAGGCTAAATGATAGCAGAAACGAGTCTGACACACTGTTGGATTCAAGGGCTGAACTTACAAGGCAAAGATTTTCGGGTTGTCACATCATCCCCCCCGTTAGAAGGAATTTCGTCCCGAAATTAGCTTTCTTAGAAGTACTACTGGGGTTGCGCTCCTCTGATTGGCAGAATACCCACTCATAGACCTGGCAACTTTGCCCTACTGTTCATGATATGATTCATATTCGGTCCATCTATCATTACCTCATGTATACAAGTCGTATATAATTAGGATTAGTTAGACGATCGGATGTGCGACTCTGCCCCAGGTCCACAACCAAACAAGGAACAGGAGATAGGGCGGAAACACACATACTAGATCTGCGTAATCATAATCATATACCACTCTCGCGTATACACTAAAAAGTGATAGGTGGGCTGTATTCGTCCTTAGCCTCTGTGCTCGAACTTGGTCTGCTGGACGAGTGGTATTTCGGAAAGGTCTGCGGAACATACGTCGGAAAGGCTTCAGAGGACATAGTACTCTTCGCATGAGTACTTCGGGGTTTAGAATACGAAAGACAAAATTGAGGTCTAGGTCGGACTGTCGTTACGAATGGCGAAGGTTTCGCGAATTTGACGGTCGCGGCGGTAGAAATATATGAACTTAGTATGGTGAGGACCACGCCAACTCATGACGAATGATAGTAATAGACTCTTTACTGAACAAAGTTTTGGCCGATTTGAAAGAAACGTTTGTTATACGATGATGTACTCCTAGTGTGCTCGAAAATATACTCTTTGTAAATGTTCTAGTGTTTTCTGTTTTTCCCCTTGATGCTAACACTTCTACGTATCGTACCGCGATGAGCGAGTACATACCGTGAAAGTGCTTTGATAACTAGTGTCGATACTTTTTACTACGATCCTCCTTGGTACCACTATGATTGCCTGTCATATACAAGTTATGAATAATTAAGATAAATAAGACGGTCGACTGAGTAACTCTGCCTCAAATCCACAACCAAACAAGGAACAAGAATTAATACGGAATCACTCACTCTAGTTCTGCAAAATCTTAGCTATGCACAACCCTGATGTACATACTCAGCCATCATAGCTTCTCTGAACGGATCTTTTAGTTCTTTTGAATAATGTGACTTATTTCAATAAGTGAGTTATTATAATTACTTTTAAATGTTTTCCCCCAAGTTTTAATCTTATATTAATATAAATTAATTTTTCAAAGTAATTACTATTTCGAAAACATACCGCTGCTCGTTGACGACTCTGGGGTTGATTCTCCTGTAGTGATCATCCGAATTCATCCATTCGTTCCTGAGTTCTTTGTTATCGGGTAGTCCCTCTGGTAGTGTCCTGCCTCACCACAGCCATAGTAGGCTTGGTTTTCTTCAACTCCGGGGACTTGGGAGATCGGTTGAGCCGGTGCCCTGCAGAAACGGACTGTGTGTCCCTTTCTGTGGCAGTTCAGGCACTGCATTTCCCGGCATACTCCGGTGTGGTGATAGTTGCACTTTCCACACTTCGGAAGGGTTCCAGCATATCGACCGGCAGGTGCTGGAGTAGCAGGTGTTGTGGCAGCGTACATAGTACTCGTTTGTTGCTCCTGCGGGGTCTCCTGTGTTGTTCGCTTCTTCTTCCTCTTGTTCCCCGACTTTCGTTTATAGTCCTCTCCCTTTGATGATTCGGGAACGGGGACTCCTACACCATGGCGGACTCCATGGTCGATGAGTCGTTGAGCCAGGCGTTTGGCACTATCGAATGTGGCTGGGTTAGAAGACATCACATCTCCTTGGATCGGGGCAGTTAGACCCCAGATGTATCTTTCTATATTCTTGCTCTCCGGGGTAACCATCCCGGGGCATAGAGATGCTAGGTCGCTGAACCGGTCAGTGTAGGCCACTATGTCTGAGCCGACCATCTTGAGCTCCCATAGTTCTTGTTCCAGCTTTTGAACTTTGCCCAAGGGGCAGTATTCTTCCAGCATTAACTCTTTCAGGTTCTCCCAACCTATTGAGTTAGCCACTGATAGGGTCAGTGACTTAACATGGCTGTTCCACCATGTCAGGGCTCTGTCGGAGAAGGTGCAGGCAGCAAACTTCACTTTGCTCCCTTCTGGGTACGAACAGATTTCGTAGACCGAATCTGTTTTCTCGAACCATCGCATCAGAGTGATGACTCCACCATTTCCATCAAAGGAATTGGGTTTGCAGTTCATGAAGTCTTTATACGAACACTCCCTTGGGTGTCCGTGAGTAACTCCGGGGTTGGTTTAGGGGGTACCACGACCAGATCCGAGGGTACCAGTTTCGCCGAAATGAGCTAGGGCAGTTGCCACTGCGGAAGATATCGCTGCTTGAAGAGCAGCAGGATTGAATTGTGGCGTTGGAGTTGGAGTTATCGGAGTAGTGCGTCTGATTGATCTGCGAGGAGGCATCTTTGCTAAAAGAATGCAAATATGAGATGGAATAAGTCTAAAGCAGTGGATATAAGTCGAAAGCTGAAAGACAAGGTTATCCTAGTTCTGAGTGTATCGGGTCCTGACTTCTACAGGGTTCTGGAAACAATTCATAACAGAGTCTATACCTAATAAACTTTATGAATTTGGAATGGCTATCCTCGAATGAATATGTGTTACCTGAATAACTGTTACCAGCTGCATGTAAGAAAATAATCCTAACACATAATGTGAGCAGTGTTTCCACTAACTCATTAAGTTAACCAAGATTATTATTTATTAGTGTGACGCATAAGACGTTTTGGTTACTTCGGTTGATCCTTCTTTGAAAACTTCTCTTGAACTTGCTCTTGTTCCTCCTTGACTCTTCTGTTGTCTACTATGAGGAAGTGGTTACATCTATCTGGGCTTGTCGTGCGAGAATGGATGTGACTAAAGAATCTATGAGATTTAAGTGAAACATTTTGGGGTGATCCTTACAGAGTCCTCCTATAATTGCACAATGTATACAAGTTGTATATAATTTAAGATTAGATAGGCCTTCGAATAAGTGATCCTACTCCAAAACCACAACCAAACAAGGAACAGGTAGTGAATCGTAGATCACCAATTCTAAGTCTATAAAATCTCAATTATATATAACCTTGGGAGTATACATTGCAAGATTATAGACCTATCTGTAAGGGTCTTTTAAGTTATCACATAAGTTATTTATTTGGTGCCTAAAATACTCCTATAGTATTTTAATGTAATGTACTTGGTGTGTTTTAAACTTGTTATCGCGTTATAGTATCATAGAATACTCCTATAGTATTCTAACTCTATGTACTTGATCTAGAATTCTCTTGACTGGTGTTAGGTAAGTTTTAAGACCGTTGCAATACCACATCACTCCCAAACACATGTCGGTCACATCTCGAATGAATATAGTTGATCAGGCTATATTGATCCTAGATATGATTACATAACTATCCAGGTTTGACCGTAGTGTTCAACCTTTAAATACTTCTGTTCTGTTCTCCTTGTGATACTTGTTCTAGTATGTATATATGTATAAGAACGTATGTATACTTTTATAAGGTATTGTTATATATTTAAAATGTATTCTTATCCAGAGCACTTCGGCCCCATTATATTATAATTGTATATCTTTTATCGGTTGATATACTTAGTTCACAACAAACAATGCTTTGATACCAATCTGTCACACCCCAAAACCGGAACGACGGAAATGTTTTGGGGTGGACGACGTCATGTTTAGTATCACAAGACATGCATCATAGTAATCAAAGTAACAAACAACCATTTCATTAGAAAGAAAGTGTTTACAAAGTATGCGATTCACATAGTATAGAATACATAGCAAATAACAAAAAGACATGAAGCTATACTGCTCCATCTTCTGAATCCCAGTACGCGTACCTGTCTACTGGTCTCCTGAGAATACAAGTTATTTTGAAAGCGTAGATCAGCATTTAAGCTAGTGAGTTCATAAGAATTTAGTGATGTAACTAAGTTGTAAGAAAGTTGTAGTAAGTTGTAAGTTCTGTTTAGAAAAGTTCGCCTGTTCCTCCAGAAAATCCTATATTTCCTGCTTTGATGAAAGATAAGTAAAAATGACTCTACAATCCTTTCTGTGAGTACTAAATGGATACAAGTTATATAAAACTCAGAGTGAACAAACAATCGGTTGTGTGTATCTGCCCTAAGCCCACAACCAAACAAGGAACAGGAAATGAGGCGGAAGACACACATCCCATTGTTTGTTAGATCATTGTTGTATATAACCCTGGCGTATTCACTTGGTACTCACGGAGTTAACTGTAATAGTTCCTTTATATTTGATGAAAAGATTCTTTAAGAAAACCCTTATTTCTTATAATAAAAATGGTAACCACAATGGTTCCTTCTATAATCACTTAGTTTATACTAGCTATATATAATCTAATATCGAACAGATAGTTAATTGTGTGAATCTGCCCTAAGCCCACAACCAAACAAGGAACAGGGAATGAGGCGGAAGGCACACATCCAACTACCTATCGGGTATTAATTATATATAACTCTGATGTATAAACTAATGTATTATAGAATTAACCACCTAAGGCCCTTTAAGTTTATACTGGTTTAATAAAATAGATTAAACCCTTTAATGGTTAAGTTTCTAGTTTTGAATATCAACGTTCTATTTGAAAAGTATGTTTTGTACTAGAAAGCTGTGCATTGAATTAGTGTCCTATGACCTGGCCCATACCTGGTACCCCTTATGATTACTTGGTGTATACGGAACATATATATAGCTAAGATCTGATAGATAGTAGACTGGGTGAATCTGCTCTAAGCCCACAACCAAACAAGGAACAGGAAATGAAGCGGAAAGCACACATCCTACTACCTGTCGGACCCGATTAATATATATCCCTGAATGCATACACTAAGGAATCATAAAGTTAGCATTATAGGCCCCCTTTCTACTGAATGTACTAGACTCGACTGTTCTGTTTGTCGTTTGTAAAATGTAAGTTTTCCCTAGTTTATAACTATCTTGACTCGAAAATAGTCTGCATTAACTTTCAAGTGGAACCGTCACAAAATGAAAGTAATGGGAAAATATAAGTACACAGTTGTCTTTGGAATTTACATCCTGACGTACTGATTACCTTAAAACGTGATTGTTTTATTAAGGTCATAATGTGATGGATAGTACCCATACTATACGCTCTCATTGTAAGAGATTCTGGGAACCAAACACGACTTCAGTAAACTAGTTGCTAGGCCGTGTAAATTCACATTAAAGTTATATGATCATGTATACCCAATTTTACTATCACCTTTTGTTTAGAACAATGAGTTAGTGATTCATTGGTATAATTAGATCCTGTAGGGTTCCTATGCTATAGCATCTTAGTATGTTCGTTCTGTTATAGTATTTTAGTATGTTCTTTCTGTTATCATGTATAGTGTATAGTATGTCTCTCTGTTGCATTGTATCTACCTCCCTGTTTCTCTTTATAGTATGCTCTAGTATCTAGTATGAACTGAACCTCTAAACTATACCCCTTATAGTTTACTAGTGTTTTACTTGGACTGTTATTGAAAAGACTCATTTTTCTACTAAGTTATGCTGGTACTTTAAAAACGGAGTTTTGTTAAACTATAAAGTAACATAACTTTAAAATAGTTTTTGAAATGTTTTGATCACTTATAAAAGACATAAGCAATCTTTTGAAAGATGTTTATAACAAACAATTACACAATTATCATTGTGTTCAACTTGTATTCCCCCCCTTAAAAGCATTTAAAACAGTTAAAAGATTCATTATAGGGGTATGAACTCACCTTATGTGGGTGATTCAAACGAATATGCGCGTACGGATGAGAAGTTCCACGAATGAAGTCCTGAGACACAACGAGTCCTAAATGACATATAATGGCATATATTGGCATAAATATAGGGTTTAGGAGCAACCAAATGCAAGGAAACACCTTAAGGGACTAGGAACATTGTGACCAAGTGTTGGAATCACATGTGATTCATCTAAAGGGAGTGTACGACCACTTTGAGGAGTGTGCGGCCAGGGAGTATGCGGCCGCACACTCATGGTAATGAGTGCACATAAGTGTTTTCCAAAGGTAGGGAGGCTTGTGGGACTAATGCTCATCAAGTGTTGAAGTTAGAAATGCATTTTGAAGGCCCTTTAGGGGTGTTTTGAGGGGTGTACGGCCACACATGGGTGTGCGACCGCACACACCTTGTGTTCATGAGTTATGGTCATTTTAAGGTGTTAATCTAGTGTTCCTATCAAGTACTAAGTATAGGGAAGGAGTACTTACGATCTGGAGGCTCAAGAAGGCTCAAAATCACCAACAACAAGTGTGTGTTCTTGGTGAAAGATGAAGATCTAACATAAAAAGATGATTTCATGGATAAATCAATAGATGTTTACAACACCAAGGAATATATCAAGAAGGGTGGAAGGATCACTTACGATTTTGGAGGATTTGGATGAAGAACTTGATGATAGTTGAGAGAGAAATCCGATTTCTAGACTTGGAAACTGAAGAAATGGCTTGGAAATGGAAGGATATCACTTTTAGGGAGGGGGTGTACGGCCAACATGGGTGTACGGCCGCACACACATGTGTGTACGACCGCACACTCATATGTACGGTCGTACACTCCCTCAAATGGAGTGTAGGGCTTGATTTCAAGGCTAGAAGTGTACGCGATCTAATCCTATACTTAATGCTTGAATGTACTGAGCTTTGAACCTTTAAACGGACTCTAAACAAGGCTAAATGATAGCAGAAACGAGTCTGACACACTGTTGGATTGAAGGGCTGAACTTACAAGGCAAAGATTTTCGGGTTGTCACATTTTGGTTCCAGTTTAGTTTCAAACTCTGGTGTTGGTCCTATGGATGAGAGGATTTTCAAGTTTGTTTTGTCTGAGATCACTCATGGTAGTTTGGATGTGACTCCTATGATGTTTGGTACCATCAAGGAGGAGACCGTGGACCTATTGGATGAGCGGCGTGGGGATTTACTTTCAGAGATTGGGGATGGTCAGATTGGAGTGCGGACCCACTCTTTTCGGGAGTTTCAAAGCTTGAGGAGTCCCAGAGTTCTTTTGGAAGAAGGACCATAATGCTAGTAGGTGGTGGCTTGCTGACATGGAGAATGCTCATTGGGCTAGTTTTTTTCCTGAGGTATCAAAGGTGGAATTCTCATCTTGCCTTTTGAGGGATGGAGCCCGATAGTAGGAGGGTGAGCTGGAGCTTCGGGTGAAGCGCAAGCCGGAGCAGGTACAATCAATGGTGGGTCAATCGATGAGACTCAATACTTTTGATTCGAGATCGAGGGGCTATCAGGGTCTGGGAAGTTGTGCCAAGTGTGGGAGGACACATGAGGGGAGCTTTCATGAGAAAGGAAGGGGTTGTTTCAGTTGTGGTCATCCTGGTCATTTTAGTAGGGATTATCCTTGGAGTTCGAGTCTGATGTGTTTTCACTACAATCAGGTGGGCCACCAGAAGGTCGACTGTCCAAGGTTGATGAGCGGAGCGGTGAGAGCACCTGCTCCAACTACATTGAGGACTACTGATATCCACAACGGCATGACAGAGGCTCCAGTAATGAGGAGCAGAGCATTTCAGTTGTAGACCGAGGAGACCCGAGTTCCATCAGATGCTATTGCAGTTAAGTCTTTGTCTAAGGATCATAGTTTCATTATGATGTCTTGGTTATTAGTATTGGTGGGTTTTTCATTATGCCATTTGCATACTGAATATCATGTTTGAAGGGTATCTAGTCGAGCTGGATGTAGACGCCAGTTCGAGAAGTAACGGTCAGTGATAGCATGAGCCCTAGATAGGAGTAGCTGAGTGTTCTGTTTGAAGGATTAGCAACCAGATCGATTTAGATAGTTTCAGTGCAATGGGTCGAAGGGAGATGGCATTGTAAGTTCAGTGGGTTTTTGGAATTCGAGATGGTTGAGATCTTTCGAGATTTAGGGGTATAGGGGTTTGGTCAAGGGGCGAGTGCAAGGTGAGTTGCCGTCAGATTCATGCTTTCATGTATGTGTGTGTGGTCCTTGCATCAGAGACTTTTGGGCAAGGATCTCGTTGTATCCGGTTGTCCCTTCTGGGACAACTAAGATAGAGTTTAGAGGTGCTTGTGCCGCTCATGTTGGATGTCAGTTGTAAGGTTGGTTAGCTTATTGGATCTATTGTTATTGCTAGTAAGATAAGAGTTGTTGTGATCTATCAACTTCTGAGAGTGGTTGATGCACATCCGCATGGGTTTTGCTCCGTAGCAAGTGGATTCTGGGATTGGTTATCCATACGTTCTGATAATGAGTTGTTTGTTCCTTGTTGTCAGTTGAGGTTGTTCAAGGACTTGGAATTATATCAGGGAAAGTGCTTTGTATGCAATAATCTTTTGTCAAAGAATAGCGAAGGATTAAACCTGATTTTGGGGTGTGTCTACCCTAGTTTGTTTGGTTTTAGGATCTTAGTTCTTGTAAAATCAGGATGATAGTGGTGGAGTAGTAAGGTTGTGAGGTAGTTTGGATCCAATGATTATGAGGTTAGCAGAGTGCAGCGGAATCCAAGTGGGGGAGAACTGTTTAGATTAATGGGAATATTTCCAAGTGTGAAGCAAGGAGGAGTTTCATATTCCAAGACAATTGGAGAGCCAATTATGGTTGTGGTATGAGTTGAAGTTTATGCAAGGAATAATGTTCATTGTTCGGTTGTAATCAGGGAAGAAAAGGTTGAGGATGCAAGTTATCTCGTCTGAAGTCATTAAGCATCAGTAGTAGCACTTTATGGGTTCGTGGCTAGATTCATGTTGAGGGTTGTGTTAGAACCTCTTTGTCTGTTCTTGTCCGATAAATGCTTTGGGATTCGAAGCAGGACCCGAACGCCTGATAGGGTCTAGTAGGTTGGGGGTTCGGATTGTATTGATTTTGCTTAGGTATTTTTATGGGTAGTTGGTGTTGGGTCTAGAGTGTTGCGTCATATGGGCTTAATGTTGATATTTTGTTTACCCGGTTTGGGCTTGTCCAACCGTGGATTATCATTAGGGTTAGATTATATATAATGCATGCATGTATAGCTCTAAGGTTATCGTTCTCATTAATAGCTTTTGCATTGTAACCCTAAACACACCTCTACAGTCGAAGTTCTTCATCGAGCTCTTCTGAGGTGTGAGTTATTAATCATTCGACACCATTTGATCCATTCTTGTGTTCTTTACTTGATTAATATTGTTTTTCTGTTTAGAATCTATCGATCTATAGCGCTTTATTCTCAACAATTGGTATCAGAGCAGGAGACTGTGTAATATATACACATCTCTTCTGTTTGAAGAATCCATTAGGGTTTCCGCATTTATCGAATATATAGAAGCCGTCTTCTTCTTGTCGACGGTGTATCTGGTGTTCGATAAAACCCTAGTTTCAACTTTACAAGTCTGGTTCAAGCAGATTAAAAGAAGAAGTTTTTCATCATGTCTCACGATGATTCTCAAGTCAATCCAATCAACATCTCCAACAGTATAGGATCCACTACGAGGGTTCCCATATACTCAAGATTATGAAGTATGGGCGCATCACTTTGAAGACTATGTCATTGGATCTGAAGACAACGACTATCTTATCTGGGAGGCAATAACATTGGGTCCGTTTGTTCACTCTGGAACAAATAGAACCATCAAGACTCAAAGAGAGTATAATCAGCTCTTGGCGGACGTAGAGAAGATTTCTCAAGACGAAAAAGACAAGGTGTTATGCAACGTTAAAGCCATGAGGATGATCAGATTCGCTTTGCAATCCGACACTTTTCGTCTGGTAAGTGCATGCACAACAGCTAAAGAAATATGGGATAGGTTGAAAGAATTATATTCAACTGATGAGGATCTAGAGCACTCGATCCAAACCCTATTGCTCTCTAAATTCGATGCTTTCGTACAAAAACCTGAAGAGGAACTCATTCAGACATTCGATCGTTTCAACCATCTGCTTAGCAAGATGATGAAGCACGGTATTGAAAGGAAGGTGATCGAACAAAAGGTTACATTCATGAATGGATTAAGGCCCGAATGGATGGCAGTGGTCTCAACCGTGAAGGCTCATGAGCAATTTAAATCATATTCGCTGGCGAAACTGATGGGTATACTCAAATCTCATGAAAGTGTGGTGACAAAGGAAGCGAAAGTAGTTTCGGGTGTGGGTTCACTGGCCCTCGTTTCTAAGAGCAAGAATGTAGCAGGCGAAGAGGAGGAATCTGATATGTCATAGTGTGATCTGTCCAGTGAAGAATATGCAATGATGGTTACAAACCCAAAGAAGTTTGCTCGCAGAAAGTTCCCGGTCAACAAGAACCGAAACTGGCAGGGAAGCTACAGCTCTTCTGAGAATAAGGTGAAAGAAGAAACCAGAAACACCTCTCAAAAGGATGATGAAAAGAAGGAGAGTAAGATTGTGGGAGACTCTGGGTACGATTGCAACTACTGTCATGGCAAGAACCACTTTGCCAAGGATTGCATGTTAAGGAAGATGGCTGAGAAGAAAGATGGTGAAGATGACGAAGCTTACTACATGAAAAAGATGGATGAGATAAAGAATAAGAAAGCAACTAATGTTTCAATGAATGCTTTGATTGTGCAGGAAAATGTTATTGATGATGAGTTTGGAGGAGTAGAAGTCTGGTCTATAGACTCTGAAGATGAAGAGGTACGCAAACCCTCGCATGGAAGAGCTTATGTGGCAAAAGAAGGAGTTACTAATTCAGCAGGAAGGTGCTTAATGGTGTCAGCTGGGATATCACAGATGAGGGGATATTCAACTGAAGGTGAGCATGAAGAAGCGAAACTAAAGGATGACAATTGTTTCACTGCTAAGCCTGTGAGTGAAAGGATCAACGATTGCGATCAGTTGATCAAGAAGGTACAATCCATACTTAAATCTCTTAAAATACCAGTAACAGACTACGAAAAATAATTAAATGAATTAAAATTCAAGTTCTCTAACTTAAGTGGAAGTCTTATGCAAACTCGCTTAGCGAATCTAACCTAACTGACCAACTCAGCATGGAATCTTCCAAGAGTGAGGAGAAAAGGATGTGGATTCAGCTGAAGGAGTCAGAGTTAGTTAGGTCTAGGGATGAACTTATTTATTTGCAACGTGACAATTTAAAGTTTTTAAAACAAAGAAATGTTTTCTGTTTGATTGCTAAACACTTATATACAAATATCACCCAGTTGCATCTAGATTGTGAGATAGGTAAAAAGATTCATAAAATGATTTTGCCCTTCCTTGAATTTAAGGAAGACGAAGTCATTGCTGAATGTGAATCTATAATGTCCTCAGATGAGATTTCAGTAACCTACAAATATGGACTGGACAAAATTGAATCTTTCATTGAGTCCAAAGAACATAAATGCATGCTTAAGAATTTACTGGACGAAAACGATAAATTAAAAATCAAGACCAAGACTATACAGAAGTTTGATTCATCCAACGCCAAATTAATTTCAGAAAATAAAATAAATTTAGAAACCACTTCTGAATTTGATGAGGACAGTGAGATGAGCGAAATCTCCGTAGAAGACGAGGTTGATTGTTCAGAATTTCTCAAGAGCGAACCCGATGCAGCAAAACCACTAATATCTGAAAATTCGGTTGAGTACGCTCGGGTGTCGAAGGACAAATACAAGAAACTCAAAGAAAAGGTTGTTGTTTATCAAAAGGTGCAAACTACACCAAACCAAGTGTATGCAGTCATTGGAGTAACTAAGAAACAAACATCGGAGTTGACGTCCATGGTTGACAAAGATAATGCTGAAGGTTGCGATAACCACTTCTGGTCCGCTCCTATCGACAACGCAGACGAAACAGTTGGTCTGTCAGAGCAAACCTCATGGAGAGTTAAGGGACGATACATTCCCGAACCCCTCAACAAACCCTCAAGCTTTGATAAACCCAGTTCAAGTGGTACAAAAGAAATAACAAACGAACCACTGAAAGCATCCAACGAATCATCAACAACAACCGAAGCTCATGAGAAGAAAACGAAACCTAAGGCCAACATTCACTTAACTCAAGAGCAACTTGCTGAACAGAAACGCCAGAGGAACAAAAGATACATGAAGAATCTCAATGAGATAAAACAGTTTTGGCAATCCCAAAACCACAATTATGGTCGCTCTGAAAAAGCTTCTAATCTCAATATGAAAAAGGAAGCACAGGACAATCACTGTCGGTCATGCAGTCAGGTGAACCGAACGACCCGTTTTGGTCCTAATACTAGTGGTCACAAGAACCAAAAGTCATGTTTCGGTCCCAACTCTTACTACGCCAAGAACCGAAAGTCCAGTTTCGGCCCCAACACAAGTGCTCAGAACCGAAAGTCAAGTTTCGGTCCTAAATCCCATCATCCTAACTCCCAACCAAAACCTAACTCTGTAAAGGATATCAAAGGAAAGGGAAAGCTCGTCTCAGATTCTGAAGTCCAAAATACCAAAAAGTCAGCTAACCCTAGGACTCCAAAGAAAACCTCAACTGAGAAACCATCTAACAATAACACACACCAGTTAAAACAAGATAAAAATAAAATCAAAGTTTACACCATCAAACGAAAAGATGAAACAACTTTAATAAAAAGAACATATATGGTTGATCTTTCGGTTGCAATTCCCTATTTTGTAAAAGACTCATCAGGGCCCAAGAGACTTTGGGTTCCTAAATCTGCTTAATTTTGCAGGTTATCAGTGACGAGTAGTTTGACGACGAATGATATATTGACAGTGGCTGATCTCGTCACATGACAGGAAGGAGGGAAGAACTTAGGGAGTTTCGGTCCCTTAAGAATGGTGGATGTGTTAATATGGAAACAATTCATACGGCACGATCAAAGGGTATGGGATGATTACCAACGGAGAATTCTCAATATGAAAAGTAGCTTACGTGGAAGGATTGCAGCACAACCTCATCAGTGTTTCTCAACTAGTAGTGGGAACCGGTTTGAAAGTCTCGTTCGATGATGAGGGATCAAAAATAGTTTAAAAGCAAACAAAGAAAGTTCTGTTGAAATCTGAGCGCAAAGGGGAGATGTATCCTCTAAATCTCAACCCGATAAAAGGAAAGCCAACAATATGTTTGCTGTCGAAGGCGAACTCAGATGAAAGTTGGTTGTGGCACCGAAGACTATCGCATCTGAACTTCAAAGATATTAATAAAATGGTGCTTGGTGATCACGTGCGTGGACTTCCTATTCTCAAATTTGACAAAGAACACCTCTGTGCAGCATGCGAGATGGGAAAGCAAAGCAGAAAGAGTCACCCTTCTCGTATCAATACAAAGATCATCGAACCTCTTGAAATACTGCACATCGACCTATGTGGTCCTTCGGCTATCGAAAGCATCGGTGGTAGTAAGTTTATACTTGTAATTGTAGATGATTTTTCTCGCTTCACCTGGGTTTTCTTTTTTAAACAGAAATTAGAGGCGACTCCCAAGCTGAAGGTTTTTGTCAAACAAGTGGAATTGCAGCTGCGAAAGGTGGTAAGAAACATAAGAAGCGATAATAGTCTAGAGTTCAAAAATAAAGACTTTGAAGAGTTCTGGCTGAAAAGGGAGTAACTCACAACTTCTCTGCTCCCTATACTCCACAACAGAATGGGATCGTTGAAAGGCGAAACCGTTCATTGTGTGAAGCCGCCCGAACCATGCTGAGTTTCGCTTCCCTTCCATTATACTTCTGGGCAGATGCTATAGCTGCTGCATGTTACACACAGAATCGGTCCTTCCTCAACAAGCGATTTTCCATCACTCCATACGAGATTTTGAATAATCGCAAGCCAAATGTAAAGTTTTTCCACGTGTTCGGTTCAAGATGCTTCATTTTCAACTCCAAAGAGAACCGAAACAAATTTGATGTTAAGGCAGACGAAGGGATCTTTCTTGGCTGTTCGCTTACTTCAAAAGCATATAGGGTTCTGAATAAACGCTCAAGGAAAATTGAAGAAACCTACTATGTAACTTTTGATGATAATTACATGAAAAAGATTCAAGTAAGCGAAGGTTCAACAGAAGAAATCTTTCCGGAATCAGGTAAAGTCTTAATTCCCATTTCCAATCTGTTTGAAGAGTACATGCTGCTCTTTGATGAACCAGTGAAGGCGATCCACTCAGAAGCGAAAGCAGCAGATAAAAAAATCGATACCTTGAAGAAAATCATCGATGATGGTGCTAAAGACATGGAAAGCGAACCTCATCAACCAACCGAGAAGGAGACTCAAAGCGAACCTACTGCATCAGGTGATCATCCAGCTACTAATGACCCTCCAAGAGAAAGCACTATACTCCAGGGGGAGGGTTCGTCTACACCAAAAACAACCGACATGCCTTTCCAGGGGGAGAATCCATCAAAAACCCCAACCCATGAAGATCCTTCTGAGGGGGAGACTACTGAATCTGACATAGGATTCGGTTCGCCATTTGAGGGGGAGAATGAAATTGAAAATGACGAAGGCAATCTGTCAGAACCGGAAAAGGAAGTCAATGCTGAGCTGGATCCTGCCTATGATCCAAATTACCCTCGTCTCATAAAATGGACAAAGGATCATCCTAAAACTCAAATCATTGGTGAATCATCTGAGGGTGTTCTCACACGCTCTCAAATGAAAGCGAAGCAAACCGCTTTATTCTCTCAAGTAGAATTCTGCATGTTTAATTCGTTTGTCTCTAAAGTTGAACCGAAGACGGTAAATGCTGCTCTTGATCGCTCTGATTGGGTGCAAGCTATGCAAGACGAACTCCATGAGTTTGTACGAAATTGTGTTCGGAGACTGATTCCCACACCAAAGGATGTATCTGTATTCGGTTTAAAATGGGTTTTTAGAAATAAGTTAGATAAAGAGGGTAACGTCATTCGCAACAAAGCGAGGCTGGTGGTGAAAGGATATTGCCAGGAAGAAGGAATAGACTATGAAGAGACCTTCGCTCTAGTAGCAAGGTTGGAATCAGTGAGAATCTTTTTGGCATATGCTGCACATAAAAACTTCGAAGTTTTCCAAATGGATGTAAAATGTGCTTTCTTGAATGGAGAACTAGAAGAAACGGTATACGTTGGGCAACCACCCGGATTTGTGAACGAGAAGTATCCTGATCACTGCTACATACTGGATAAAGCAGTCTATGGATTGAAGCAAGCCCCGAGAGCCTGGTATGAAACTTTAACATGCTTTCTCAAAATGTCAAAATTCAAACAAGGTTCGGTCGACCCAACCTTCTTTCGCAAGAAAGAAGGCGAACACTTAATGATAGTTGAAATTTATGTCGATGACATCATCTTCGGCTCCACGAATCCTAGCTTAACAGCTGAATTCGGGAAGTTGATGGAGACTAAGTTTGAAATGAGCGCAATGGGTCCGATTAACTTTTTCCTTGGTCTGAGTATAAGACAGGGACCAGAAGGCATCTTCATTAATCAGGAAGCATACATGAAGACTCTGTTGGCAAAGTTCGGCATGACGGGAGATTCCAAAGTAAAGGTTCCAATGGCGTTTGGCACGAAGCTGACTCCATCTCTTGAGAAACCGGCTGTTGTTGTGACTCTCTATCGTCAGATGATAGGATCTCTAATGTATCTAACAGCTAGTAGACCAGACATAATGTTTTCTGTCTGCTATTGTGCCAGGTTTCAAGCAAATCCAAGAGAACCTTATATGGTTGCAGTGAAAAATATCTTCCGGTATTTGAAGCGAACCTCGTCTCTCGGTCTTTGGTATCCTGCAAAATCCGGCTTCTTTGTTCAAGCTTTCTCTGACGCTGATCTTGGTGGATGTGGATTGGATCGAAAGAGCACAACCGGCGGATGCCAGTTCCTTGATGGCAAACTTGTCAGCTGGCAGTCAAAGAAACAAACTTGCTTGTCTCTTTCCACAGCCGAAGCTGAGTACATCGCTGCAGCATCCTGTACATCACAGGTTATATGGATACAAAGCCAACTTAGAGATTATGGCTTAACCATAAAGAAGATCCCTCTCTACTGTGACTCTGAAAGTGCGATTCGAATATGTCACAATCCAGTGCAACATTCCAAGTCTAAGCATATTGCACTGAGATACCACTTCATAAAGGACTACGTTGAAGATGGTAATGTTGAAGTTCACTTCGTTCGGTCCTCAGATCAACTGGCTGACATCTTTACTAAGGCCTTACCAGAAGCAAGCTTTAACAAGATACTCCAAGGCTTGGGAATGATGGAAGCTGAGTCAGTACCGAAACCCCTTACTTCTCACTAAAATTGAACAAGCGAAATAGAGCGAACGCTTGGTCTATTTCGGTTCTAGAATTTTTGGGAACCGAAATGAACCGAACGCTCGGTCTATTTCGGCTCTAGAAATTTTCGGGAACCAAAATGAACCGAACGCTCGGTCTATTTCGGCTCTAGAAATTTTCAGGAACCGAAATGAACCGAACGCTCGGTCTATTTCGGCTCTAGAATTTTTCGGAACCGAAATGAACCGAACGCTCAGCCCATTTCGCTTCATCTTTTCTAAGGTATGGTTTCGGTTGTATATTTTTGTAAAGTTTTTTTATTATTATTTCGCGTGTTTATATTTAGTATTTATTTTCTTTTCTGTTTTTATAATTTTTCAGAAATACCAAAAAAAATCCAAAAATATTTTCTTTTCTGTTTTTATTATTTTTCAGAAATACCAAAAATCCAAAAATATTTTCTTTTCTGTTTTTATTATTTTTCAGAAAAATCCAAAAACTACAAAAATATTTCTATATGTTTTTAAGTTTTATCTCTCAATTCTCAAAATTGATTCAAGTTCACAGATGCGAAACACAATGACGTTGGGGCAGGTATAACACTCTTATCTATGTACTAGGTAAGTGTCCCTAGAAGCATGCTGCTGCATGTAGACCGAAGCCTCCATGACTCTGAGTGAAGCCTTCATGATTCGATAAACACCAATCGTTTCTTCCCAATCAGGCTGCTAAAATCACTCAAGTCACGAGCTACCTTACTCTTCTCATAGTGAGTTACGAGTTTTCTGCTTTGTCATTTTTATGTAGCAGAGGTACTTTCGGTTCCTTCACCATATCCTCACATTTCTCCATTACGTTTCGCTTCATATAAGTAACCCTTGAGACACTCAGCAATTACCACTGAGGTTTATGGTTACACAATCTCTGTGTTGATGATCTTAGTTTCGTTTACCATGTGCTAAGTGAGACCCAAAATCCAACACCTTGAATGAATTGACGGTGAACGCTAAAATGTTTAAGCTGTTACTTGTTACCTCACGAAATCTCCTTTTATTTTTGCGTGATCTTTATGAAACTGTCTAACAGCAGGACATTTCTTCCCATAAGATCCAGTTTCAGTTTTGTTTTTGATATTTCTTATTATTATCCCTTCACAAAACAAATTCTCCAACCTACTTGATCAACAGACCTCATCGGTCTCACAAGTACTTCATCCAACTTTCGGTCTTATTTTAAGTATCAATGTTCGGTTGAAGATAAACCACCCACTAAAGCCTATAATTGAAAAGATGCCTTTCAGTGTTTCTTTACAAACATCTAATCGTATTTCACGGGAAACCACACAGACACTTCTCAGTCTCTCTTGACTTTGAAGGAAGAGATTCGTGCCCGGGATCAACAGTTTCGTGTCTAAATAGACATCACTAAAATCTCACAAATATTTTGCTTTATTTCTTTTTCATTGGCACACTCTAGCACGAAGATCTGTATGATTTTCCAAATTCTTGTTTGTGGTACTGATGACACTTTTTCAGATTTGTGCTTTCGGCTCTAACATAAATGGCTGTTCACTTTTATATGGAGCGAAGGTTCCTTAGTATGAAGAAAAAGGATGAGTCACGTTTATGGTGGTGTTGATTTATTTTAATTATAAAAATAAAATAAGGGTGAGTCAGCATGAATTTGAAACGATTCAAAATTTGAACAGGAGATAAGGATGAAAAGGCGCGTGAATTTGAAACGAAACCTAATATCACGCCTGATGACGTCTTCTTCGGAAAACCCAACTGTCAAATCATGCTTTTTCAGGCGTCGATTCAGAAGATAATCAAATCATTATTGTGGATTTTTCTCTCTCCTAGCGACGGTATAAAAGGTTTTCTCACACCTCTTGGGTTACTTTACCAAATCTCATCTCTCTCAAGAACAAATCGATGATTTTCCACTGTTCATCTTCTTCTTCCCACCTGCAGCAATGGCTGAATCCTCATCGGTTTACGAACAATCCGCTCAGTCCTCTCTTCTGACCATCAAACCCAATCATAATCTAATCATCGAACTGAACCCCTTTGTTTATGATTCGTACATGCTGCATGTGGTTGAATTTCTCAAGTATTCACCACTGGTGGTTGCTCTCACACAAGTGGAAAGCGTTCCAATGTCGATGCTATCTCACGTCTACTCCACTGCTGTTTATGATAAAGCTAAGGAGCGTATCTTCTTCGAGATCGTCAATCAAAAGACGTCGATTTCGAAAGCTAGGTTTTGTTTGCTGCTACGCCTTGCTGTCGGCGATTCCATGATTCACCCAGATTCCATTACAACGACTCAGCTGTTCGCGATGTTCTATGATATGGGGTACACAGAGCTTCTTACTACTGTTACCAAGTTCAAGAAGTCTTGTCTTCCTCCTCAGTGGAACGGACTCTTTACTCTCCTCACCAAGGGCTTATCGGAGAGGGTTGCAGGTTCAGATGGAACGAGCAGGGCATTCATGACCCTTTTATATGGTCTGTATCACGGGGTTAATATGGATTATGGGTCCCTCATATGGTCTCAACTAGTTCAGAGTATCAGTTCTTCTTCAAGGTATTCTGAAATTTTGTGTGCTTGATTTTGGACTATCATCACTCACTGGGCGATGGAACAGTTCAATGTTCCAACAATGGCGGATTCACTCAAGTCATCAATTGCTACCTTCCACATGACGAGGATCCTTGTCTCAGATCCCTCCAAGTTTATCTTCATTGGTTCCATTCCAGAGTCAATGTACAGATGTGTTTCCCCTGAAAGCAAGGTTATCAATGAGTACAAGAAGCTAACCCCTTCAGGGCCACGACAGGTTACTACAGAGATGCGAAGCTCGCTAGATGCTGCAGACAAACCAGGAAAACAAGGGAAGAGGCCTGATAAAAAAAAGGGAAAAGGACGGTCAATCCTCCAAAGTTTCTACTCCCAAGAAATGCAAGTCTGAGCAAGCAGCGCTTACTGCTCCAAAGAAACGAAAGCTCAAGATGAAAGCTCAAAGACCGAAGTCTCCTTCCCCATCTTCCAGTGACTCTTTAGTATGTTCCTTCTGACGAACAGCCTGGACCCGAGTCAACTGACGACGAAGCAAATCGAACCGAAAGTCCACCACGAGGTAATTCGCCTCCATCCTCACCAACTAATATCAGTAACCGAAACTCACCTCCTTATTCTCCTTCCCATTCAGTTCCTATTACTATCGCTCCTTGTCCTCCACCTATCTCATCTACCACTGCTACCTCAATCTCAAATCCAACCCCACTGTTCACTACAGTTACTACTACTACTACTCATCCAACCAAACCTAATGTTCGTGTCAACGTATCTGATACGAGGGCATCTACTTTCGGTTCTGATCCTCCTGTTACCTCAACACCTTTATCCCCACCTCCATCACATGAATCTGAACCTGTTCTTGGCGGTGACGACATGGAATACGACTCTGTTTACTTCAGTCCTTATCGAGTACAGAGTGATGAAGATGATGATGCTCCTGTGACCAAAAAGCATCTCAAGGCCATGAATGACAAACTTGACCAACTGCTCTCTTCCTATTCTACCAGTGCATATTCTGAAGTAGCACTCATGGCTCTGTTCGCATCCGTTGTCAAAGAGCATGACACTTCCATTTCAAGTGCTGTTAAAGCCATTGAAGCCTCAACCTCTACCTGTCAGAAAGCTTTACTTGCAGTTGAAGCTTCCACCAAGGAATGCAAGCAGGAGACTGTAAATGTCGAAAAACTAGTTTCGGATGCACAGCTGTTTCTTGATTCTCTTCAAGTTGCCGCCCAGAAGAACGCTCAAACAGTGAACGCTTCGGTTGATAATCTTACGCGTTCACTGGAAGCCGAAAAGAAACATTTTGAGGAAGCTCGACAAGCTCTTCAGGCTGCTAACAAAGAGCTTCACACTTCAGTTGATGCTCGTCTCACTCAACTTGAAGCTGAGCTTGCTGTGGAAAACAAGATTATGGATGAGCTGGATAAGCGCACTTCTCAGCTTAAAATTCAGAATCTCAAGCTCAAGACTGCCAACAAGGAGATCGAAGACTTAAAAACTGAGCGTAAAATAATTAAAAGTTCGGTTGGTGATGTCCACTCCATTCTCCTACACCTCCTGGAAGCCCATGACTCCATTCTTACCATCTCCATTCGACGCCACTTAGCTGAGAAGTTGAGACCTACTCTGGATGTTTTGAGCAGAATTGAGGGTGTTCCGGAGTCAGTTGTCCCTCCGAAACAAGGGGGAGATAATGTTACTCAAGGCAAGACCAACCTTATCCACCTCCAAAACCGAAAGTCACTACTGAGCCGAAGGTTAATGAAGCTTCGGGCAGTATGAAGGACAAGAGAAAGAAGAAAATAGGTGATGATGATGTGGATGAAAATGATGATGACACTGATACAGATGGAACCACTTCTAAAACTGAAAGTCTGAAAGTCAAGCCTAGTGATCAAGAGATTGAGGCGAAGATTCGAAAAGAGAAGGAACTTCTTGATAAGGAGAGGAAAGCGAACGAAATGCTAGAACGAAAGAAGTCTATGTTTCCTGAATGGACTATGGATTGGCTTCAGAGAGAAGTAATCGATGCACCGAGCACTCATTGGCTCGAACTAGTTCTTTCTTTCGGGCTTGAAAACTCCAAGGACTCACAGTTTGACATGCCAATCACCCGAAAGGCATTCATTTTTCACTATTTTGAGTCAACGGCTGGCATTCCTTCCCCAGACCCGAAGGTTGATCGGGATCTGCTTGAGTATTATCTTGAGTTTTCTCAGCCGCAATACCTGACCTGGAGTAATCAGAAAATCACAACGGTCATGGTGTTGAAACCCATTTCAGCAGGGAAATTTATCAACATCAAATTCAAAGTGACCCGAGGCTCCGATAGCTCGGTTCATATGATTTCCCTGGCTGATCTGCCGAACCTGAATCCTCATGATTGGATACTCCTGAACAACATTTTGCTGACCAATCAAATGGAGTATCAGCCTATTATTGACCACATCAAGCGAATGCTTGTGTGTTATATTCATGAAGTCGCAAAGACGGATCAGGAAATCGCTTATGCCATACATAAGAAGACCACTATGATGCCGATAGGGAGGGCAAGCGATGTCAACAGGATGATTAAGGGAAAGATTGACCCTAAGTTCCATACTGTTATGTTCATTAGGGGCGAAGGTCAAAAATGCATGTTCGCTCTTATTGACAAACACCTGTTCTCCACCGCCTGCTTGGAGCATATTTTGGAGATAATACGTGGGTGTAATCAGAACAGCGAAGCCGATAAAAAGATGTTTACTGATATGATTCGGTGGTATATATTGTTTCGACAAACTCTTCTTGCCATTATCCCGAGGCTGTTCAAGATTGTAAGGAAGACTAAAGTCACTCAACCGAAGTAGTCTCTCGCCTCTATTGACGCAAAGGGGGAGATTGTTGGGTCTAGAGTGTTGCGTCATATGGGCTTAATGTTGATATTTTGTTTACCCGGTTTAGGCCTATCCAACCGTGGATTATCATTAGGGTTAGATTATATATAATGTATGCATGTATAGCTCTAAGGTTATCGTTCTCATTAATAGCTTTTGCATTGTAACCCTAAACACACCTCTACAGTCGAAGTTCTTCATCGAGCTCTTCTGAGGTGTGAGTTATTAATCATTCGACACCATTTGATCCATTCTTGTGTTCTTTACTTGATTAATATTGTTTTTCTGTTTAGAATCTATCGATCTATAGCGCTTTATTCTCAACAGTTAGCAAGACCATGGGTTGGGCCCATGGCAGTTGTGAAAGTGTTGTAAGACTGCGAGGTAGCCGTAACATTTACTAGGATGGTTGGCAGGTGTGGAAATGTTGTAAGATGGTGGGGTAGTCGTAACATTCGCTAGGATGGCAGGCAGTTGTGGAAGTATTGTAAGACTGTGGGGTAGCCGTAGCATTCACTAGGATAATACGCAATTTTGGAAGTGTTGTAAGACTGCGGGGCATCCGTAGCATTCAATAGGATGGGAGGCAGTTGTGGAAGTGATGTAAGACTACGGGGTAGCCGTAGCATTCACTAGGATGGTAGGCAGTTGTGGAGGTGTAGTAAGACTGCGGGGTAGCCGTAGCATTCACTAGGTTGGTAGGCGGTTGTAGAAGTGCTGTAAGACTGTAGGTTAGCCGTAGTATTCACTAGGTTGGTAGGCGGATGTGGAAGTGTTTTAAGTCTACGACTTGGCTCCTAGCATTCTCTAGTATGAGTTAGACCATAACAGTAATGGTTATAAGACTGTGAGGGGATCAAAATCTTCGTTCGGGATGATTCGAGCTCATTGTTGTTATTTATTTTCTCAGTGTTCAGGCAGGAGGATTGTTAGAATCATATCGGTGGTTAGACTAGTATGGATCCCGATTGAGGGCGAGACCCGTTTGGTTATGTTATCTTGGGTGAGCAAACCATTCAGACGTTTGAGGTTATGATCGAGGCATGAAGTTTTGGTTGGAAGTCCACATGCTAGTGATGGAATGACTGTAAGATCAATGTTTTTTGTGATCCTAATGTTCAAGTGGATTAACTAATGTCGGTGTATCACGAATTAGTAAGTGTATAACCTGTGAGGGTGGGACTCGGTAGGGACTGGCATGGTTGGAGCGTTAGAGCAAGTTTGGAGTGGGGAAGCTCAGTGATCAGCGGGTTGGATCCGTGTGAAAGATAGGCTAGGGTAAGCTTTATTAGTTAGACTCATAGGCGGAGTCTCGTTGTGCAACCGTGTGTGAGATTGTCAGTATCAGCAAATGGGTAAGGATTCTGCATCTCAGTTTATTAGAAGGTCAACAAGGAATCAGGGGATCTCAGATAGATCGAATATGTGAATTATTGGGTATCGGAATGTGAGTTATGTAATGGTTTGGCACTAATGGTTGAGATTTGTGGTAGGAGTCGCCTTTATTTTAAGGTTCAAGGTTATTGGTGAATGGTCAGGGTATCTATTTTCCAGTTATCAATGTGATAATTCAGGGTCATAGGGATTCATTCGGTTTGGGTGCAGAGTGGAGTTATTATGGATGTGGTATAGGATGGTTCTATCTGCCTGGTAGTCAGACATAGTATGAGGTTTTCAGTTCTCGGGCAGAGCAGTTGGATATTCTTTTGTTGGTTGAGGGAGGAGTGTTAAACTTCGTTGTTCAGCAGGATATGTGATCTCTGGTAAGTTTTGGGCTTTGATAGAGTGTTGGAAGTTGGTCATCTTTACGAGAGGACTTCTCAGTCCTAATTAGAATTAAGGAAGGTTGGGCAGAGTCCACTGGTATGACATAGGAAGCAATAAGGAATGATTTCGAGGATGAAATCTAATTTAAGTGGGGGAGAGTTGTAACACTCGTGTTCCAGATTAGTTTAGCTTAATATTTATCAGCGACCGAAATTGGAGTTTTGGAAAAAACTTTGTACCACGACGTGGTGCAAGGATGCCCACGTCGTGGTATGGAATAAACAGAACATGTGTTTTTATGAGTTTCGCAGTGTGGTAATAGTTTGGCGGTGGCGTGGCAACTGTTCTGGCCCAGGCCCGTAATTTTAGGGTTTCCTCCCATATTTAAGCAACATTTCTATAGGATTAAGGCATCCTCTTTAGCCTCCATTCCTGTACCTAAAAACCCTAGCCTCCCTTAGAGAGTTTTGGTTCATTTTGGTATTCTTGGTTCCTTGAAGAAGATGAAGAGGGTGTTTTGGTGCATTAATCTAGCAAGAAACTTCATCATCACCATCTTGAGTATATTCTAGACCCTTGTGAGTATTCAAGTTCCAAGCTTTCTAGTTTGTGCTTATAGATATAGGGTTCTTATCCCTTTTCTTCATTTTGTGAGAGTTTGAAGGAATGGATTCCATAAAGTTGACAACTTTATGTGTCGCACCCCCAAACCGGAATGGCGGAGGACGTCATGTACAGTATCACAACAATTGTATAATAGTAATCAAAGCAACAACAACCATTGCATTGATAATATATAATTTACATTGTGTTCAAAACATTGCCTGATTTACATTAATACTATAGTAAAAGATAAGACACGATACTACTATGCTCCGTTTTCACAACGCCTGAGAGGGTACCTGTCTACTAATTTTCCTGAGAATACAAGTGGTTTGAAAAAGTGTCAACATTAAAGTTGGTGAGTTCATAAGTATTTTGTTTGAAAAGATATGTTCTTTTTATTTGAAAACGTTAATGTGTTCTTCCAGAAAATCCAATATTTTCTTAGTAAATAAGTCGTAGTCTTAGTACTTTGAGACCAAAAAAGTATAAGTTTCTTATGATTATAATCTGTGATTCGAGGTTCTGATTCATGTAATTTGTATGACCCGTACTGTTACATCCTATGATTACTTAATGTATACAAATTATATATAATTAAGATCGAACGGACAGTCGATTGGGTTATTCTGCCCTAAGCCCACAACCAAACAAGGAACAGGAAAAAAGGCGGAAATCACACATTCCACTGCCTATCCGATCTTTATTATATATAATCCTAACGTATACATTACGTAATCATGGACTTTAACAAAAAGAATACTCGATATATGTTTTCTAAACTTCTATTCGTACCATATTAGTAAATAATATAATGTATTGCTTTTCGTGTAACTGTATGTAAATTTAGAAATTTTGTACTTGCAAATAATGTAATATTGTTTTATTATTTAAATAAAACCCTTGAAAATATATTTGCCCTGAAATCCGAATGTAAAGTTAATATTCAAATAAAATTATTTGAAAATATATTATTCGTAAATATGTCGTTGTTTTCTCCTTGTGAGTTCTTATAACCGTACTAACCCAGTCGGCCTGATCGCGACATTCTTCAAGCGTCAGAATGTTAACGACATTTGTCACCCCAGGCCTGCCGGCCTGACTGTAGCTAACCGTCGGGATGTGGGATTGTCAGTCCCAAATAGATCTATACACAAATATCTCACTCTCCCTAAAAGAGATTCTGGTTACAATGCAGGACTCCCGTACTTCGATAAGTACACGAAGACATCTCACAGATTGCTTCAACGTTTTTACGAGTAATAACTGAAAACCCTTTTTGTTTATATGTTAACCTGTACTTTGTAAAATAGTTCCTTTGTTCCATAAACTATATCTATTATAGTTTATAAGTTTGTTTTTCGTGTTTATGAAAACCGTTGCGTCTTAACATGTTTTCTAAATCGTTTGTAAATTTAATAGTAATGATATTTTACGTAATTAGTAATTTCATGTTTAACTGTATATTACGGTAAGAAAATATAATAAGCAATTTATATTTTTAAACACAAGATTTCTTGTGTTTTTACTTGTATTCCCCCCCCCCCCCAAACAATTTAAAAATTGTGAAAACGTAGGGGTATGAACTCACCTTGTGTACGTGTTTTTGGCTTGATATCGAGAGGAAAGCGGTGACCTTCGTTTTTAGAGTACTTTGCTATAGCCGTATCCTAACATATTTAGTGTGTGAATAAGATGGTAATAATCATTTACACGTTTGCATAACACTTTCTTTAAAGGAACTTACAATGATTTCTTAAGGGAAATGGCTTGAAGAAAGTATGTCTCAAGAATGTGTTGCTCTTCAAAATTTAAGGAATTGAAGGGGAGTTTTGAGAGAGAACTATGGGTGATTTCGTTTGATGGGAGGGGTTAAATGAAGAGTGAACTCATTTAAGTTACTTAAATGTGACGGAAAGATAGACGGCGAGGTGATATTTTCGTTGGGATATGTAACTTATCTTCTTGGAAAGAGTATCACCGCCTAAATGACTTAATATCTAGATGTTTTAAGGGGGTTTGCGGCCAAAACTAAACTAATGCCAAGGGGTTTTCGGTCTTAAAGTCAAAGAGTAAAGGGTTTACGGTCTTAAAGTGAAATGGTAAAGGGTTTACGGCCATGGAGTCCAATAGCAAAGTGTTTTCGGTCAAGGTGTTCTAGAAGGGTGTTTGTGGTTCTAGGTTCTCATCCTTTAGGGTTTTCGGTTCTACATTATTTCAAGGAAGAGTTTACGATTTGGTTTTGGGATTAGATTCCCAAAACCGTAAACACCTTTGATACTTAATTCTTTGGCCGAAAACTCTATCTAAAGTATTACTTTATGGTTTAAGCTTTAAACTTTTGCCTTATATTAATTTATTCTTAACATAAATCTACTTAGGTTTCAAACTATGCGTAGTTACTAGCTTATAAACAAGCCTTAAAGGCTATAGAGGATACAATGCAACAAGGTTTGCAATTTGCTTTTCACTAGTACTTGGTTAGGGTTTAGACTTTGCTAGGACTAAAATTTCTCAGTTGTGACATTATGGATCCTAAAGGCCCATTTGAAGTTATATGTCCTAGATCTAGTGTTCCTTGGTGTATTTGGCCTCATGCTCAAGTTTGAGCCTTTTCTCTTCCTTGGTTTGGACCTATTTTGGGTGAGACATGCATTGGACATGCATATCCATAAAGCGCATATTTTTATGGTGTATTTGTGGGTATGCAAGTCTTATGGAAAGTTTGGTTGGGTGACTTGGTTGATTAAGAGCTTAATGGGTTAACTCTTGTTTTAAGATGTTAAGGACTTAGGGTTAGAGGGTTTGGCTTATTGGTATGAATTAAGGGAAAAAGTTGGAAACTTTATCCATTAAGACCTTGGGATGTACGAGGCCTGTGCTTTGGAGTTCTTGGAGTTGTTGGAAAACAGCTTAATATGTTAAGCTGTTTAGACCAGTCCCCACGATGTGGCCTCAGGCTGCCATGGCGAGGCGATGGGGTGAGGACTCGACTGTTTTGTCTTCACGCTACCACGGCGTGGCCAATGGAAGGCCACGACGTGGCGATTCGCTGATGTGATTTTTGGGCTGTTGACTTTGTGGGTTGACATTGGATCGTTGACTTGCTGACTTGGGTTGACTTTAGGTCAAGATTTCTGGATTTAGTGTGTAGACTAAGGTTGGACCATGTATGTTTTGATAGGAGTGTTGTAGCATCTGTTGCGGAGCATTGAGTTGTGGTTTAGCCGATCTCGTGAGTCAGGTGAGTGTTCTCACTATATTATGTAGGATGTTAGTTGTCTTTGTGATACTTACATGAAAGACCACGGGGGTAGCCCCTAGCATTGTATGAAATACCATGGGGGTAGCTCATGGAATTTACATGAAATACTATCGGGGTATCCCGTGGTACTTGTATGTTAGACAATTGGGGTAGACCATGACACTTGGTTGTAAGACTCTTAGGGTAGACCATGACATTTTAAGCAAAAGACCATGGGGGGTAGCCAATGACAAATGTATGTATGGTATGTGGTATTTTGGTATGTGATATTTTGGGGTATTTGGTGGTTTAAACATTTTCAAGTACTTCCAGTTCTAGAGGGAAGGGCCGAATTGACTGCACAACATTCCCTGATGGCTTTTCCGTACTGATTATTAATGTTTACTATGATGTTTTCAAAAGATACATTTTACTCTGATTGGTTCTGGAATAAATGATTGTATGAGTTTAATCATTTAAAAATTAAAATTTTACTACCATTTTTGGAACGTTACATATAAGTAGGCATTCTCTACGCCAAAAAGAGAGATTGTATTGTAGCTTAACTTCCTATATAAAACCGGCTCTAGTTCTATTCAGAATAGGGCAAGAATGCGACTTGTTGCCTCAACCAGATAGAGAACTATAAGATAAGATGGACTCCATGGGTGAAAAGGTCGACATGAAGGCTCTAATTCAAACCGGTAGATTTGAAACATATTAAATTTTAGCCCATTCACGACACAGGCCATGTGTGGTTACATACTCAACACATCCTCAAGGCCGACTCTGAGTTTCTTCATTCATCTTTTGATTTCTTATGCAGTAGGCCATCTACAAAAGACTTTGTCTTACCCTTCAAAAATCATCCAGAACATGTTTGTGCCTTTGGATTTATGTCACAGATCATCGATGGAGGCAATATCCTTATCCTCGGAAAGGGTTGTTACATCTTACCTCCTTTTTATGAGAAATGAATATTGATATTTGATGCAACATAGGTCTCGTCATCAGGTCTTTGGTTTAGATTTGGATCGAGCATATGGAGTACGGTCATCGTTAGCGGTTGGCGGGCTCCCAACTTCAAACCATTGAAGGACAAGTGTCCTGGACATTTTTATGGGTTGTGCTATAAGTACCCCCCTTAACCAATTTTACCCCCCTAACATCAATCAAATCAACTTTTACTTTTGATTTGACATTATTTTTTTCTTTTTCTTTTTCTTTTTTTTTTCCTTTTTGTTTTTGATTTTTTTCCTTTTATTTTATATTTTAATATTATTACTATTAAATTCGGATGACATTTTAAAATTCGGTAAACATTATAAATTCGCACGACATTATAAAATTCGAACGACTTTTTTGTCCGTAATTAAAAAATATAAAAAAAATATTTAAAAACCGATTTTATATAGCCGTTTGAATTTATAATGTCTTCCGAATGTTAAAATTTTGTGCGAAATTTATAATAATAATAATAATAATAATAATAATAATTAAAAAAGAATTAAAAACAACAAAAAATAAAATAGAAAAAAAACAACAAAAGACAAAAAATCAAATAAGGGGGTGGAATTGGAAAAAGAAGGGGTACTTATAGAAACCCCATTTTTATTTGTTTGTTTATATGTATAGGCTACATTTTTAGAAAAAGAATGTTTATATAGGGATATTTATGTTTATTCGTACTGGTTTTGAAAAAGAATATCTAAAACAAACGATAGCCTGCACCATCGGAAAATGAGCGGTAAAAAATTATTGTTTGTAAAATGTAGTGAATTAAAGTTCATCTGTATTGTACAAATATGATATTTAATAAGAATATAAATTGCTACTAGCATAGTAAATAAATATTTAATTATTTAAATAAGTTTTGGAGAAACAATCACGTAAAAGTAAAACTTAACGAATAAGACCAAACACTGCACTAGTGCACTTACAAAACAGTGAATTATATTTCCAAAACACTTTGAAAGATAAATTTACCTTAAATTTATGTAATATGTTAGTTAGAAAAGTGCTAAGTAAATTTTTTTATTAAACATACTAATAACGTTCATTTTTGTGTTTTGAAAGACAAGAATACCAAAAACAACCTTCAAATTTAGCATTATTTTTGTGTTAATATAGTTTATTAAAATGTGAAATTTGAAAAAGTAATTAACTTTCGAATTAAAAATATCTAAATATAATAACAAAACGAATAAATTATATTTTTTATTAAACAAATAATTAGAACGGAAGTTTATGTTGAATAAAAATAAAATTTAAATTTATTTATTATAGATGATGAAAGCAAACAACCGTCAGGATGCCCCAACAACGTACTAAACAGTCTAATGCAAATACTTTAATGCTTCATTCTTGGAATTTGTAAGATATATATATATATATATATATATATATATATATATATATATATATATATATTAGGGTGTGCAAAAAACCGTACAAACCGCCCGCACTGCATCAAACCGCACTGCATAATGCGGTTTAGAATTTCATGGTGCGGTTTGCGGTTCGTCATTTTATCAAACCGCACTATGCGGTGTGGTTTGCGGTTTCTATTTATAAAACCGCGGTTCAAACCGCACCGCACCGCACCGCATGTTATATATATACTTTTTTTTCTTTACTTTGTTATAACTTCAAATCACGATTTAGAAACGATGTATTTAAATATATTTCTTACAATAATCAAATATCTATAACGTAACATTAAATCACTATTAGATCAAGATCCCACGGTTTACAAGAATATAGCAACTATAACGGCAACATAAAGCAATAACAGTGACACTACAAAACTATAGTAGCATAAATCACAATTTATTAAAAACGATTTAACTTGAAAATTGTATTTGTTTTTATAAAATAAAAGCAATCAATTTTTTTAACCGGGTCAGTTTTTTGGTTTTTTGATAGATTTAATATTGAACAACTCATTAAACCGCAACCAAACCGCATAAACCGCCTGCATCAAACCGCACCGCATAACGCGGTTTTGAACATCTATGGTGCGGTTTGCGGTTTCTAAAATATTCAAACCGCATATGCAGTGCGGTTTTGACTCTAAACCGCACCAAACCGCACCGCGCACACCCCTAATATATATATATATATATATATATATATATATATATATATATATATATGTGGATAGAGAATATACATTACAGCCTCACTTAATCTTAGGTACTAAACTTCTAAATTATGCAGTTTTATCTTATTAAACATAACCGGTTCAGTGTTCACTTGATAAATATACAATTCACCATTGCATTTATTTCCTCTATTATCGTTTAACCGTCAATGTTTTATTTCCTCCATTATTGTTTATTACTTCACGTCAATGAACATTATTGTTTTCCACCACCACGAAGATCAAAGATAATTAACATTTTTTGTTTCCCTATCAAAATTATTGCTTCAATATTGAATCTACAATATCAAGTGTTAATTATGAATCCCTAATTGCAATCTTTAGCTAATAAAATGACGTGGTTTAATGAGGTTTAATACCTAAGGTCAGGTGGAGCTGTAATGTATATTAACTTTTCCATATATATATATATATATATATATATATATATATATATATATATATATATATATATATATATATATATATATATATATATATATATATATATATATATATATATATATATATATATAGTAACATCGCAATCCTTAGGTATGAAATTTAATTCTTTTAACATATTTTCTTAGACCAACTTGGCGAGTTGGAAGGCCTCAACTCGGCATGTTGAGGTGACGTTGGCCGCGGATATTAATGGACCAACTCGGCGAGTCGAGGTGCCTCAACTCGACAAGTTGACAACTGAATATGAAACCCTAATTTTTAGGGTGTTGCACCCTATTTAAAGGCCTTAAGTCCCTTGGCTGGCCTCCTTACCAGCCTCCTCTGTCCAGAAACCCTAATTTCGTGCATCATCTTCCAAGTTGAGTGTGTGAGCTTGAAGAGTTGATTTTTGGTGTTCTTTTGAAGGAGCTTGAAGTTTGAGGTGTCTAGATTGAAAGGAAGGCTACAGATCTAGAACCTTCTCACTTGTTGCAGTCTTTTTGAGGTAGGTATAAAGTCGACACCTTGCTTCCTTATTTCTTAGATCTCTTCCTTGAAAGTTTTATTGTGATATTTAGCTCATTGTCGGATTGTTCATGGGGTTGAGCATTTCATGGGTTGTTACCTTAGATCTGGCCATTTTGAGGCCTCATTTGGCTTAAAGTTGCAAGCTTTATTGGGCTCTAGGCCTCATTCATGCATTAAGTTCTTTATTAAGCATTTCATGAGTTATAGAGCTTCTTTTGGCATGCATGAACGTAAAGTTGGCAACTTTATGTGGTTTTCCAGTCCCAGATTATTAGATCTACATCTTGAAGCATTAGATTCGATAAAAAGGATTGAATGTGTTAAGCTGGGGAAAACTCGTCTAGTTTTCCAGCCAACTCGGCAAGTTGGCTAGGGTTTTCCCGACCTTCTGAGTACCTTGGAAACTCGACGAGTTTGTGGGTGCACTCGACGAGTTGGGTCAACATGGACTGTTGACCTTGACCTTTGACTTTAACCATGGTTGACCAAGCTGACCTTTGAGGGCATTTTGAGTATTTCGGGGTTTCAATGAAATTGGTCACATGGTGGTTGTAGGCATTTGAGTCGGGAGCTAAGATTCGGAGTTAGATCTTATCAGTTCAGCTACTTGTGAGGTGATTTTTCGTCACTGTACTTTCGGGTCGAAGGCACCAAGGCCGGCCCATTATTGTAGTTGCTTAGTGTATGCATCATGGTTGTGTTTAAGGTATCTAATATTGAGTATTTTGGGGGAACTCACTAAGCTTTGGGCTTACATTTTTGGATTGTGTTTAAGGTATCTAATATTGTGATATGTTAGAACAACATGCTAGTGATAGGCTAGGGATCTTCAGGAATTGCATGATAGAATTGCCTGATTATATGATGCCTGATAGCCTAAGCCTTTCTTTTATGGAATTGACATCATTATTGTAGTTGCTTAGTGTATGCATCATGGTTATATATAACTAAGATCTTATAGCCTAAGAATGTGTGGTCTGGCCTTATTTCTTGTTCTTGTTTGATGAAGGGCTTATGGTAGGATCAGATATTTAAATGTCTATAGGGTCCAGTGTTATGTATGACTAACATACACGAGTGCTGCAGGGTTGGTGGAAGTTGTTGGGTTTTGAGCATTCTAACACTCCTATGGTGTACATGCAACCCTAGAAACCTTGGATCTATGTTTTATCTATAATACATGCAAAATTAATTTTTCCAAGGTTCATAACCTATCTAGCATACATGGGGGACTTTTCAATGTAAAAGATAGTAAGAAATACATACCTTTAGTTGCTTGGATTCCTTGAGAACCTTGTGAGCCTAGCACCTCAAGTGTGATGCGTCAAATGTCTCACACAACACCAAATACACTTGGAATAACCTTGAGAGAAATAGAACACTTCTAAAATCGGCTATGCCCTCTTGTTCTCACACTAGTCCGATTTTGGTCTACAACATGTTGCTTATATAGTGTGTCATAATTAGGGTTACACCATGTAAACCCTAACTTGACATGGCTCTTCATTTCCATGATCCATGGGTTCAAAGACACCATGGAGCATACATGGAGCATCCTATGGGTTTTAACCCAACTTGATAATCCATGGAGCATTAGCCCACTATACAAGTATGAGTGATTTACACAATCAACCCATATGTAACATCCCAAAAATACGGTCCGAAAATTTCATTTTTAAGTCATAACTAAACCATAGTATTAAATCATTTCAAACATAGTAAAAGAGTTATATAACAAATCAGAGTATCTTTTCAAAACACTTGTTCATTTCATCAGAGTAAAACATCCCAGGCTGGCTAATCAATGGTGTGTGCCATGCGATCACCCCGAGCTCTTCCCTCCGCTACCGGAAGTACCTGAAACCAAAACTGAAAACCTTAAGCACAAAGCTTAGTGAGTTCCCCAACCTACCACATACCATACACATAATCACATACTGGGCCTCGCCCCTGCTGCATCGGGACTAGCCCGGCATCGGACTTGCTCCGGCATCGGGCCTCGCCCGGCATCAGGCCCCGCCTAGCATCGAGCCTCGCTCGGTATACATATCTGTTTCTCTTAGGCCTCGCTTGTCTCTGGGCCTCGCCCGCTAAACATATACAAACATGTAAGATAACGCATAACACATAACTAACATACACTACTGTATCATGTCCTAAAGGCCTCGCCTATCTTGGGCCCCGCCCCTGTCCTGCTACTGATGAGTCATGGAACCCCATCCACACTCCTACTGATATTGAGATACGGGCCCAACCCACACTCACTCCTTCCCTAACTTAGGCCTCGCCCCTGCTCTGCTGCTAATGAGATATGGAACACCGTCCACACTCTGCTATAGGTGAGATACGGGACCTCGCTCACACTCACCCCCTACCAGGCACATACATGTATCACACAGACAACAAATATACTCTATCATGCAAACCATTCCTTGGGCACCCGCCCGCTATCGGACCTTGGTCCTGAATATCATACTAGCATACGGTGCCTAGGGCCAACCCCCGGGTCTTCCTACTCATAACTACATGGGCCGACATTGTGGCCATAGACCCATCCACACAAAAGGAAACTCACCTGCACTGCTGAACTTGCTGATAACCCTCTAATGCTGACCGGAAATTCCCCGACTGCTGCTTCTTCGGCTCCCCGAGCTACCAAGATCATAATATTACTTAACTCAATATCATAGTCTTTTCTCAGGGTAAGATTACTATTTTACCCCTACCCCAATATAGTCCATAACTAAGGCCCAAGCATAATATATAAAGGCCCAAACCCTAGGTAGGCTTCCCAAGCCCACTAATGGCCCATTAATGGCCCAGTTTGCTACATTGGGCCCAATCTCTTTCTTGGGCCTTACCCTAACCCAACACCCATACTTGGCCCATATTCCCTGACTCCTGATGGCCCACTAAGGCCCAAAGACCCAAAGTCCAAAGCACAACCCACACCGAGGCCCAAATACTCAAGGCCCAAACTGGCAGCGTTATGCGGGGCGTAATTCAATGTACGCTGGGCGTACAGGCTCGATGACGTGTACGCTGGGCGTACCTGCACGTACGCTCGGCGTAATGCTCTGTTAAGTCCTTTCTCTATTAAGAGCTGAATACCTCGATTTAGAAGCTACCAACTCAGATCCAAGTCTTATTTCACGTCTTAAACCATCAAGTTGCTTACTTTATGGCTTCCTTGACTCACATAAGCCCCAAATCCAAAAACCATAATCTATTTCCATGGATGAAGGTCTTAACCCATGCATGAACTCATATAAGTCCTAAAGGTTGGAACTTTACTGCTTATGGGACACATATGACTCTAAGGGAGGCAACCCTGGTCTTAGAAACATGCTTAAGTCTCAAAGACCCATTCTTGGGACCAAAAAGTCCATAAACTTGTACTAGGAGAGATCTAAGAGAATAATCATCAAGCTCAAAACTTTTTACCTTGTAGAGGTCCGAAATGAAGCACTTATCCAAGATCTATAAGCTCTAGCTTCCAAGGTTCCTCCTTGCCAATCTTCTTCTTTTCTCTTCCGAGCTTTAAACCACCAAAATAAGCTTTTCAAGGTCAAGATCTCACAAAATGAAGGTTGGGACGTTCTAGGGTTTCTTCTGAGGTTGGGGAGGCTGATATGGGGGCTAGGGTTGAAGCCATTATGTTCTTTATATAGTGGCACTCCCAAAAATAGGGTTTAGAGGCTGTTAGCGTACGCTGGGCGTACGCCTTAAAAACCCGTGATCTTTTGCCCTGCTACGCTGGGCGTACACCAGCCTTACGTTGGGCGTACACAGCTAAACACGCGTGCACTTTGTGCATGCTAGGGACTGCCTTGTCAACTTTTCCATTAAGGGCCATAAATGTCAATATCTTCAAAGTGTCATAACTCCTTCATTCTAGATCCGTTTCCGATGAACTTTAAATCCACGGAAAGGTGGCGAGAAGCTCTACGCGTCTAACAACACTCCCCGGCCGAAAACCTTCTCGAATAATACCTCTAGGACTCTTAAAAGACTAGAACCCCCTAGCCTTGGCCTCTAAAATTCTATAATTGAGTAATTTAGAACAGGGCGTTACAACTCTCCCCCACTTAAACTAGACTTCGTCCTCGAAGTCCGCTACTGCCAACTATCCTGCAATCTGCTTACTGCCTTCCTGTCCGATCATTCCAACTAAAGCTAGTCCTTGCAGATAATACCCTCGGGTGCACTCTAATCCCGTCGATTCTGAGAACGCAACTTACTCGTTTGACAATCCTCCGGTACTCCCCGAGTACTTATACTGGGCATCCTAGGGGTTCACCCCCTTTTCCATGCGCGTTTTCTGACCTTCCCGAGGCAGCATACCTTAACTAATCCTCTCTTCTAACACTGTGAAGGGCATACCCTTCACGGTATCCATTACTCCAGTCACTCCCAGTGCTGGCCACTACTGCCGGTACACACTGAATACTTCTTACTACTACAATTTAGTGCTGAGCACCCATCCCATCGAATGGATCAGATAGTCCTTCGAGTAAAAGATTCATCCCTGCAATGGTTAAGACTCAGACGAGAGCTGCGCAACAGGGTCAAACCCTTCCCTTTGAGATTATCCAACCCTGCTGTGAGAGGCGTAGCACCCTCGGTCAATTAGCCGTCTTATACCATAGTCCTCTTATTATCACTGCCACTAATTGAAAATTCTGATGTCCCTTATCCTCCTTCCGGATGAACCAAGACCACCCTGGTCCCCACTAATCTATCAATATCTGGATTACTGGACTCCCACCGGTCGCTACTCCCAACACAATCTCCTAGTCGATCCCAGCGACTTCCGAAGAAACTTCGGCTATCTAATACTGCTCCATCTACTCTGCCACTCTGGCGCTACAAGTCCTGGGATCCTCGATCCCCTAACTTGACCCTAAGGTCCCTACCAGGTCCCACTTGTGCTACTATAATCTCACGGGCCTCGCCCACGGGTCTCACCCAAAACCATATTACTGAGCAACCTTGGTCTCACGTCTCACCTATACTGCTACTCACATACGGGCCTCGCCCACGGGTCTCACCCAACTGTATCCTGGAGCGGCCTCTCCCAAGGTCTCACCTCTCTAGGGCTACGCAGGCTAACTCCATACTATTCTCAACAAACTACCCTTTCCTGATCTCTACCTTGATCACTAGGAGATACGGGCCTCCGCCCACACTCCACTAACTATACTGCTAATGAATGCGACGGCTTACCCGCAGTCTTACATCACTTCCCTCACTAACTCGCTGCTGGGGAATGCTGCGGCTATCCCGCAGTCCTACCATGCTCCCCATGCTGTCTCTGTCACTGACTACTAATCCGAAAGCATCCCATGCCGAACGTTCTCGCAATCTACATTCCGAATCACTCGAGTCCTACATGCGATTCCTCCAACCTGATTTTCCCAGACTAGTTACCAACCAGCTCGAAGACATGAACTCTATGTTGGGAAGTTTCTCAAACTCCCATCCCTGTGCTCCTTGATCCATCAGTCGCTGTGCTACTTCCTTTCTTTTTTAGAGGTCGCGTACTCATTTTGGATCTGCGTGCTCCTGCCCTTGAATACTCGGAGGGTTCTCCCTCACTTTGATTCTACTAATACCTCGCAGCTCAGTGCTTGAATAGAATTCCCAATCCTTCCGATCATCCAACAACCAATCTGCTGCAAACCCAAGCTTACCACGGCCAGGGATCTAACCGATCTATCACTCAACAACACCTTCCTGAAACTAGCGGGACACCATCGAGTCCCACACAGGCATGCTACAGTTACTGCATCCTAAGTAACCTGCTCTAGAAAGGGAACATCCTCTAACTATCATTCTAAAGTCCTCAGTATGCAGATGACATATATCTTACTCACAAGCAGGCCACACAATTCTAAAATACTAATACCAATAACGATGCAGAACCGTACAATATAATCATGAGTAAAAGTTAACGAGGAAATAAAAGATACGCACCTGCAACGTCCGGTGCTGCTCGCGTCTCCATGGTAGTCATCTGGAAAGCCCTGGCTCCTACCGCAGGCGCCTCTGCTCGGTCCTGTCGGCCATCTGTAATCATCAACGTCGCAGGGGCAGATGCTATCACCCGTCCTGCTGAAAGCAAACTCGGACACTGGGCCTTCTTGTGGCCCCGCTGACTGCAGTGAAAACATATCAGGTCTGATCCCTGAGTGGTGGTCGCAGTACAATCTCTGCTAAAATGACCAGTCTGGCCGCACTTGAAGCAACCAGAATCTCCACCACTACCACTCCTACACACACCCTCGTGCGTCCGGCCACACTTCCCGCATCGGCTGCGGTTCTGATAATCCCTCGATCTCGAATCCGACCCCTTGGGCCTTTTTCCCGATCCTATGGCTACCTGAACCTCATCCGGCTTCCTCTTCCGGATCTGCTCCAAATCGATCTCCCTCTCTCTAGCCCGAGAAATCATGTCTTCCAACGTCTTACAACCGGACCTGCTCACAACTCCCTGATGTCAGCCCTCAACATCTCGTGATATCGGGCCTTTTTGATCTCCTCATCCGCGACATACTGCGGAACAAGAAGAGCCCTCTCTCTGAACTTGGCGGTGATCTCCGCTACAGTCTCAGTCGTCTGCTTCAAATCCTGAAACTCTCGTGCTAGCTGCTGCACCTCGATCACTGGTGCAAACTTGGCCCTGAACCTGGTTGAGAAGTCAGTCCATGTCATCGCGTCCAACGCGGCATCATCTCCAATGGCATGTCCAACCTCCTCCCACCAATCTCGTGCTCTGTCCTTCAGAAGACAGGAGGCAAGTCGGACCTTATCCCCCTCGGGACATCGGCTCGTACGGAAAGCGTTGGCAACATCGGCCAACCACCTGCTGCTAGCGATAGGGTCCCGAGCCCCATGGTAATCTGGTGCGCTACAAGCTCTAAACTCTCGAAATTTCAAAGTACGCGCTCCCAGCATGGCTACCATCTCTGCGCGGAAGGCTCCCAGCCTCTCATCCAATATTTCCAGTATGCCCTCCTTGACCGTGCCAAAGATCACAGGAGTCTGATCTAGAATACTGCGCGTAACCTCGGCTGATACAAACTCCCTCATCCGCTCCTCGAGGTACTCGGTCCCTGAACCCGAGCCTGATCCCTCTCCGGCGCCTGATCCGCCAACTGGTCTACCCCGTAGTGTCACCATTCTGCAACAAATCATAACTACCACCAGAATACACCTCACTACCGAGGGACCACACACGCACTACAAGCTCCCTGGTTTTATCTCGGCCCTTCTTGAATCGAGTACAGATCCTCTGCTTTCAGTAGTATGGGCCCCTACTACCTTCCACATCTATCCGTACTTTTCTCAAGAATTGCCTTGACTCCACCAAATCCCTTACTACTACTATTGCTCCCAGCACTACTCTCATCCTAGGCTTACCCTAGGGAAATCTCCAACCCACTCTCTGCCATCAGCTGCGTAAGAAGTCCCTGCTTTCTTCCTCTAACTAGCTCGCAAATACTATTACATATCACTCAGACTAGATAATTCTTTGAATGAGAGATCCTACCCTACAACGGTTGGACTCAAACAAGAGCTGCGAAATAGGGCTAGACCTAACCTTCTGGAATTATTTAGTCCTTGCAATATGTAACTTAACATATTTGTTTACTAGCTAGTGAAAGACAACTAGAACTCCTAAAAGCACAAAGCAATCAACATTCGGACATCGAGTGCACATAATCAAGCATATACTACTCAGGCTATCCTCCTATCTAATATGTACTAGCATGCAGTTCTCATAAAGCTGAAACACATATAGCAGGCACATAAGGCATCCTCCTAGATCCTTAGCCCTAATCTAGCATGCTGTTCTACTAAAACTGATAATCATAACATAAACTTGTATGGGTAAATTGGGAGTACTTACTTGAGCTCGGCTGATTGCATGCACCACACCCTTTTCTCTTTTTCAAAACTCTTTTCTCTTTTTAAGTTTCTTTTTCAAAAATTCTTTTCGAAAATGATTTCCTTTTGAAAACCTTATACCATTTCCTTAGTTTGAGTTCAGACACACCCGAAAGCGTACCCGAATCCCTCAAACCAAGGCTCTGATACCAACTTGTAATATCCCAAAAATACGGTCCGAAAATTTCATTTTTAAGTCATAACTAAACCATAGTATTAAATCATTTCAAACATACTAAAAGAGTTATATAACAAATCAGAGTATCTTTTCAAAACACTTGTTCATTTCATCAAAGTAAAACATCCCAGGCTGGCTAATCAATGGTGTGTGCCATGCGATCACCCCGAGCTCTTCCCTCCGCTACCGGAAGTACCTGAAACCAAAACTGAAAACCGTAAGCACGAAGCTTAGTGAGTTCCCCAACCTACCACATACCATACACATAATCATATACTGGGGCTCGCCCCTGCTGCATCGGGACTAGCCCGACATCAGACTTTCTCCGGCATCGGGCCCCACCCGGCATCAGGCCCCGCCTGGCATCGAGCCTCGCTCGGTATACTGATCTGTTTCTCTTAGGCCTCGCCTGTCTCTGGGCCTCGCCCGCTAAACATATACAAACATGTAAGATAACGCATAACACATAACTAACATACACTACTGTATCCTATCCTAAAGGCCTCGGCTATCTTAGGCCCGCCCCTGTCCTGCTACTGATGAGTCATGGAACCCCATCCACACTCCTACTGATATTGAGATACGAGCCCAGCCCACACTCACTCCTTCCCTAAGTTGGGCCTCGCCCCTGCTCTGCTGCTAATGAGATATGGAACACCGTCCACACTCTGCTATAGGTGAGATACGGGACCTCGCCCACACTCACCCCCTACCAGGCACATACATGTATCACACAGATAACAAGTATACTCTATCAGATCCAAGTCTTATTTCACGTCTTAAACCATCAAGTTGCTTACTTTATGGCTTCCTTGACTCACATAAGCCCCAACTCCAAAAACCATAATCTATTTCCATGGATGAAGGTCTTAACCCATGCATGAACTCATATAAGTCCTAAAGGTTGGAACTTTACTGCTTATGGGACACATATGACTCTAAGGGAGGCAACCCTGGTCTTAGAAACATGCTTAAGTCTCAAAGACCCATTCTTGGGACCAAAAAGTCCATAAACTTGTACTAAGAGAGATCTAAGAGAATAATCATCAAGCTCAAAACTTTTTACCTTGTAGAGGTCCGAAATGAAGCACTTATCCCAGATCTATAAGCTCTAGCTTCCAAGGTTCCTCCTTGCCAATCTTCTTCTTTTCTCTTCCGAGCTTTAAACAACCAAAATAAGCTTTTCAAGGTCAAGATCTCACAAAATGAAGGTTGGGACGTTCTAGGGTTTCTTCTGAGGTTGGGGAGGCTGATATGGGGGCTAGGGTTGAAGCCATTATGTTCTTCATATAGTGGCACTCCCAAAAATAGGGTTTAGAGGCTGTTAGTGTACGCTGGGCGTAATTCTCGTACGCTGGGTGTACGCCTTAAAAACCCGCGATCTTTTGCCCCGCTACGCTGGGCGTACACCAGCCTTACGTTGGGCGTACACAGCTAAACACGCGTACACTTTGTGCATGCTAGGGACTGCCTTGTCAACTTTTCCATTAAGGGCCATAAATGTCAATATCTTCAAAGTGTCATAACTCCTTCATTCTATATCCGTTTCCGATGAACTTTAAATCCACGGAAAGGTGGCGAGAAGCTCTATGCGTCTAACAACACTCCCCGGCCGAAAACCTTCTCGAATAATACCTCTAGGACTCTTAAAAGACTAGAACGCCCCTAGCCTTGGCCTCTGAAATTCTATAATTGAGTAATTTAGAACAGGGCGTTACACCATATATTTAATTAGTCTTCTTTTGATCACTTAATTAATTCCAAATTAATTCTTGATCAATACTAATTAAATAATATTATTAATATATTAGAACTTATAATATATTAATAAACCTTAAGTGTTATTTCTCTCATTTTAGTCTATCTAAATGCATGATGCCATGCAACCCAAATGGACCATGCTAATCGGGTCAAGTACATTCCATAAATAGTTATGAACTTAGACACCTAATACAACAGTCTACCACTTGGATAAGTCTAATAACTATATCTGCAAGAATAACTTCAGGAACCGATCAACAATCGTATCTCTTTCAAGGTCTCTCAGAACTGAGATGATGATGATACGCCATTTAAGATAAGTGATCATATAATCCTCTGTTCTAGATATCAGCCGGACAAATACATGGAACAATGTCTTACTTATTGTCCAGCAGTTTGTTTCTCGATTTCCAATTTGTTTGACATAGAACTTATTTGAACACATCAAATTAGTTCTGACCGGGCCCGGTACATGGGTCAACACAAAATCATCGAGGGGCCCAGATATCACTTCTAATCCAAGAAGGAACAGATAAACTTCGACTCATATTCTTGTTCTATTACTTGTTGAATCATACACAAAGGCACGTTTTATAACATCCAGTTACCAATGCGTTTTCGTACAATCAATGTATAACCAACTCATACGCAACAAGTCATATCTCTAGGTTTGAAGACTTATATGATATTACCGTCTCACGATCACTCGAGATAAATTCCATGAAGTGATACCAGTGAGCGTGGGTTGAATCCAATACTCAGAACTTATGAGCACTCATGAATGTTGCAGCAACTCTTGCTATGTCCCATACCTTGGACATCTACAATCCAGCTTCATGACAGTCTTGATTCATATCTACTTCCAACATGTGACCGACTGTGGATGGTTTGAATAACTTAGTCATTCGGGAAGAATGACCTAGTTGTTCTGGAAGTCAAAACATGCAAAGTGAAACACAAGAATAATCGAATCCAATATGGTCTCAGAACTTATGAATATAAATAGAACACCTTTTATTTATCACCATATTGATTACACATTATTCATTGCATACTGTTTCAAACTATCAACTTTATACTTGAATTAAAAACAATAGTTGTCTCATGCTCCAAGCATGTGCACTTTGTTTTCTAAACACTAGTCATGCCATACACCAAGTATGCACACTATGTTTTCCAAACATTAGTGATGCCCTACACCAAGTATGCATACTAAGTTTTTATATGATCTTTACTTTGTGAAATAGATCGATTGAACATAATTCCAATGATTCTCATTTCACAATCCCAAATCCTTACTTCAAATGCAAGAATTCCAAATTCCTGCCATTTACCTAAATCTGTTAGATTCTAAACTTATATGCATTGGTCCTCTTGTAATGATTAGGCACAAAGTCACAAAGACTTGTCAACAGACATTACAGAGTATTCCAATGGAGATCAACTCCATGGAAACGAAGTCTCATATCCAAAGTTCATTGCTTTGAACATTCTTCTTGCATTAAGTTTCCTAATCTTACACAGATTTAATGAATAATTTCCACCTATGGGAACATTTCCATATTCCCATTTTGACTATTACTCCTGAACAAGAGTTGCCTCCTTTCAGAATATGTCAATATGGTCCTTCCAAAATTAACACTATACTTTCAACTGTCCCTGAGCGACCAATCTTTGGTAAACCTTAGATTGTCCTCGACAATTGCTTAATCAAATTAGTCATATCTAGTTCTAGTACTTTTCCCTCTTAATGCGCTGGGCATTTGGAAAAATTTAGAACAAATGAATATTATAGCACATGCAATCGATCCTATATCTGAAGCATATGGGACACGATTCATGATATCTCACATAAAGAAATGATACTAGACCAGTCTTTTGCTATAATATTTCTATTTCTATTTGCCAAGTTCTATTAATTCAGATTATGAAAAGGGATCCCGTAATCATAATCGAATTTTAGAATGCAAATTGTTGAGAGAAAAACTTTGAGACACACTTGAACAAACGTTAGAACAAGTATATTGCGGAATAGTTAATCTCGAAGGATCTAAAAGCTCAACAATAATATTTAGAGTTAGATAGTTAGAGAGTTAGTTGCGGAAAAGTAAAGAAATGAAATGACAACAATTGTTATATCAAGAATACACATAAGTTGATTCATAACAAGGAATGCATTCAAGCCAAGTTAATAAGTGAGATCAAACTTAGTGATTAAGTCACAAGAGACTTGCTCCGAAGAGAGATTGTAATCAGTTATATTCTAGTAAGATTTGTGAGTAAGAAGAGATGAGTAATTAGATAGAGAGATAGAAAAGATAACTTCAGAGATGTGTATTCAGAATGATAGATCCATTATGAATACAAGAGAATGAGCTCTATTCATAGAGACTCAAGGAGTTACATTAGATTCAATCTCTAAGAGTAGCCATGCAAGGCATACTGGACAATAGAGAGAATTACAGTAAGACAAAATAAACTAAGTAACAAGAGTGACTGCGGTTGGCTTTGATGACTTTGGATGCTGAAGAGGGAGCTTGACTGCGGTAACTTGTTGGCTGCGGTAGCTGAAGTTCAAGAGGGTCACTTTTTCATGATTCAACAATTTCCCCCTAAGTGACCTCTTTAACTTTTGTTCAGCTATCAAGTTTAAGAAACTTGATCAGGATCCACCAAAACTTCCTGATGTTTTCCAACCAAGTGATTTTCCTTAAAGAACTTGACTTCGGCAGTTGTATGCTTTGATCTTTCGACTGTGGTTCGGAAGATTTCAAGTTGCTTCCTGGTGAGGCGATTCATGGCAGTCATAGGAAAAAAGTATTTGACTTTATCGGTATTCCTTTTGAAAATGACTCCGAGTTCAGGGAAGTTGGTTGCACCTAAGGATCTTTCTTGATAACCTTCGGTAGGCATCGGTGCAGGATCAAGTGGTGGTAGATCAAACTTCTTGGCAATGGTGTGGTAAATGTCTGCATCGATTTTAGCAAAATCACAGACAGTCTCCTTCAAAAACGTACTAGCTCTTTCAAGAGCCATCTTCATCTTCGGGTGTTTCTCCGACTTGTTCTAGAACACCTTTGCTATGAGAAAGATTTCTTTAGGATTCATGCAGGGGAAGTCAGCTTGGGTGCGGACATAGTCGTGTTCCCTTCTAGTGAGAGTGTATTGGATGAAGTCAGCCTTCATGAACTTCCGAGGCTTGTAGTTTTTGACTGCGGATGGTCTGTCGTTAGATCAGATTTTCTCAATGGGAGAGGAATGCTTAGCATAAAAATGGTTAAGTCTTTCGAATTCCATTGGCAGTCTTTTGTGGTCTGGAAGGCTGCGGTCAAATGGCTCAAACACTGTGAAGTATTTAGCATTTGGGGAGATTGGAACATCCCAGTAGCCATCCGAGGGGGGTTCAGCATATGTGAGGTATGGTTTGTAGTCATCATCCAGAAGTCTGCGGTGAGGATTGATCCAGGAGTTTATCAAGGATTCATCCATGATAGTGTCAAAACCGCATTCTCTCCATATAAGCTCAGCAAGTTTAGCTGCTTTCCAATATTTTTTCCTTTGGGTAGTGGCAGGGGAGTCGTTTGAGCTTGGAGAGGACATGTGATCCACCAGATTTTTGAAGTGAGGAGGGGTCTCTGGTTTCTCAGGAGTGATCTCCTTTTGAGGTGGAGTATAATGAGATGGAGTATGATGAGATGGTTGCGGTGTAGGAATTTTTTCTGTAATGATGGGGGCCTTTGATGTTGTGAGATGTTTTTGGAGTGATGGTCTTCTTCTTCTTCACTTCCCCCTCTTGAGGAATGCAACCCATGAGCTTCCTCAAGCCATTTTCGAAGGCCATCAACTTTGGCAAAAACTTCCTGAAATTGGGCTTTAAGGGCATCTGCCAACTGTTGATTATTGGGGATGGTGGAGTTAAAGAGCAGCATGTGAATTTCCTTGGTGAGTTGAAGGATTTCTGGGCCTGGAAGTTGGTTGACAAGGAGCGTTGCAATCGGTTGATAGTAGCTTGAAGGACTGAGATAGTGGACTCATATGCAGTGTGAGTCTCAGCTATCAGCTTTTGAGATTGGGTGGCTTGATCCGCAATGGCTGCTTGTAGATCTTTCTTGATTGCGGTCACCTCAGAAATGAGGCGTTCCGCAGCAGCCATGAAGTCCTTGTGATCTGCTTGTCGATTGTTGTCAAGGGACCGGATTCCCATTTCAACTTTGAGGGAGATATGCTCAGCAGCCAATCTCTCACGAGTTTCCAAGCGTTCGATTCTTTCGATCAATGACTGCGGTCCGGGTGTGTCTTCTGGTTGCGGTTGAGTTGGCTTGACCGCAACAAGAATTTGATCGACCTTTGCTTGCAGGCTCAAAAATTCCTTTCTTGTGACAGCATTCTTCTTCTTTTTCTTCTTCTCTTTGGGCTTAGAAGTTGAATGGTGAGAGCCACTAGATTCTTCTTCTTCATCGAACATCATAAGATCATCATTAGAGGGAGAGGGTTTGTTTACCTCTTGTAGATCAACATCATCAAGACCGAAGGTGGGAGCAGAGCTGACTTCTATTGTGGTTCCTTCGTCTTGTGAGTCTTGAACAGTGGGAGTTGGAATTGGATTTGGAGTTGGAGTTGGAGTGACTTTGGAGGGGCATGCGCCTTCAGCAGTGGATTGAGCTTTAAGGATCGTCTCAGCCATCTCTGTCATCCAATCTTGAACTTTCAGTATGGTGGCTACGGTATTGGCATTGTTAATTGCATCTGCCCAATACTTAGCCACAACTTGGATTTCTTGTTCCTTTTGCTGCTGTTGCTTGATTTGTTGATATTATTGTGCTTGGAATGCCCTACGGAAAGCGGCATACTTCTGGATGTCGGCTTCAGATACCGGAGTGTAGTTCAACCATGAGTCATTAGAGTTGTCACCGTCAAATCCTTGGTATCGCACCGAAGTGTCCTTCGGGTCCACGGATCCTTGCACATTTGTGCTCACCGTGCCTAAACCACCTGTTACAGATGTAAGCATAGTAGGATTTCCTGAGCTTCCTTGGTCTCCTTGAACCGTAGTCAAGTTTGGCCTCGGCTCAGTTCCGGCAAGGACGGAAGAAGTGCCATGCGGTTGAGAAGGTGTTTGAAGTGTATGGGTGACATTCAAGAGGATGGAGTTCAACTCCTCAGGGGAAAAGAAATGCAGTCGGGAAGCCCTGGAGACCTTAGGGCGAGAACCAGTGTTATCCTCTTGGGAATGAACTGGGGGGATGTCTCCACGATGAGATGAAACAGACTCACTTTCTGAGCCGAAGTGGTATTCGATTGTGGTGTTGAATGGGTCTGCGGCCACCCCAAGGACTACCGGAGCCTTTTGAGAGGCTGAGGTATCAGTCCGGTCACGCATATGGCCAGTGTGATTGGTTTTTCTTTTCTTAAGGATGGCAATTGGTTGCGCATCCTCATCAGATTCACTGTCATGTGTGATTGCGGTAGGTTTGGTTTTTCATTTCTTGGAGGGTGCGGTTGGTTTGGGAGCATCTTTCTTAGGGGTTCTTTGTTTCTTGGAGATGTTGCGGGGGCCTTGACGGGTTGAGGCCAGTTTCTTTCTTCTTTGAGAAAGATTGGAGAGAGTAGTGGAGGAAGGGACTGCGGTACTTCCAGGGGTAATGATTGTGGATGGGGTTTGAAGAGGCGGGGTAAGAAGGTATGGGGCAATACCTTCCGTAGCCTCAATATGATCTGAGACATCAGCAGTCTCAAGACCAAGAGTGTTGAGAATATGGGTTGGAAGTCTTCTAATAGGTCCAAAAACAGATTGATCAGATGAGGGATTGTACCTTTTAAGATCCTTGGTGACAAAGAAGTCGATGTCGTTGCCCATGCTTATTCATGCGTCCGCATGGAGGTCTGAAATGCAGAGGGACCAAAATCTTGCAAACGTAAGCTCGGTAGGGTTCTCTCTTGGGCTCTCTTTGGGAATGTATTGTAGAAAATCATCCCATAGAATCTGACCGTAGTTTACGTCATGGCCTGTGAAAATACTCCATACTAACTCCAGGAGTTTGAGTCCCATGTTATCCGTGCCTCCGGTTCTGCCGGATAGACTGCGGATGACAAAATGGCAAAAAAATTACCAGACCGCAGGCAGTTGGTTCTTCTTGAATTCTCCAATGCATTTGATTTTCTTCTGATAACCCATTTGGTAAAGTGCAGAAGTGATGTCCGCCATGGATGGAGTAAAAATTTTGATGGAAGGATGAACAAGAAGGTTAATGGCAGATAGAAACTTTTCTTTGGACAGAATGACCAAATAATCGTTAACTAGGTTAAGATGCACTTCTTGTGGGTTCTCGAGTGGGAGATAGGCTGAAAAGGCACATTTAAATAGGGTTGAGAGGGGAACAACGTCTGTAAACGAATCGAATAGGCTAAACAGGGTGATTGTTCAAGAACTTGATCATCAGCTTGATCGGAGCATTGTAAGATGAATGGTCTTCGAATATAGCCCTGAAATTTCTTGATGCTATCGTAGGAGTGGGGTGTCTTGAAGCAGAGTCTGAACGAGTAGGGTGCACTGATCCAGAAGCTTTGGAGCATTTCTTGGATACACCGGATTTCACCATTGTAGCAGTTTGAGAAAAAGTGAAGAAAACAGAGTACGATAATGGAGAAAGGATTCAATGTTCAGAGAGCGTAAACTGTTCTTGAGGAAGAAGAAGGGTTTTTATAGGGGCTTAAGGGAGCGGGAAACTTTTTTTTACCCTAGGTGAAAAGGATAAGGTAAAAAAAATATTTGGGGGTTCTTGTGATTTGGGAGGTGAAATCTCAGCCACATATTTTGAAACGATTTAAATTTTTGAGATTTTACCAAAAAGGGGTTTGCATTTAATGAAAAGTCAGACGTACATCATCACGTCTGGTGATCGTGTGGTGAGGGGAAAAGAAGTTGTAACGGATGAGACGTGTTGGGTAAGAGGAAAAGACAGATTAAGGATTTGTTTATGGAAAAACGTTATTTTTGTCATCATCCTAAAATAGGTCTGACACAAGGTTTATTCAAAAAGAGAATGAGACAGTTTCTCAAGGAATGTTTTTATTTAATGTTTTATTTAATGAAGGATCATTAAATAGCACACCATGAGGAATGTTTTTATTTAATGTTTTATTTAATGAAGGATCATTAAATAGCACACCATGATTTGAGGATTAATGAAACAGTTGAGAAATTATCAATGTGATTGCGGATGGAAACTTCATTGCGGATGGATCCTTTGCTATTGCGGATGGATCATTCATTGCGGATGGGTAGATGTATAACTACAGTAGAAGAACTGAGGAGAGCACTTGTACAGGAAGTTAGTAATAACAAACAATAAGGACCAGTGAAGGATAAATATGATATATGGTTGCGGTACATAGACTGCGGTACACAGGATATACCAAAACCATCTATCATAAGTAACTTTAGTTAGGACCGCAACAGAGACCAAGGATGGTCTGCGGTACCTATCAATTCAAGAAGAATTGAGGGTCCGGATTCATCATTCCTAACATTTGTAAGAAAGTGTTGAGCTTTTTAGAGTCAAGTGCCTTTGTGAACACATCAGCAGTCTCTTCATGAGTATGGACAAAGATGAGTTCAATGTTACATTTCAGGATGTGGTCTTTGATGAAGTGATATCGTAGTTCAATATGCTTGGTCTTGGAGTGCTGAATAGGATTATGAGAAATCGCTATAGCACTTTCAGAGTCACAGTAAATTGGTATCCGCAACATTCTGTATCCGTAGTCCATAAGTTGTGTCTTCATCCATAGGACTTGTGAACAACAGCTGGCTGCGACCACGTATTCAGCTTCTGCGGTAGACAGAGATACACAAGTTTGTTACCTTGATGACCAGCTGACGAGTCTTCCACCCAGAAACTTACATCCACCTGAGGTGCTTTTTCGATCTAGTCTGCATCTGGCGTGATCCGCATCTATGAATGCTTGAAGGCTGAAATCATTGCCTGCGGGGTACCATAATCCAAGAAACTTGCTTCCTTTCAGGTACCGTATAATTTGTTTGGCTGCGGTCATATGTGACACTTTTGGGTCAGCCTGATACCTTGCGCATACACCTGTTGCAAAGACAATGTCTGGCCTACTTGCGGTGAGGTACATCAAAGAGCCTATGATACCTCTATAAGTCTTGTGATCCACAGATTCGCCTGAGGGATCAACAGAGATCTTATATCCGAAGGTCATGGGGACCTTAGCCGAAGAACAGTTGTCCATAGAATATTTCTTTAACAGTTCAGTGGTGTATTTCTCCTGGTGAATGAATATCCCTTGTGGAACTTGTTTCACTTGAAGTCCTAGAAAGAAGTTAATCTCTCTATTCATGCTCATTTTGAACTTGTTGGTCATGAGCTTAGCAAATTCATCCACCATTCCTTGATCAGTCGATCCGAAGATGATATGATCCACATATATTTGTACAAGCATTAGGTGATCACCATTTGCCTTTCTAAATAAAGTGGGATCAATCACTCCTCTTTTGTATCCGGACGAGACAAGAAATTCAGAGAGAGTCTCGTACCACGCTCTTGGGGCTTGTTTCAGACCGTAGACTGCTTTTTCAAGTTTGTAGCAGTGGTATGGGAATTCAATACTTTCAAAGCCTGGAGGTTGCTGAAGATAAACCTCTTCTTTTAATTCCCCATTAAGAAATGCACTCTTTACATCCATTTGGTGTACCTTGATGTTTTTGTGGTCTGTGTATGCTAAGAAGATTCAGATGGCTTCCATTCGTGCCACCGGAGCATACGTTTCATCATAGTCAACACCTTCAAGTTAACTGTAGCTCTTTGCAACTAACATTGCCTTGTTTCTGACTACCGCACCAGATTCATCCAGCTTGTTTTTGAATACCCATCTAGTACCAACAATGGTGTGACCATGTGGCTTTGGGATGAGCTGCCACACTTTGTTTCTTTTGAATTCTTCAAGCTCTTCTTGCATTGCGGATATCCAATCAGGTTCTAGTAATGCTTCTTTGATTGTTCGAGGCTCGACCGAGGACATAAAGGCTGCGTAGTGACAATGATCAGACAAGTCCTTGGAAGATCGAGTCTGGATACCTGCGGATGGGTTGCCAATGATTTGACCTGGTGGGTGGTCCTTCATCCATAAGTGTAGACGGGGTTGAAGATGATCAGCAGCTGTGGTAGAGGGAATGTCTTCGATATCAGAAGACTCTGCGGTTGGAGATGGCAGTTCCCCCTGGATTTGAGAACATCCTGCGAAATCATCTTGGTTTGTTGGAACGAGAATGGAATTTTCTTGAGCAGTTGGAAGAGGTTCCCCCTGGATTGCTGATGGGAGTTCCTCTGGAACCTGAGAAGGTTCCCCCTGGACTGCGGATGGAAGAGTGATAATCTTAGAGTCTGTTCTTGTGTCAATGTTCTATATGTTTTCATCATCCGAGTCTAAAGAGACGTTTGATGGTAATGATTCTCTGCGGATGGGAACTTGAGCTATATCAAGTACTGGAACCTCGATGGTTGTTGCTTGATCCGGAGTAGAGCTTTCCCCCTCAACCGGTGAGGTGGAAGTATTGAGAGATGCTACTTCGGATAGTGAAGGACCAGATACATCAGCGTGTTGTTGTTGAGCTTCTTGAGACACAAGGACTTTGGATAACTTGGTTGTTTCTACAGGGTCGAAGAGATCGTCATAATTGACTTCAACAAGATTTAATGGACCCGAAGAGGCAGGAATATCACTTTCCAGGATTGCGGTGGTTTCAGTGGATGGAGGGGTGTTACGGATGTGATAGTCATCAAATTTCACATCGAAGCTTTCAATGATCAACCTTGTGCGTCTAATGAGAACTCGATAAGCAACCTTGTTAGTGGAGTAGCCAAGGAAGATGCCTTCATCAGACTTCGGTGCAAACTTGTTAAGCTGATCTCTGTTGTTGATCACAAAGCATCTACACCCAAAGATATGAAAGAAGCGAACATTTGGCTTGCGGTTGTTAAGGCCCTCATACGGTGTTTTATTGAGGCGTTTGCACACAATGCTTCGGTTTTGCACAAAGCATGCGGTTGCTACAACTTCAGCCCAGAAGTAGAGAGGAAGGTGTGCGAAGTTGAGCATGGATCTGGCTGCTTCTACTAGAGTGCGGTTCCTTCTCTCTACTACTCCATTTTGTTGCGGTGTATAGGGAGCTGAGAAGTTGTGAGTGATGCCCTTGGACACCAAGAAACTGTTGAGGAGATGATTAGTAAACTCGGTTCCATTATCACTACGGATACGTCTTACTGGCAGCTTGATCTGAAGTTCTATTTCCTTGATGAAGTTGATGAGAATCTGCGGTGTTTCTGACTTGAGTCTGAGGAAGAAAACCCGTGTGAAGCGTGTGAAGTCATCTACTATAACCAGTATGTATTTCTTGTGATGGAGACTGGCTACGGTGGATGGACCGCAGAGATCAATGTGCAGGAGCTCAAGTGGTTCATAAATTGAAGAGTCAATCACCATGGGGTGACTTGCTTTGGATTGCTTCCCACATTCACATGCAGGACAGAGAGTATCATTGCTGAACTTGAGAAAAGGGAGTCCTCTGACTAGTTCTCCAGTGACCAAATTGTTGATGTATCTGAAGTTGAGATGAGCTAGCTTGCGGTGCCATAGCCAGCTGACTTCGGACACAGCTTTGGATAGGAAACATAACTGCGGTTTGCCTATGATCAGAGAGACATCCAGAGGATACATAGTACCTTTGGATCGAGACTTGATCAAACATGTGCTCCTATCACTTGTCATTACATAGCAAAATTGATCATCAAATTCAACTCGATGGCCTACCTTACATAGTTGGCCAACACTGATGAGATTGTGTTTAAGGCTTTCTACATAAGCAACCTTTTGAATAGAGAAGTTCCCGGTAGTGAGAACACCATAACCTCGGATGATCCCATTCGTATTGTTGCCGAATGTAACATTTCCACCGTTGCAAATTGGCCTGAAATCCCGAAGATATTCTAACCTTCCGGTCATGTGCAAGGAGCAGGCACTGTCGATTAACCATTCTTCTTCTTGTTCCTCCTTGCACAAAGCCTGAGAATTACACGGTTAGTTTAGGCATCCAAACTAGTTTGGAGCCTGGGAGAACAGATGAGTTTCTGAATGATGCATGGTCCGAGGTTGTAGGGACTGGTTTCTTGTCAACTTTTAATCCTAGTACTGGGTGTTTGTGCAGTTTTGGAGTGTTGTGTGTTTTTGAGAAATTACGAGGTTGCTGACTCCAACTAGATTTGACGTAGGATAAATCTTTTTGACAGCTACATTGACATTGACAGTTTGATATTTTGTCTTTTGTTCTGACACCACGTTTGGTCAGCGGTCTAAAAGATGTGTTAGGCTTGAGACCGGTCCGAGGTTGAAAAGATCTGACATGAGTGTTGTTTGGTTTCTGAAAAGTTTGTTTTGAAAAAGGTTTAGCACGTGTAGATCTTTGTGTCCTTTTTGTTGGATTTGGTAGAATACCCTTCCACTTGTTAAAATTTTGATGTGACTTTAAAAGTGTTGGAGTGGGTAAGATGCCTTTCCATTTTGGATCATCTGAGGAATAAAGTTGAAAACCATTGTTTCGAAAAGACTTTACACTCTTTTGGGTTGTGTAAGATGAATTAGGAATGACTGTTGAAACTGTACATTCCTTTTTGTATGTTTTCTTGATGGGAGAGTTTTTCGAAAAATAGTGTGAGAAAACAAATTTTTCTGGACTTTTGGACTTTGGAAATCTGACATGCTTCTTGTTTTTCGAAAAAGTTTGTCTATTTGTGCCTCGGGAGCGAATTTCCTCTTTGAAAGCCTTTTTTGCTAAAGTTGTTGGGGAACCGCAGTCCTTGATGTTCAACTGCGGTTTCCTGGAATTCTTAGAAAATTTTTGAAAACGTGGGCTTGAGTCATCCGAAGTTGAAGACTCAGGGGTCTGAGAGCATTGACCCACTTCAGAGTTCTCTATGGGTAATTCATGATGAATTAGCTGAAGAGTCACAGTTCCTTTTACTGAGGACTGCGGTAGAGATGATTTGACTACCGCATAGTAAGTCTGAGTTGAGACTTCAGTGGGACTTTTGTGGGACTTTTGACTACAGTGTGAGACACTGCGGTCTGAGGACAGAGATGGAAAGTCTCTAGAGATTTCGGGGCCCTCAATGACAATTTCTTCATCAACTACGGATGAGGTTTGAGAGTTTGGGTAAATGGTGCCACAGATAGGAATTTGATCACATGTGTAACCCGAAACCTCAGGCACAATTTCCTCAATGACACAATTATTGCTTAGATTATGAAGTCTACCGAAGTGAGTTTTGATGTGTTCGGGAAAGGTCTTGTCATTGACTGGGAAATGAAATTCTCGGTCAGGAGGGACATACAGTCTGTTTTTGTTGAACCGGGGTGAGGAATCCATTGCGGTAGGATATCCATTTGACCAACCCCAATTGTATGTATTGTCCACGGTTCCATTATTTACCAAATTTTCAATAGCTTCACTTTCATTGAACAATTTTTCAATTAAGAGATTTAAGCGTACAATTTCACTCTGAGCTAAATCTCTCTGGTTCAAAGCTATTTCTAATTGTCTTTCACTCAACATTCTTGCATCTTTTTCTAACTCTAAGTCCTTTTCTAACATAGCCATTTTGAGTCTTTTGTTATCCAGTCGTCCTCTCACATGGAACATCTCTTGGGACGCAATGTTCTTCTCATCTAAGGCTTTGTTATAGTATGTAAGGACGGCAGCACACGTGTCATTAAGATCATCTATGTAAGGTTGACAGTCATGCATGCTATAGTTTAGAGTTTGGATCATAAGTTTTACCTGTTCGACGATGCTTAGAGTTCCATCCTTTGCCATGTAGCAGTAGTTTTTGTCCAGCTTTATAGACCCATCATCATCCGCAGTTGCCAGCATGCACATTTTCCCTTTTCCTTTGACACTGCTGATGGCTTCATCTTCGTCTCCGGATGACCAAACTTGATGGTCTCTTTTGACATGGGCTACGTATGCCCTTGCCTTTTCCTTATCTTCCAACTCTTGAGCCATTCTAAGGTAGAATGCTCTGTCTTTTACTACATTGGCCTTACAATCTCTTGCAAAGTGATTCTCTTTGTTGGATTTGTGACAAATCACAACATCAGTCTTGTCTTCAGAGGTAGTACCAGAGTCAGTGGTTTGAGTGGACTGCGGTGCTTCCTTCGGTTGAGTATTTTGAGATTGCGGTGGTGGATGAGAACTTTTGGGATATCGAGGATGGTTATTCTGCGGGTTGAAGCTACGATTGAATGGAGGTTTGCTGAACTGTTTATTCTTGCGGAAGGAGGGAGATGGTAGACGGTTGAACTGTTGGCTAACCAGAGCAATAGCCTTCTGAAATTCTTCTTCATCGTCATACTCTGAGTCAGCTTCGTATGATTGCGGTGGAGTGTCATACAAGGGAGAGTAAGATTGATTATGTGGAGCTTGTGCTATGAGAGCAAGTGGTCCTCCGAATTCATCACAGTCTTTAAGTACGGTGGATTCTTATGCTTGCAGTTCTCCATAGAGCTTGTAGAGTGAAAAAGAATGAATCTTTCTATCGCCTTGGACTATCATCTTAGCCGTAGTCCAATGTCTTCCCAAACCATTAAGAAACTGAAGATTTGTTTCATGGTTACTGCGGATGGTGCCCGCATTGGATAACTTGGTGACTATCAGGTTGAACCTTTTGAAGGAGTCTTCCAAGCTTTCGCCAGTATGAGCTTTGAAGTTGTTGAACTCATTGAGTGCGGTAGTAAGCTTCTTGTCTTGTGCTTGTTCTGAGCCTTCGTACAAATTCTTGAGAACTTCCCAGATCTCTTTTGCTGATTTGCAATTTATGATAATATCGAAGTTGTCAGGAGCAACTCCACAGGAGATTTCATAAAAAGCAACAACATCATTTTCCATTTTATCGAGATCATCCTTGGTGGGACGGTTCATGACTGGTTGACCTCCTCCTAGTCTGGTTGTAGCGCCGTCAGTTTGGACTCGTGTAAGAACTAGTACATGTGGTCCTTCTTCTACGGATCACCATACATCTCTACCAAGTCTCCTTAAGTATCTTTCCATTCTTTGGGACCAGTGATGATACTCATTTGCTACCAGTATTGGGGCTCGATTAGAACCACCAACACTGTTGGAAACATTCAGAGATAACGATTGTGCCATTTTTTTGAATTTTTTTTTTGTTTTAAGAAATGAGCTTCAGTGGTATAGAAGGCCCATTGAAAATCAGAGTTCCGTTTTCAAAAAGCAACGACTATGGCTCTGATACCAATTGTTGAGAGAAAAACTTTGAGACACACTTGAACAAACGTTAGGACAAGTATATTGCGGAATAGTTAATCTCGAAGGATCTAAAAGCTCAACAATAATATTTAGAGTTAGATACTTAGAGAGTTAGTTGCGGAAAAGTAAAGAAATGAAATGACAACAATTGTTATATCAAGAATACACATAAGTTGATTCATAACAAGGAATGCATTCAAGCCAAGTTAATAAGTGAGATCAAACTTAGTGATTAAGTCACAAGAGACTTGCTCCGAAGAGAGATTGTAATCAGTTATATTCTAGTAAGATTTGTGAGTAAGAAGAGATGAGTAATTAGATAGAGATATAGAAAAGATAACTTCAGAGATGTGTATTCAGAATGATAGATCCGTTATGAATACAAGAGAATGAGCTCTATTCATAGAGACTCAAGGAGTTACATTAGATTCAATCTCTAAGATTAGCCATGCAAGGCATACTGGACAATAGAGAGAATTACAGTAAGACAAAATAAACTAAGTAACAAGAGTGACTGCGGTTGGCTTTGATGACTTCGGATGCTGAAGAGGGAGCTTGACTGCGGTAGCTTGTTGGCTGCGGTAGCTGAAGTTCAAGAGGGTCACTTTTTCATGATTCAACACAAATTATGGACCCATATGGACCCATATATAAAATTTCCTTATGTTGAGTCATTCCAACATAAAATTCATATATATATGCTTGACTAAAGATGATTAAAACCTCAATCTAAGCTTTTAGAATTGAAATGAAGTATAATTTCCTCTCCTTTAATTATAGCAAAACAACTTTTTCCCAATTGAACTTTTGTTTTTCTATAATTAACCTTGCTAACTTGCAACACTTACCATAATTATCATGCTCCCACTAACATGAAAACTATTATCATAATACTTATGCTCGCACTAGCTTTGACATGTACTCAGAAATCAGCTGGACTTCTAGAAGTCAATACTTTATTGACCTTCTTACCAAAGTTCATATTTCTGAGACGAGATGCTTTGATAAAACTTTATCAAAATCATACACCTTTCCTTAGATAGCACACATGTGTGACTAAACAATATCAGAACTATGAAAAAGGGATGCCGTAATCATAGTCTCAATTTTTTAGACCTTTGCCATTCCTCACAAGTCCAAGTTAGTGTGACGATTAACCACACACGCTCCACTAACGACTTTGAGAATGCAAATATCACAATTGCTATCTACTTAAAATCTACTTAGTGAAAGTGTTTCCTCACCATCATTTTCATGAATCGGAGAGAAACCTTATGACACTTAGATTTTATGGTGTATGTGTTCCTATCCATGTGAATTTGTCAAAACCATAATTACAAGACAAGGTTAGTGACAAATCCAAGCTCTTATGGATTGAACTTGGGGCAGTCTTAACTTCTTGCCACTTGGCAGTACAAGGGTCTGCCATTGCTTCCAGGTTGTTATGCAACCAATTGAGAACTCTCAGAACTCATATGTGATGGGTTTGAGCCATAAGAACTTTCCTATGTGCACATGCAAACCCTAATGCTTGGATCTGGGTTTCTCTAATTGAACATGCAATGTTTCCAAGGCTTACAATGCTAGATCTAGAGATAACAAATGAAACATAACACATGAAATCAGATCTAGAAGAATACCTTAAGTTGCTTGCTTGAATCTTCTTGTTCTTGGAGCTTAGAGTCACAATTGTCACTCCTTTAATGGCTTACAAACACCAACTAGCAAGAGGATGATTTGGTGAGAGAGGAGAGATGAGAAAATCGGCTCTAGGGTTTCTTTTTTACAAGAGTGGCCGATTTCCCTCACCCATAGGGTCTATTTATACTATGAGCTACTAGGGTTACATCCTTAACCCTAATTGAATAACTTAGGCCCTAAGCAATCCAAGGATCCTTCTAGACATGAGGCTTGGACGAATTTAAGATATCCTAACCCTAAAATTCGGCCACCCTAATATCCATAAGGATTCATAGCCCAAAAACACAACTATCACACATTTGACAGTTTAAGCCCCTTTATTCAATTAACCTCTTTTAGTCACCAAATTAATTCCTAATTAATTTATGACTAATATTAATTAAATAATATTATTATTCCTTTAATATATTATTCTTATAACATATTAATATGATAATATCTCTTCTCTCTATATAAATCAACCTGTCAAGTTGCTATGGTGAAGGCAACCCAAAAGGACCATGCACAACCGAGTCAAGTACTTACCAAATATAGTTACGGGCTTAGACACTAATCCAACAGTCTCCCAGTTAGATAAGTCTAGTAACTATAAATGCAAACACAATCCGATTAGCAATCGTAGCTCTCAAAGACGCTGTCAAACTCTGATCTTATCAATATCCTGTCCTTCAGATAAGGGATCGTATAATCATCTGTTCTAGATATCGTGCGGACAATTACATGGAACATGGTCATACTTATTGTCCTGCAATTGGTTTCTCGATCTCAGATTCATTTGACATAGAACTTAATTGAACACATCAATTCAGTCCTGATCGGGCCCGACACATAAGTCAAATCAAATCATCGAGGGGCCCTGATATCGCTTTTACCCTCTTAGGATAAAAGGAACAGATAAACTTCGACTTATATGCATCTACTATCCACTAATCAAATCACACACAACAATACGTTTTATAACATCAAGTTACTGATGCGTTTGCGCATTATCAATGCATAATCAATTAATAAACAATAAACCATATATCTAGGTTTTAAGACCATATGATATTACCATCTTGCGATCACTCGTGATAAATTCCATGAAGTGATTCCAGCAAGTGTGGGTTTATTCCAATGCTCAAATCAAGTTCATAAGCACTCATGAACGTTGTAGCAAACCTTTGCTATGTCTAATACACTTTAGACAATCTACACACCAATTCATGACAGTCTTCATTCATATCTACTTCCAACATATGAACGACTGTGGACCATTCGAATAATTCGATTATTATCAAATAACTTAATTATTCAGGAAGTCAAAACATGCAAAATGAAACAATAGGTAAAATATTAACATAAGACAGTAACATTACTAATAAATAATACTCCTTTATTTAATCATCAAATGTTAATAACAACTTATCTATTACATGTTTCCAAACTATCTAATCTAAACTAATATCGTCCTTTAGCCCAATGCTCCTAGCGTGCTGCAAATGTTTAACCCTGCTCAGTCCCTTCGTAAGCGGATCTGCTGGGTTATCTTCTGACGATACCCTCTTCACTACGAGGAGTCCTTCTTCCACCCGATGTCGAATAAAGTGATATTTTCTGTCGATATGTCGAGATCTACCGTGATCTCTTGGTTCCTTGGTCGAGGCAACCGCTCCTTCATTATCACAGAAAATCTCCATGGGCTCCTTTACGGCTGGCACAACTCCAAGATCTCCAATGAAGTTTTTCAACCATATAGCCTCCTTTGATGCTTCACTTGCTGCAATGTACTCTGATTCACACGTTGAATCAGCTACAGTTTCCTGCTTGGAACTCTTCCACGTTACTGTTCCTCCATTGAGGTTAAAGACCCAGCCCGACTGCGAACGATAGTTGTCCCTGTCGGTTTGAAAACTGGCATCGCTGTACCCTCGCACCTTTAAGTCACCACTCTCACCGAGGACTAGAAACCATTCCTTGGTCCTCCGAAGGTACTTAAGAATGTTCTTGACTGCGATCCAATGCGCTCTGCCAGGGTTCCCTTGATATCTGCTGACCATGCTCAAAGCGAAGGCCACATCAGGGCGAGTGCAAGTCATAGCATACATGATCGAGCCGACTGCGGAAGCGTAAGGTACTCGGCTCATTTCTGCTATCTCGACTTCAGTACTCGGACTCTGAGTCTTACTCAACTTGGCATTACTTTGGATTGGTAACTCCCCTTTCTTTGAATTCTCCATACTAAAACGTTTTAGTACCTTGTCCAAGTAAGTGTTCTGACTAAGTCCTATTAGTCTCTTACTTATGTCTCTTACTATACTTATTCCCAGAATATAGGAAGCCTCTCCGAGGTCCTTAATAGCGAAGCACTTCCCGAGCCAGGACTTAACCTCCTGCAGTGTCGGGATATCGTTTCTATGAGTAGTATGTCATCGACAGACAACACGAGGAAGCTTACTACACTCCCACTGGCTTTGACATATACACAAGACTCATCTTCGCTTCGCAGAAAACCAAACTCTTTGACCTTCTCGTCGAAACAAAGATTCCATCTGCGAGACGCTTGCTTAAGTCCATAAATAGACTTCTCAAGCTTACACACTCTATTGGGATGCTTCGCATTGACAAAACCCTCTGGCTGAGCCATGTAAACATCCTCAGCCAACTTCCCATTAAGGAAAGCGGTTTTGACATCCATTTGCCATATTTCATAGTCATGAAATGCAGCAATGGCCAACATCACCCTGATAGACTTTATCTTCGCAACTGGTGAGAAGGTTTCGTCGTAGTCAACTCCAGGAGTTTGAGTGAAACCCTTCGCAACCAATCGCGCCTTATAAGTGTGCACGTTTCCATCCACGTCAGTCTTCTTCTTGAAGATCCACTTGCACCCGACCGTCTTACGACCTGGTACATTGTCAACCAAATTCCAAATTTGGTTGTCATACATGGATTGGATCTCGCTATCCATAGCCTCTTTCCACTTTGCAGACTCTGGGCCTGCCATGGCTTCCTTATAGCTGTTAGGTTCGTCCATATTCACTAGTGTACTATCACTAATGAACGTATCCCCTTCCATAGTAATATGAAAACCATAAAACTGGGGTGGAACACTAACTCTTTCGGAACGTCTAATAGGTAAGGATTCGTCAATCGGTTCAACTGGAGTTTCCTCCTCGGGTTGAGCGCTAGTGTTAGAGGTTCCTTCATCGCTCGATTCTTGAAGCTCTTCAAGATTGATCTGCTTCCCACTGTCTCCTTGGCTTATGAGTTCTCGCTCTAGGAAAACCCCTCTCCTCGCAACGAAGACAACATTGTCACTCGGTCTGTAGAAGAGATATCCAAAGGATTTATGTGGGTAGCCGATGAAAATACATCGCTCACTACGAGGTTCGAGCTTGTCGTGAGTTTCCCGTCTTACGAAAACCTCGCAACCCCAAACCTTGATATGTGATAACGAGGGAGCCTTCCCTGTCCATATCTCGTGAGGTGTTTTGGCAACCTTCTTCGTAGGTACTAAGTTAAGGATATGGGCGGCAGTCTTTAAGGCATACCCCCAGAATGAGATAGGTAGTGAAGCACGACTCATCATGGAACGAACCATGTATAGCAAGGTTCGATTACGCCTCTCAGCTACACCATTCAATTGTGGTGTCCTAGGTGGCGTCAATTGTGAAACTATTCCACATTCCTTGAGGTAGTCGTGGAATTCAAGACTTAGGTACTCTCCACCTCGATCAGATCGAAGCATCTTGATTTTCCTGCCCAATTGATTCTCCACTTCTTGTTTAAACTCTTTGAACTTTTCAAAGGTTTCTGACTTGTGTTTGATCAAGTAGATATACCCATATCTGCTATAATCATCTGTGAAAGTCACATAGAAGCGATTTGCGTCCCTTGTAGTGGATCTAAAGGGTCCACATACATCTGTATGTATGAGATCCAATAAACCCTCACCCCTCGCACAAGTGCCAGTGAAGGGTGACTTGGTCATCTTTCCAAGTAAACAAGATTTGCATACGTCATCGTCCCTAAGGTCGAATGACTCCAAAAGTCCATCCTTTTGGAGTTGGGCTATGCGTTTCTTGTTAACATGGCCAAGGCGACAATGCCACAAGCATGCTTTGTCCATACTATTGGAAGAATCCACACATAATACATCATTTCCTAAGTTGTCTACAACCATCACGGTTTCATATATTCCATTACAAGGCAATGCTTCAAAATATAAAACATTATTAAAATAAGCATAAATAGAACCCTTTTCATTATCAAATGAATATCTAAAGCCTTGTTTATATAAACCATGAAATGAAATGATGTTTCTAGCCATATCTGGCGAATAGCAACAATTATTCAAATTTAAATCTAAACCATTACTAAGCACTAAGGAATAAACTCCAATCTTGGTCACAGGCGACGATCTTCTGTTTCCCATGATCAGATTCATCCTTCCACGCTCCACATCCCTATTTCTTCTTAGTCCCTGCAAATCAGAATGTATGTGAAAACCACATCCTGTATCAAGAACCCAAGAAGTAGCATGTGACAAACTATTAGATTTAATTGTGTAAATACCTGCGAAAGATGGCTTGATCTTTCCATCCTTGATGGCCTGCAGATATTCTGGGCAGCTTCTCTTCCAATGCCCTATCTTGTGGCAGTGGTGGCATTCTGCCTCCTTGGGGTTTGAGTTGGGTTTAGCATAACCAACTTTGGTTCCACTAGAAGAGGTGCCATCTTGAGATTTTCCCTTGTGGTGGCTCCTTGAGGAGGCCTTCCTCTTCTTACCCTTCCCTTGCCCTATTGCCAAGACAGGGGCAGCAGCTGGAGTGGGAGGTGATGCAACAGATTTATCCTTGAGGTTGCTCTCAGCAGTCCTCAACAAGCCCTGAAGCTTGCTCAAGGATACTTCTTCCTTATTCATGTGATAGGTCATGCGGAACTGGCTATAGCAGGAAGGCAATGAGTGAAGGATAATGTCAATTGCTAGCTCTTCATCGAAGTTCACATTCAACTTCAGCAGGCGATCAACATATCTCTGCATCTTTTGCAGATGGGCAGTAAGAGACTCTCCATTTCCCATTTTGGTAGTGATCATCGAAGTGATGATCTCATACCTTTCTTGCCTGGCGCTCTGGTGGTAGCGTTCCAGCAGATCCTGATGCATCTCGTAGGGGTACTTGTCCTCATAGGACTTTTGAAGTTCAGCAGTCATAGTCGCGAGCATGATGCAATGGACTTTCGTGGCATCACGCTCGTGGGCCTCGTAGGCCGCGATCTCATCGGCAGTAGCAGTTTCAATGTCAATCTCCTTAAGCTTCTCGTCGAGGACATACTCTTTGTCCTCGTAGCGAGTGACCATGCGAATGTTGCGGATCCAATTACTGAAATTGGTCCCATCGAAGATCACTTTCCCACACAAATTCATGAGTGAGAATGAACCAGAGGAGTTTGACCCAGAAGTGTTGTTGTTTGCGTTCGACATCTGAATTGGAAAAAGAACAAGGTTTGATTAGAAATGAATTTCCCAAATTAATCACCCAAATGAAAAATTAGGGCTAGGAACCAACAACATTATTTACTAATTAGAAGAGGGATGCAGTAATCTAATAAGTAAATAATTTGAAGGCAAGTGAATGTCGATTCACTAATTCTCCACCATGAAAAACGAAAAAGAAATTAGGTTTTAAATGTATTGAAAACTCCTAGATCTTTTGAGATACATTGAACCTTTCAATGGCATGTTTAAATCTCGATATGCCCCTCTCGTTTGTGACTGGGATGCCGAGGATCACAAAGTGGGTGTGAATAACCATGCAAATATACATGGTGCCCTCATTGTTACAGTTACCTATTCAATGTGCTGGTAAACCACACACGCTCTATTGATCTATAACAAACAATGAGTCACCCTTTGCCACCTTTGCTTAGAACCCAATTAATGTGCCGGTTAACCACACGCGCTCCATTAACGTCTTAGCAAGGGTACAAAGTGTAATTTCATGGAATTGCATCAATTCACTTTTTGCCTAAAGTAACTAAGATTGGGAATTTTGTAAAAACATTTAGTTACTTAATATAGATTCATTATAATTTTAATGAGGAAAGGTTTGCCCGATCCTACCCGTTCGGCTAACGACCCTCCACCAATCAAGGAAGCGGTGGGTGAGAATGGACACCCATTAAACGACCATTTTATAGGCCATAACCTTATACCCCCTTATAGATTGGCTTCGTGAATGAGGCCTACTAACGGTAAGACTAGCATTTAAGTTATACATATATATATATATATATTAATCTTATAATATTATAAGTATAGGGTTGAATTTTGAAACTTGTAAAATTCTAGGGTTTGAAATTTAAATTATTCAAATTAAACTTTTAATCACAAAAACTTAAATTTCAAAACTTGAGGGCAAGTTTTGAACTTTTTCAAAACATAAAGGATCAAATAGCAAATAATATAAATCAACTAATTAATTTAATGATTATCTAAATTTGACCTAGTCAATATTATTTGCAAGACAATTTACCAATTTAATTCAAATAATTTATTATAATCATATAAGGAAATTATTATTCAATCAAATGGTAATTATCTTTTGTTTGGTCAAGGATATACTCAAATATATGATAAAATTCGGATTTTAATGACCCATAACAATTAAGGCAAGTATCCTCAAGCAAAACAGCAAGAAATCCCGAAATCTACTCTAAATGACGCTTGAACTCGCCGAGTTCCATTATGAACTCGCCGAGTTGGAGCTACTCGCCGAGTCCACAATGAGACTCGCCGAGTTCATCAGTTAGGGGCACAAAAAACGATTTTTCCATGCAAAAAACAATAAACCAAAGCATCAATTCAGTAGAAATCAATCAAGGCTCTGATACCACTGATGGGTTTGAGCCATAAGAACTTTCCTATGTGCACATGCAAACCCTAATGCTTGGATCTAGGTTTCTCTAATTGAACATGCAATGTTTCCAAGGCTTACAATGCTAGATCTAGAGATAACAAATGAAACATAACACATGAAATCAGATCTAGAAGAATACCTTACGTTGCTTGCTTGAATCTTCTTGTTCTTGGAGCTTAGAGTCATAATTGTCACTCCTCTAATGGCTTACAAACACCAACTAGCAAGAGGATGATTTGGAGAGAGAGGGAAGATGAGAAAATCGGCTCTAGGGTTTCTTTTTTACAAGAGTGGCCGATTTCCCTCACCCATAGGGTCTATTTATACTATGAGCTACTAGGGTTACATCCTTAACCCTAATTGAATAACTTAGGCCCTAAGCAATCCAAGGATCCTTCTAGATATGAGGCTTGGACGAATTTAAGATATCCTAACCCTAAAATTCGGCCACCCTAATATCCATAAGGATTCATAGCCCAAAAACACAATTATCACACATTTGACAGTTTAAGCCCCTTTATTCAATTAACCTCTTTTAGTCACCAAATTAATTCCTAATTAATTTATGACTAATATTAATTAAATAATATTATTATTCCTTTAATATATTATTCTTATAACATATTAATATGATAATATCTCTTCTCTCTATATAAATCAACCTGTCAAGTTGCTATGGTGAAGGCAACCCAAAAGGACCATGCACAACCGGGTCAAGTACTTACCAAATATAGTTACGGGCTTAGACACTAATCCAACAACCGGGTCAAGTATATAAATCAACCTGTCAAGTTGCTATGGTGTAGATGCAACCCTAGAAACCTTGGATGTATGTTTTATCTATGATACATGCAAACTTGATTTTTCCAAGGTTCATAACCTATCTAGCATACATGGGGAACTTTTCAATGTAAAAGATAGTAAGAAATACATACCTCAAGTGTGATGCCTCAAATGTCTCACACAACACAAAATACACTTGGAATAACCTTGAGAGAAATTGAACACTTCTAAAATCGGCTATGCCCTCTTGTTCTCACACTAGTCCGATTTTGGTCTACAACATGTTGCTTATACAGTGTGTCATAATTAGGGTTACACCATGTAAACCCTAACTTGACATGGCTCTTCATTTCCATGATCCATGGGTTCAAAGACACCATGGAGCATCCTATGGGTTTTAGCCCAACTTGATAATCCATTGAGCATTAGCCCACTATACAAGTATGAGTGATTTACACAATCAACCCATATATTTAATTAGTCTTCTTTTAATAACTTAATTAATTCCAAATTAATTCTTGATCAATACTAATTAAATAATATTATTAATATATTAGAACTTATAATATATTAATAAACCTTAAGTGTTATTTCTCTCATTTTAGTCTATCCAAATGCATGATGCCATGCAACCCAAATGGACCATGCTAATCGGGTCAAGTACATTCCAGAAATAGTTATGAACTTAGACACCTAATCCAACAGAAGTTTCATGGATGAGTCATGTGGGGTCAGTCGGCCAGTCGTGAGATGTTTGGCCTTTCCTCTAGGGAGCGAGGATTGAGTGTTCGTCTATGCTTATGAGTATTGTTAGGGCGTTGTGATGATCCTTGAGACAAACACGGGTAGGTGTGGAATGTAGTATGGACCCGTACTACTGGAAGCACAGGACCCGTGCGCATAGCAAGGAAGTCACAACCCCTAGGGCTTCATTAGGAGTTGGTTCCCCGCTATGATATGTGGATTATCTGAGATCTTCCTGGAGTATTTTCAGTATGGTGACTACGAGACGAGTTGAGATCGGATCCGGATCCGGATCAGGAGCTGACAGTCAGGGTGGGCCAGCATTGTTAGAGGACCGCGTCAGGGAGATCATCCACGAGGAGGTGGTTGCTATTGTCCCGGGGACAGATTCCGGAGATGTTCGGGTCTATCAACACTGTGATGATGGAGTTCTTTGATGATCGATATGTAGCCATTGCTGAGATGGCTGCTGCTGCAGCCTCCGCAGCTGTGGCGGCTGCAGGTGTTGGGTCCGGGCGGGTTTTTCAGTACTGGGACTTTGATAATACGAAGCCACCAACTTTCGATGGGTTTTAGGATATGATCATAGCCATGAGGTGGATATCTGATATGGAGGGATGTTTCTTCACTTGTTCATGCCCTGCTGACCAGAAGGTCAGGTGCGCTCTGAACTTTCTGAGGTCCGGAGCGAAGGATTTGTGGAGGCTCGCTACTAGTTCTTATTCCGTTGAGCAGAGGGCTACTGTGATGTTCCGCTCCCGATATGTTCCGCTGGTGGAGCGGGAGAGGTTAGTGCAGGAGTATCTGGATTTGAGACAGGGTTCTGAGACGGTGACAGAGATCACCAAGATGTTCACGGAGAGAGCTATGTTATGCCCTAAGTTTGATGCATCTGAGCAGGATCAGATGACCTGTTACTTAAGCATCCTCAAGACGGAGATCAGGCAATTTGTTTCCACACAACACTACAGTTCATTGTTGGAGATGCCGGAGGCCGCCAGGCGGCATGAGATTGAGATTGATTTGCAGTCGAAAGAGCAGAGGACGGCCCCGACGTAGTCGCAGCATGCGCCAAAGCGGTTTAAGACCGCTGATGTCAGATCTGGGGGCCGAAAGGGCCGCACTTGTGGGAAGTGTGGCAAGGCGCACGAGGGTGCGTTTTGATCATCGTCTGGGTGCCACAATTGTGGCTGGCAGGGCCATATGGCGAGGGATTGCCGCCAACATGCCCCAACACTCAGTTCCAGGATTTTTTATCATTGCGACAAGGTTGGCCATGTGAAAACCAACTGTCCATCGCTCGCTGCCAGACCGGCGCAGGCTCCTGTGTCGGCTACTTTGAGGATCACTGACGGAAGTTAGGGCAGGGTGGAGCCCCCGAGGGCTCAAGGTCGTGCTTTCCAGCTTACTGCCGAGGAGGCCAGATCAGCACCAGATGTCGTGACCGATATGTTTCTATCCCTCATCTTATTCATTATGTTTGTTTTATGCTAATATGTTTGTACCTCTGTTAGGTACGTTCTTAGTGAACTCCTAGCCTGCTCTTGTATTGTTTGACTCAGGTGCGAGTCAGTCCTTTGTTTCTCGATCTTTTAGTAGGGAGTTTGCTTTGCCCATAGGGGAGTTGGAGTGTCCATTGCAAGTTTCTATCGCCAACGAACAAGGGGTTTCTGCTACTCCGGTTTATCAGGGTTGCGTTCTGGATATCTTCGGGGTATCCTTTCCGATCTATTTGATTCCTATTCCCGTGGGGGATTTCTGCGTGATTGTGAGTATGGATTGGATGAGACGTTTCAGTGCCATGATCGATTGTGAAGGTCAGTGTGTGCTAGTTCGAACCCCAAGTAGGGGAGAACTAGTTATTTATGGAGAGGGCACCAGGATGGGTTCAGGGTTTTGTTCGGCAGCCAGGGCTCGACATTATATTCAGCACACGTGTGCAGGTTATTTGGCTTATGTAGTGGATACGCGGGTTGGGGATCAATTTTCATTTTCAGAGGTTCCGGTGGTCAGGGAGTTTGCCGATGTATTACTAGAGGAATTACCCGATGTGCCTCATGTGAGGGAGGTCGAGTTCAAGATTGACCTCATGCCAGGTGCGGCCCCGATTGCCAGGGCGCCGTACCGATTTGCACCGCATGAGATGCAGGAGCTATCATCTCAGCTGCAGGAGCTGCTAGGCAAGCAGTTCATCCGTCTGAGCAGTTCTCCGTTGGGAGCATCGATTCTATTTGTCATGAAGAAGGATGGTTCACACCGGATGTGCATCAATTATCGGGAGTTGAACAAGCTAACGGTAAAGAACCGTTATCCCCTTCCGTGGATTGATGATCTCTTTGATCAGTTGCAGGGAGCATCTTGGTTCTCCAAGTTTGATCTGAGGTTTGGGTACCATCATGTTAGGGCGAGGGAGGAGGACATAGAGAAGACCGCGTTCCGAACTTGTTATGGGCATTATGAGTTCGTGATGATGCCATTCGGCCTCACCAATGCGCTTGAGGTATTCATGGATTTGATGAATCGGGTATGCATGTCGATGCTTGATCGCTCGGTCATCGTGTTTATTGACGATATCTTGGTGTATTCCAAGACCAGAGAGCAGCATGAGGAGCATCTTCATGAGCTTCTGGAGGTTTTGAGGAGAGAACAACTTTATGCTAAGTTCTCGAAATGCTAGTTTTGGTTGCAAGAGGTTCAGTGCCTTGGACATCTCGTTAACCAGGATGAGATTTTGGTCAATCCGGCCAAAATCGAGGTGGTGATGCAGTGGAAGGTTCCGAAATCTCCCTCGGATATCAGGACTTTTCTGGGTTTGGCAGGGTACTACTAGAGATTTATTCAGGATTTCTCCAAGATTGCAGTACCCCTCACTCATCTGACGAGGAAGGAGGTAGATTTCCGGTGGGGCCCTGAGCAGCAGTCATCATTTGAGACCCTTCGGCAGAGACTTTGTGAGGCCCCAATTTTGACCCTCCCGTAGGGAATCGAGGATTTTGTGGTTTCCTGTGATGCGTCCATCACCGGGTTGAGGGTAGTTCTTATGCAGAGAGGACGAGTGATAGCTTATGATTCGCGGCAGCTGAAGCCGCATGAGACGAGATATCACACACATGATCTTGAGTTGGGGGCTGTTGTTTTTGCCCTCAAGATTTGGAGGCATTACCTTTATGGGGTCCGCTGTACCATCTACATGGATCACAAGAGTTTGAGGCATATTGTGGATCAACCGAACCTGAACATGAGGCAGCACAAGTGGCTAGACGTAGTCAAGGATTATGACTACGAGATCCTTTACCATTCGGGTAAAGCGAATGTGGTGGCAGATGCGCTGAGCCGCAAGTCGGCTGGATCTTCTGTTCCGGTGCCATGTATGAGGATATATGTGGATTCTCCACTTGTGGGGTTGATTAGGGAGGCGCAGGCCAAGGGGGTGCGCGAAGAAAATTGGAAGATTAAGAGGATCAGGGGCGAGATCACCAAATTTGTTCCAGACAGTCGTGGTTTGTTGACCCGTTGCGGTCGGGTATGGGTTCCTGTGTCTGGTGGGGTCCGAAATATTGTGTTGGAAAAGGCTCATAAGTATCGTTTTTCTATCCATCCGGGGACCACCAAGATGTATCGGGATCTGAGGTTGAGTTATTGGTGGCCGTGCATGAAGAGGGAGATCGCCTGGTACGTTGAGAGGTGCTTGACTTGTAGGATGGTCAAGACCGAGCATCAGAGGCCGCATGGCAAGCTATAGCCTCTGGAGGTTCCCATGTGGAAATGGGAGTAGATTTTGATGGCCTTCATCACCAAGTTACCGAAGACGGCAAAGGATTTTGATGCTATTTGGGTCATCGTGGAGCGATTGACCAAGAGTGCCCACTTCCTGGAAATTCGGGAGAGCTCGTCGGCCGAGAAGTTGGCCGATGTGTATATTCAGGAGATTGTTGCTCGCCATGGGGTTTCGGTCTCTATTGTTTCAGACCATGATGTTCGGTTTACCTCCCAATTTTGGCAGATGTTCCATGAGGAACTCGACACGAGGCTACACTTCAGCACAACTTATCATCCGCAGACCGACGGCCAGAGTGAGCAGACCATTCAGAATCTCGAGTATATGTTGCGAGCTAGCATTATTGATTTTGGTGGGAGCTGGGACTCCTACCTACCTCTTGCAGAGTTCTCCTACAACAACAGTTTTCACTCCAGCATTGGTGCTCCGCCTTTTGAGCTTTTGTATGGGCGGAGATGTCGTACCCTAGTCTGTTGGGGCGAGGTTGGTCACAAGGTTTTGGGGAAAACCAAGATGGTCCTTCAGACTACGGACATGATCCAGCAGATAAGGTAGAGATTGCAGACTGCTCAGAGTCAGCAAAAAAGCTAAGCCGACCGGCACCGATCTGAGTTAGAGTTTCAGGTCGATGACATGGTGTTACTGAAGGTCTCACCTTGGAAAGGTGTGATTCATTTCAGGAATAGGGGAAATTAGGTCCTCGATATATGAGACCATTCTGGATTAAGGCCAGGGTTGGCAAAGTTGCATATAGATTGGATCTTCTGGAGGAGCTCAGTCAGATTCATAACACTTTTCACGTTTCGCAGCTGCGAAAGTGCGTTATTGAAACATCCCAAATATACAGTCCAAAATTTTCGTTTTTATTTATTAAGAAAACTATAGTAATCGAACATCATATAAAAATCATAAGTATTGTTTCACAAAATATCATAACATCTGTCGAAACATAAATCAGAGTATAACATCCTAGGCTAAACAATGGTGCGTGCACTGCAATCATCCCGAGCTCTTCCCCTTGCTACCGGAAGTACCTGAAACCAAAACTGAAAACTGTAAGCACGAAGCTGAGTGAGTCTCCCCAAACTACCACATACCATATACATAATTACATAATAACATACATCGGGCCCCGCTGCTACATCGGGCCCCGCCCGACATCAGAGTGAAGTCCGGCATCGGGCCCTGCCCGGCATCGGACCGAAGTCCGGTATACATATAACATATCAACAAGCATATAACATAAATACAACACATAAGCATATAAACCTTCCTCGGGATGGCCACGGCATCGGACCGAAGCCCAGAACATATAAACATAACATATAAGCTAAACATTCCTTAGGCTTGCCCCGACATCGGACCGGATTCCGGAACACATAAACAAACACATGCAAGAATCACGAAGACATCAAGCATACAAACATTCCTCGGGCTTTCCTCGGCTTCAGACCGATGTCCGGAACACATATAACCTACATCGGGCTAACCCCGACATCGGAACGAAGCTCGGCATACGCTAACATACATAAACGGGCTGGCATTAGTGCCTCTGGCCCGTTCCTACTGGAGGAAAACTCACCTCACACTGCTGAAGTCCCGCGGACAAAACTCTAGCTGCTGGATGACATATTCCCGAACTGTCAACATCAAAATAACACCCAATTAATAATTAGGTTCCAACACATAACCATAAGTCCATGCTTGGGGTAAAAGACTACTTTACCCCCAACATAGCTTGATTCAAGTCTAAGGCCCAATTATGGCCCATCTATGGCCCAATTTTTGCAAGTTGGGCCCAAGTTTTTCCAATGGGCCTTATCCTAAAGCCCATTTCAATATTCTAGTCTATATACTTGTTCTTGGATGGCCCATCAATAGTCCAAACATCTACGCCCAACAGAAAAGGCCCAACTCAAAACCCAACACAATTAGGGTTTTCACATGAAATGACGATTAGGGTTAATTAGAAACACTTAACCCATTAAGTCCATCAATTTACTAGGTCAATCATACAGTGTAATTGGGCATAATTCATACTTCAATCCAGTGGTCCAAACGCGGGTCCCGACAATCCAAAACTAACATCTTCCAAAATTAGGGTTTTCTAAACCCTAATTAGGGTTTCCAACCCAAACACAAGCCAACCCATTCCAAGATTAAGTTTTTAGGTCCATTAGGGTTCCACTAGGCCGGGCACCACCCACTGCCACCTCTGGCAGTGGTGGTCGACGGCGGCAGCCACACTTCATCAAAACAACCCGGAACACACAACACACACCTTACTACACACACATACACACACAGCCACCTCCACGGGGTGGCTGGTGGCGGCAATGGGTGGCAGAAACAGCAGCCACCATGGTTGGCTTCCATGGTGGTTTGCCTCACCTCCAGCCAACATTCTTCATGAGTTCTAACAGGAAAATACGTAAAACAAAACGAGAAACCGCCACTCTTAACCACCCAGTTGGTGGTCGACAACACCGAGGTTAACAGAATCAGCAGCCAAAGGCCACCGACGGTCGCAACTGACATACGCGACGTCAAAGCACCGAAAGAACGAGGAAGAGAGAAAAGGTGGGTTGCGGGTGGACTTACGGTGCGGTTCCGACGGCTCACGACCCTCACACGACGAAGTTCGACGGTTCTCCAGTTATCTGCAACGTCTCCGGCAGTAGGTGTCACGATGGCGGAGTTCGACGGTATTGTAGCAGCGGCGTCAGACTTGTATGATCGGAAAAACGAACGTAAAAAGGGAGGTGGCGGCTGAGAAGTCTCACATGGCGGCTGAAGAACCTTTGCTAGGGTTAGGGTTGGCTGATGCGACTTCACACGGGAGGAAAAAGCCACCGAGTCCACTTCTGTGCCAATATCAAACTTCCATACACTTTTGTCACAACCAGTCCCTCCTTACCACATCTTTTTCAAACTAAATCCAAATTTTACCTTTTAGCCCTTGCTTCCATAATTCCTTTCATAATAAGTCCTAATAATTACCAAGCATACCCTCACTTCTAAAATCCTTTTCAAATTAAATCCGTAGTTTACTAAACAACCCTTAACCTTCAAAATTCTTTACAACTAAATCCGGAAATTACATTTTAACCCCCAAACTCTCAATTATGGCTTTTTAACCCCCAAAACCAACGCCTAGCTAAATTATTCCGCATTTAGGGCTACTATTCATTAATAAATTTTATTTATTTATTTATTTAATAAACGGAATGTTACAATTCTCCCCCCACTTAAATTAGATTTCGTCCTCGAAATCATTCCATACCATTCCCAACAATCCAACAACCTAAGCAACGAGACCATAACCTCAAGCATACCATACCCTTCACAAAGCGACCGAAACCAACCTTCATAGGGTTCTAAAACCCGAAGATGAACGAAATCCTTGCATCATGATCACATTTACTCAATCTGAAATCCGCAGTTTTGAGATGGTCTGACTCCCTGACAGACCACCCATGCTGAGCTTTACAAAGCTTAATCTTCCTCAAATGACCGACCAATTGCATGCTTCCAACCTTGATTATCTCGATGCTACCATTAGGAACAAAATCACTGATCATAATCAACTGTAGAGCACTTATACTTCACATAAGGCTCAAATAATCCTTCGAGTAGAAGATCCATCCCTACAACGGTTAGACTCAAACGAGAGCTGCGCAACAGGGTCAAACCAATTACTCTAAGATTATTTAATCCAAACTGCAAGTGACTTTTCACTTCCCAATCAATCAGTTACTCAAACCGTACTTGCAACCCTAAAACACTAATACTGCCCAGACACCGAAACTGCCCGAAACACTGAACTGCCTGAAACACTAAACCGCCTGAAACACTGAAATTGCCTGAAACACTGAACTGCCTGAACAGTATGCTGCCTCCTGGCTACTTTCCGAAATCCACCGAGACCTCCCCGATCTTAATTCGTTTGCCAGTCACCTAAAATACCGGGTTCCAGCCTGGTTACAGAGCCAAAAGACTCCCACACAGTCGCCCCACATGACTTCCGAACGAAATCCTCGTCTGTCTATAGTTGCCATCAGTTATCTTGCCACTATGGCTCTGACGACCTCCTAATCCAACCGATCGAGTCCATACGTCGAGTCCTGACATCACCAAATCCAATGCTTAAAGTGATTTCTACATGACTAAAAGGTAGCCTTGTACCACAACGACCTTATACGATCCATTGCTTCCTTGATCCCATAACTGTAGTGGCATTCCTACAGTCGTATCACTGGCCTAACCAGGTCTAATTCATCTGGGGAAATTCGTAGACCAATCCGTGGATTTGCCACGCCCTCACTGCTGCTCCCGAACTGGTGGGTACTACTGTTCCTTCCGCGATCTAACAACACACTCATGCTATCCACCAACCTAGTGAATGCTATAGCTACACCCACAGTTTCACAACACTCTAGCACTATCTGCCAAACTTGTGAATGCTACGGCTACACCCGTAGACTTACAACACTCTAACACTATCTGCCAACCTTGTGAATGCTACGGCTACACTCTCAGACTTACAACACTCTAGCACTATCTGCCAACCTTGTGAATGCTACGACTACACCCGCAGACTTACAACACTCTAACATTATCTATCAACCTTGTGATTGCTACAGCTACACCCGCAAACTTACAACACTTTAACACGGTCTGTCAACCTTGTGAATGCTACGACTACACCCGCAGACTTACAACACTTTCTCACACTATCTGACTGCTAGTGAATGCTACGGCTATCCCGTAGTCTTATACCATTTTACACACTGTCTCAATCACTGATTACCAATCCGAACACATCCGACGTCTAGCACACACACGATCTAACATCCTAACTGAACTCATGTCCTGACTGGAATCCCCAACCTGGTTCCCTAAGGCCTACTATCAAACATTCCGAGAACGCGATCTCATCATTGGTAAGTTTTTCGAACTTCCAACTCACACTATCCTCAATCCATACAGCCGCTTGGGCTGTCTTCTGTCACAACTAGAAATTCTAAGGTTTTGTAAACATTAACAAGAGTAACATTTGTGACTAAAACTTGAAAACATGCATGATATTTATTCAATGACAACAAAATTCCATCAAACACTCTATGCAAACACTTCAAATGGTCAACAAAAGATTGGAAACCCTAAAAATCCCGGTTTAAGTCCATTATGGACTAGGATTTCCTTATTGGGCCTAATGGGCCAATAAGCTTCCAATTTGACTATTTTGGGCTTAGGACCCTTAAATGGGCCCTAATTGGACCCACTTTCATAAACTTAACATTTTAGGCCATAATGGGCCTAAAATGAAATGGTTTACCCTAATGGGCCTTATTGGGCCATAACTAACCTAATTTGATTATTATGGGCCATAAAACCTATTCTTTTAAGTCATTTGGGCCATGAGACACCTTAGAGGCCCAATGGGCCGATAAATTTTATTTGAGCCTCATAAATTCGAGCATGGGCCCAAAATGACTCCTTTCCCTCTCTTTTAGCCCAACTCGGCCCAATGAGAAAAGAAAAATAAATAAAAGAAAAATGTGGAATTATGGGAGGAAGACACATCATTTTTACATCTTGGATATCCATGCTAGATTTCTCTCCTCCCCATGCATCCATCACTTCATCTATTTCTCTTCCCTTCTTTCTTCCTCTCGGCCGAGAATCACCAAACACACACACATCTTCAAACCTTCATCTCAAACACTCTCAAGAAACATCTTCTTCCTTCCTCCAAATTTTCAAGATCTTGGACATTTCAAGGAGGTTCTTCCATAAAAATCATCATCTTTGGTAAGTTGTTGTTTGGATCCATGACCTAGTTTCTTTATTTCATCAAAGCCTCTTCCTAACTCATATAATTTTCGTGATCTACTCCTTAGAAGCTTCTTAATTTCGAAATCAACTCAAGGAGGCTTGCTAGGACCCAAAAACTTTCTTTATTTATTCTCCAAAACCGAAACCACAAACCAAGGTGAGTTCATACCGCTTTGTTTTCGGTTTTTTTACTTGTTTTGGGGGGAGAATACAAGTACTATGTGATGATCTATGTGTGTTTGCATGATATGTGTGATTTCCTTAGTCTTTGGTTGTGATAATGTGTAATACTTGTGTTATTTCGAGATCTATAGCAAGAAGGGTGAAAGAATCATAAACAAAAACATAATAAACAACATACATCATAGATCTAAGGGTCCTTAAGTTTACAAAGTGAAAAACAAAACCAAAAGAACCTTACAAGTGTCATTTTTGCAAAAATAACAAAGATTGGGTATAAATTGTAAATTGTCGGTTTTATGAGGGCTATAAGTTGTTTATTTGTATAAAAGCTGATTTCTATGAAAATAACACTTTTCAAAGGGTCAAAAACATAAATTTTAGCTTAATGGGCTTAAAATTGGGCCTAATGGGGTTTGGGCCCAAAGTTGCGAAAAAATGGGGCTTTGAGGGGCTGAACTGGAAAATTTAACAAACTATGGGTCTAAAATGTAAATTAACTTTTTCAGGGGTTAAAAAAGAGTTTATTACCAATTTTGGACTAAAATTGCAAAGTTCTTGAAATTAGGGTCAAAATCGTAAAACTTACGGAATTCGGGCCAAAAATGTAAACTTTTTACAAATAAAGGCTGGAAATGATAAATGCAATAGTTTTGGGCTAAAATTTCTATTCAAATAAAGTCTGGGTGGAAAATGTCAAGAAAAATGGTTTAAGGACCAAAAATGTAAATTTTCATAAAAAGGGACTAAAAGTGCTGTTTTTATAAAAAAAAAAGACCACCATGATCAACCTAAATGATTTTGGGCAAAATAAACAATTATAAATGTTTGAGTTAAAAATATAAAGTTTATAATGCATGACTTTAATTATATATATATATATATATATATATATATATATATATATATATATATATATATATATATATATATATACTTAAGCTTCGTTATAATTCGAACGTTAAGTCATTTCCTTTTAAACATTGTGAATAAAAATTTAGTAGACAACAAAGATATCAACAATACGAACTTAAACTCGACAAAACATAAACGATTCAATGGTTGGACTCAAGTCTTTCGTGTTATTGGGCCTTTGTGGCCCAATATCATGATTTTTGGGCCCAACATAAATACACATGCTTATTGGGCCTAAGGTGACCCAATTACATGCCTAATGGACCCTCAATGGCTTTTACATGCTATTGGGCCGTAGTGGCCCATTTGTATTGCTAGTAAGGTCCAAATAAATCATATGCGTGATGGGCGAACGAGTCCTTTGCATACTCGACAGTCTTTAATAACATACGTGATTAGTGGGCCCCCGTAGTCCTCTTCTCTTCGTCTGTTAGGCTTATCTTCTATTCAAGTAAACAAAAATCAGGTCGTTAAACAAGGTTATTCAACTTCATTTGGATTTAGTGAGTAATAACGGACGACACCAATAAGTGTCGGTCGTAGTCTGTAGTTATAATCAAAGTCTCCTGGAAGGAGAGCGAGAGTTTGTGTATAGATCTATATGGGGGTGACTCCCCCACACCTAAGCTGTTCGCTACAGTTAGACTCGGCCACTCTAGGGTGACAAAGTCTTAATTTCAATACCGGCATTCGCAAGAATGCCAAGACAGACGAACTAGTCATTATTATGCATGGTTATAACGACTCACATAGAGATCCACTACCATCTAAGTAATCATGAGAAATCATATTCATTCGTTGTGACGATACAATAATACAAAACGATCATACTATTTTATCGGAAAACATCGGGTTTTCCGGGGAAACAACATTATTCACTTGTACTTTCAATAATTATAATACAAGAATTTTTCATGAGAAACATATCATTTTTACACGTTTTGAAATCATTCACGCATATACTTATGGATCATCACACCTATTGCATAAACAATTGCCGTTTCAGAAAATATCGGATTTTCTGGGTTTTACAAACTATACAAAACATTTTCATATTAAACCTGCTTATGAACTCACCAACATTATATATGTTGACCGTTTTCAAAATAACTTGTATTCTCAGGTAACAGATAAGCCGAAGAAAATTTCCAAGTGTGTTAGGATGTTTTGTTTTGTGACTCTGAAACAAATTATGCTATGGATATGTAATATTTAGACAATGTACTTGATGTGAACAAGGTAAGTTGTAATGTATTAATGCATGGTGATGTTTATGTTTTGTTTTATGTATATTCATTGTGATGAAATTTCAATTTAAGTAATGCGAGCCCTCGGACGTTTCCGCCGTCTGGTTCGGGGGTGTGACAGGTTGGTATCAGAGCTCTGTTTATAGTGAACTGGCATATCTAACCACACATTGATATGCAACTATAAACCCAAAGAGGGACTAAACAACGCTGAACAAAACAAATAAAATATACTAATAAACACTCTTACTTGTGCGACTTAGAAAAATGAACATAATAACAAATCAAAGAAGATGATTGGAAAAACCTGACGTGTAGCACCCGATTCCTGGTATGTATTTTTATCTAAGTAATCTTGCATTTTGGTCTGGGACTCGGCGAGTTGAGGTCCAACTCGCCGAGTAGGAGCATCTTGGACGCGGGAGTTTAATGAGCTACTCGGCGAGTCGGCGACCGGACTCGATGAGTAGGTACGGTCCGTACAAAAACCCTAATCTGAGGGTTTGCACCCTATTTAAACGACTTTATTGCGGCCACAACGTCCCCTATGCTCCCAGAAAAGCTCCCTTTGAAACCCTAGCCGTTGTTGAAGCAATCTAAGTCATTTTGGTGGATTTTGGTGTTGGTAGTCTTAAGAAGGAAGGAGAAGAACTTGAGGAAACAAGAGGAGACCAGAGGGGTTCGAGTTTGTGCTTCATTTTCAGTCCTCAGAAAGTATAAAGTTGCTAACTTGCTTGTTCATTTGCTAGATCCCATTTTGTGGACATTTAGGGCTTTTATAAGCCATTTTAGGTAGCCAACCATGAATGCAAGCATGGTTGGGGACAAGGCTTCAGATCTAGGTCCTTAGAGGGGTCACAAGGCAGAAAGTGAGTGCTTTTACACCCAAGAAAGACTCCATGCAACCCAAGAGCTTGTTTTAGGACCTTTTGGGCTCAAAGTCCCATGCATGCACGTAAAGTTTGTAACTTTACGTGCTAGAACGTTTGTAGGAGCCTAGATCTATCTTTTGGTCATGAATTGTTCGCTGGAAATCAGGAAATAAGACTTGGACAAACTCGACTCGGGGAGTCGCTCTTAGGACTCGGCGAGTCCCAGGCGTGACTGCCCTTTTCTGTTAGGGTTCGAAGGAACCCAGCTGAGTGTTAGAAGGGTTTTAGAGGGTCCTAGGGAAGTGACCCAACGTATGGGACTTTGCGGTGAACCTGGAGTTCATAGGACTCGACGAGCTGTTCTTGAGACTCGGCGAGTCCAAGGCAAAATTCAAAGAACTCGACGAGTTGTTCATACAACTCGGCGAGTCGGGACTGGACCTTCTTAGGATGACGGCGAGCTCGACGAGTTGTTCAACAACCCGGCGAGTCGCTGCCTAGCAGTTCATCTGATGAAGGCGAACTCGACGAGTCGTTCATACGGCTCGGCGAGCCGGTTGAAGGACCATTTAGTGTTCATGTAGAAGGAGAACTTGTCGAGTCATTGCTAAACTCGACGAGTAGTGACGCGGATCAGGATAAAGGAAAGGATAGGGACTCGACGAGTTGGCGGCCCAACTCGGCGAGTCAGGACAGCTGGAAAAGGACTTTGACCTTGACTTTGTCAAGGGGTAAAATAGTCATTTTGCCCAAAGATTAGTTAGTGGTGTCTGATTGAGTGTTTTATGGAAATGTAACCGGGGAGTTACCGGAATAGCCAAACAGTTGCCGAGCAGCTTTCCAGCAGTCAGTCTTACGAGGTGAGTTTCCTTCCAGTAGGAACGGGTCGAAGGCACCAAGGTCGGCCCGTATAGATGATACGTTAGTATTAGAGTGTGGGTAGAGCCCGTATCTCATAGTTGAGTTTGATTATGATATATTCTTGTATGATAGAATTGTTTAGACTCGTTGTCTGTGTGATACTTGTATGTTATGGTTTAGTAGCTGAGTGTGGGCGAGGCCCGTATCTCAGAGATAGTGGAGTGTGGGCGAGGCCCGTATCTCCCAGCTAGCAGAGTGTGGGCGAGGCCCATATCTCCATGAGTGTGGGCGAGGCCCGTATCTCCTAGCTGTTCATTATATGTGTATGGTATGTGGTATTATGGGGGAACTCACTAAGCTTCGTGCTTACAGTTTTCAGTGTTGTTTCAGGTACCTCTTCAGCGAAGGGGAAGGAGCCGGCACGGTAGCTGCACATCATACACACGCCTCAGTTCCGTATTAGGAGATTTTCCTTGGGATTGTACTCTGACATTATCACGGTTTTATGAGTTTGGTTTTCAGTTATGACACAATGTTTTATGAGATGTTATGAATTAACAATATTTTCTTACAAAGGTTTCTATTAAAACTATTATCTAAAAGAAATTTTTAGACGTGAAATTTGGGACGTTACATGACGTCTCGGTTAAGCCAGGACTGTTTACGGTTGTATTAGGGATAAATATAGCTTGATCAACTACATTTCTTCATAATACAACTATCACATGCCTTGGGGCGAGCGCGATGGTCAGCAAACCTAAGGCATACCCTCTTGTTAAACACGAGGAGAACATCAATCCAATTTTATAACAACTAAAAATATCTTAGAAATAATGATAGTTTCTTTATATACCCTCCTTACGTGTTCCTCATCACAGTCACCATGGACGAGGAGCATCAAGGCATTCAGTTTCACCAGGTCTTGGTGGACCACAGAATGATTGAAGACGACCCCGAGGAAGGACAAGGGGCAGCACACGACATTGTGCCCGACGAGTACACGGACACAGACTACGAGTTTGATGGGACCGATGATGACATGGAGGAGGAAAGAGGCACAGACGAAGCCTCCGTCACACCACCTGCCGACGAGACACATCAGGACCACCCTGCCCCACCAGGGAATCCCGTGGGAGAGGATCGCTCTCCGGAGGCTGAGGCTGTCGCACTACGGCAACAACTATTTGCCATGGAAGCACGAGCGGTGCAGGCTGAACTGGAAAGTGATGAAGTCATTGGAGAGATGACTGAGATGGATCAGTTGTTGGCGCAACATTTCGGAATATAATTTCGCTACCACCATTGGGCGCCTCCTAGTGTGTTTAGGACCAGCTTTACCCTACTAGTGCTATGTTCTCTTATGCTTACCATGTCATGTACTACCGACTCCATGTTTAAGTGATTACACTACTCATAGAGTCGTTATGCTGCCAAACTTTGTACCCTTATGTATGCTCCTTAGAGCAAAATTTTTATGTATCAAAGTACGGATATTATTCGTGGAAAATATTATGTGTTTATTTGTGATGTTGTGATCTGCTATGTGTTTTATATTCTTATTACTTAGTGTAAATATATGGAAACACTTAGATGCGCAATCAATTCACGAAATTCCCAACTTAATTCAATACGTACTCAACATCTTTCTGTTCGATAACAGCAAGATGCCGCAAAGACCAAACTGCGGAAACAATCAACCACCGACACCATCGGAAATCAACTCAGCTGCGTTTCAAGCAGCTATATCTGCTGCAGTCACAGCTGCAATGGCGCAAATCCACAATGGGAACAATGGTGGAGGAAACGGGCAGGGGGCTGGAAGTTCAAATAACGGGATGAACCAAGGACCTATCAAGGCATGCTCTTACAAAGATTTCACCAACGCCAAGCCACGAACCTTTAATGGCACAGGAGGAATCATAACCCTGAAGAGATGGATTAAAAAGTTAGAATCAGTGTTCGAGATATGCGGATGCCCTGAAGAAGTCAAGGTGAAGTTTGCAGCATGTACATTTGCTGATCAAGCTCTCACCTGGTGGAATGGACATGTGGAGGCTATGACTCTTCCGGTGGCTAATGCCATGCCTTGGACAGAATTGAAGGAAATGCTAATGGCTGGGTACTGCCCGCGAGGAGAAGTTCAGAAAATGGAGCAAGAGTTATGGGAACTCACAGTCCGAAACTCCGACATCGATGCCTATATATCGAGGTTTAGCGAACTGTCCCTATTGTGCCCTGACATGATTACTTCTGAAGGGAAGAAGAGCGAACGATTAATCTGGGGATTAACTCCCCCAATTCAAGGAAACGTGATTTCTGCAAATCTAAAAACCTTTGACAGTGCCAAGAGGTTGGCCAAGAAGTTATACGACCACAACACCAAGAAGGGCGAGAAGTCAGGGGAAACTGAAAGCAAGAAGGAGAGTGACAACAAGAAAGGAAAGAATAACAAGAGGAAGGGACGACAAGGCTCAGAGTCGTCAAAGAAACAACAAACAGTGACAGTTAATGCTGCAACCACCCAAGTTCCCTCCACACCACATGCTCCAGCCTCATCCACCCCAAGTGCCCCTAAGCAGTATTCTGGGAATCTCCCAAAGTGCAACAAGTGCAATCTCCATCACAATGGTGAATGCAGGGAGATGCATTGTACTAGTTGCAACCGCAAGGGTCACACGGCAAAATACTGTAGGACCTATCCTCCCCAGAACCAGCAACAAGGAAACAACAACAACCGCAACAACAACAACAACACCAACAACAACAACAACAACACCAACAACAACAACGACAACAACGATGGGGCTAGCCACACCTGTTATGGATGTGGAAGGACTGGGAATTTCCGTCGGAACTGCCCTAATATCAACAACCAAGGGAATGGAGGAGCAGGGAGAGTGCTGACCATGGGTCAAGGAGAAGCGGTTCAGGATCCCGATGTTGTCACTGGTACGTTTCTCCTTAACCACACATATGCATGCATTCTGTTTGATACCGGGGCAGAGCGAAGTTTTGTGAGTAATAAATTCAAACATTTGCTAAAACAACAACCCCAGAAGCTTAATGAAACCTTTACGGTGGAAATGGCTAATGGGAAAACAGAATCAACCGGGGAAATCTATGTAGGATGTACCCTAACGTTAAATCACCACGCCTTTCAAATAAACTTGATGCCTGTAACTATTAGGAGTTTCGATGTGATTATCGGCATGGATTGGTTGAGCCCCCATCATGCCGAAATTATGTGACACGAGAAGGCCGTTCGCCTTCACCTCCCTAACCACGAAACCCTAGTTATATACGGAGACAAATCCAGTACGAACCTTCATCTCATCTCGTGCATTAAGGGACAAAAGTGGCTACAAAAGAAGGACTTGGCGTTTCTGGCTCACATAGTGGATAAGTCCAAGGAAGAGGTCAATATTCGAGACATCCCAGTGGCTTGCGATTTCCCGGATGTCTTTCCTGAAAATCTTCCGGGGACACCCCCAGAAAGACAAGTCGACATCCGAATTGACCTTGTTCCGGGAGCTACACCCATTGCCAAATCGCCCTATAGGTTGGCTCCTGCGGAGATGCAAGAACTGTCAAGCCAACTCAGCGAACTCTTGAGCAAAGGATTCATCCGACCTAGCTTCTCACCCTGGGGAGCTCCGGTTCTTTTTGTTAAGAAGAAGGAAGGATCCTTTAGGATGTGTATCGATTATAGAGAGCTGAATAAGCTCACTATCAAAAATCGCTACCCACTTCCATGAATCGACGATCTATTCGACCAGCTCCAAGGAGCAAATTACTTTTCTAAGATAGATCTGCGGTTTGGCTACCGCCAGCTCAAGGTCCGGGAAGAGGATATTCCTAAAACCGCTTTCCAAACCCGCTATGGACATTATGAATTTGTTGTAATGCCCTTTGGTCTAACGAATGCCCCTGCCGTATTCATGGACCTGATGAATCGAGTCTGCCGACCATTCCTCGACAACTTTGTCATCGTTTTCATCGATGATATCCTGGTCTATTCTCGAAGCGAGAAAGAGCATAGCCGACATCTCCGACAAATCTTGGAAACCTTATGGACCGAAAAGTTATACACAAAACTCTCTAAGTGTGAGTTCTGGCTCCGTAGCGTAAACTTTTTGGGTCATGTTGTCAGTCAAGAAGGGATACATGTGGACCCTTCTAAGATCAAAGCCATTGAAGGATGGGCAGTCCCAACGACACCCACATAAATTCGTCAATTTCTGGGTCTCGCAGGCTATTACAGAAGATTCATTCAGAACTTCTCCAGAACAGCCAAGCCACTTACCCTTCTTACACAGAAGGGCGTACCATTTAAATGGATGGAAAAGCAGGAGGTTGCCTTCCGAACTCTGAAACGAGCTCTCTCTAGTGCACCAATATTATCCTTACCAGAGGGAACTGAGGACTTCGTAGTTTACTGCGATGATTCGAATCAGGGTTTAGGCTGTGTACTCATGCAGCGTGGGAAGGTGATAGCTTATGCATCCCGACAACTAAAGACACATGAGGTGAATTATACCACCCATGATCTCTAATTAGGAGCCATGGTCTTTGCTTTGAAGATTTGGAGGCACTACCTTTATGGTACGAAGTGCACTATTTTCACTGACCACAAGAGTCTCCAACACATTTTAAATCAAAAGGAGTTAAACATGAGGCAGCGAAGATGGGTTGAGCTGCTAAACGATTATGAGTGCGAAATCAAGTACCACCCAGGCAAGGCAAACGTGGTAGCTGATGCCTTGAGTCGGAAAGAATACTCAAATCGTCGTGTGAAAACTCTTTCAATAACCATTCAATCACATCTGTCCTCGCAAATTGAAGCAGCCCAGTTCGATGCCATGAAGACCGAAAACAGAACAAGCGAGGCGTTACGTGGAATGGAAAAGAACTTTGAAGTTAAAGAGGACGGAACATATTATTTCATGCACTGAATTTGGGTCCCTAAACTTGGGGGATTCAGAGAGGTAGTCATGAATGAGGCTCATAAGACACGATACTCCATCCATCCGGGATCAGATAAGATGTACCTGGATATTAAACAATGTTATTGGTGGCCTAACATGAAGGCAGAGATTGCCAATTACGTTAGCAAGTGCCTCACTTGTGCTAAAGTGAAGGTAGAGTATCAAAAGCCCTCGGGACTATTACAACAACCGGTAATACCCGAGTGGAAATGGGAAAGGATTACTATGGACTTTGTGACCAAATTACCCAAGACTACAGAAGGATTGGATACCATATGGGTGATAGTCGACAGGTTGACAAAATCCGCTCATTTCCTGCCAATAAAGGAATCATACAAGATGGAACGATTGACGAGAACCTACATCAAGGAAATCGTGAGACTCCATGGAGTGCCAAAATCTATCATCTCAGATCGGGATAGTAGGTTCACTTCATGCTTTTGGCAATCACTTCAAAAGGCTATGGGAAGACAACTCGACATGAGCACTGCTTACCACCCACAAAAGAATGGTCAAAGTGAGCGAACCATTCAAACGCTTGAACATATGCTTCGCGCATGTGTGATAGACTTTGGAAGGTCGTGGGATACCCACTTGCCTTTAATTGAGTTTTCGTACAACAACAGTTATCACTCAAGGATCGAAGTTGCTCCTTTTGAAGCATTATATGGGCGTAAATGTAGATCGCCGTTGTGTTGGGCTGAGGTAGGTGACACTCAGCTAGCAAGAGGACAGACATCAAGCAATGCATTAACAGGACCAGAAATCATACGCGAAACGACAGAGAAGATAGTTCAAATCAGAGCTCGACTTCAAGCATCACGAGACCGACAGAAGAGCTACGCTGATAAATGACAAAAGCCCTTGGAATTTCGAGTCGGGGATCGGGTGTTGTTAAAAGTCTCTCCCTGGAAAGGGGTGATTCGTTTTGGGAAACGGGGAAAACTAAACCCATGGTACATTGGACCATTCGAGATTCTTGCCCGAATCGGTCCAGTGGCTTATAGACTGCAACTACCTGCTGAACTCAGCAGTGTACACCCCGTGTTCCATGTTTCCAATTTCAAGAAGTGCTTATCCGACGAAACTCTCGTCATCGAATTGGAAGAAATCGAAATCAACGAGAATCTCCTGTTCATCGAGGAACCAGTTGAAATCATGGACAGGGAAGTGAAGCGTACTAAGCAAAGTCGCATTCCGATTGTAAAAGTTCGGTGGAACGCAAAACGTAGACCGGAATTCACATGGGAACGCGAAGACCAGATGAAACAAAAGTACCCTCACCTATTCTCGCATTCTCAGACCTAGTTTCAAAAGAATTTCGGGACGAAATTCCCTCTAACGGGGGGATGATGTCACAACTAGAAATTCTAAGGTTTTGTAAACATTAACAAGAGTAACATTTGTGACTAAAACTTGAAAACATGCATGATATTTATTCAATGACAACAAAATTCCATCAAACACTCTATGCAAACACTTCAAATGGTCAACAAAAGATTGGAAACCCTAAAAATCCCGGTTTAAGTCCATTATGAACTAGGATTTCCTTATTGGGCCTAATGGGCCAATAAGCTTCCAATTTGACTATTTTGGGCTTAGGAATCTTAAATGGGCCCTAATTGGACCCACTTTCATAAACTTAACATTTAGGCCATAATGGGCCTAAAATGAAATGGTTTACCCTAATGGGCCTTATTGGGCCATAACTAACCTAATTTGATTATTATGGGCCATAAAACCTATTCTTTTAAGTCATTTGGGCCGTGAGACACCTTAGAGGCCCAATGGGCCGAAAATTTTTATTTGAGCCTCATAAATTCGAGCATGGGCCCAAAATGACTCCTTTCCCTCTCTTTTAGCCCAACTCGGCCCAATGAGAAAAGAAAATTAAATAAAAGAAAAATGTGGAATTGTGGGAGGAAGACACATCATTTTTACATCTTGGATATCCATGCTAGATTTCTCTCCTCCCCATGCATCCATCACTTCATCTATTTCTCTTCCCTTCTTTCTTCCTCTCGGCCGAGAATCACCAAACACACACACATCTTCAAACCTTCATCTCAAACACTCTCCAGAAACATCTTCTTCCTTCCTCCAAATTTTCAAGATCTTGGACATTTCAAGGAGGTTCTTCCATAAGAATCATCATCTTTGGTAAGTTGTTGTTTGGATCCATGACTTAGTTTCTTTATTTCATCAAAGCTTCTTCCTAACTCATACAATTTTCGTGATCTACTCCTTAGAAGCTTCTTAATTTCGAAATCAACTCAAGGAGGCTTGCTAGGACCCAAAAAACTTCTTCATTTCTTCTCCAAAACCGAAACCACAAACCAAGGTGAGTTCATACCCCCTTGTTTTTGGTTTTTTTTACTTGTTTTGGGGGGAGAATACAAGTACTATGTGATGATCTATGTGTGTTTGCATGATATGTGTGATTTCCTTAGTTTTTGGTTGTGATAATGTGTAATACTTGTGTTATTTCGAGATCTATAGCAAGAAGGGTGAAAGAATCATAAATAAAAACATAATAAACAACATACATCATAGATCTAAGGATCCTTAAGTTTACAAAGTGAAAAACAAAACCAAAAGAACCTTACAAGTGTCATTTTTGCAAAAATAACAAAGATTGGGTATAAATTGTAAATTGTCGGTTTTATGAGGGCTATAAGTTGTTTATTTGTATAAAAGCTGATTTCTATGAAAATAACACTTTTCAAAGGGTAAAAACCATAAATTTTAGCTTAATGGGCCGAATGGGTTTTGGGCCCAAAGTTGCGAAAAAATGGGGTTTTGAGGGGCTGAATTGGAAAATTTAACAAAATATGGGTCTAAAATGTAAATAAACTTTTTCAGGGGTTAAAAATGAGTTTATTACCAAGTTTGGACTAAAATTGCAAAGTTCTTGAAATTGGGGTCAAAATCGTAAAACTTACGGAATTCGGGCCAAAAATGTAAACTTTTTACAAATAAAGGCTGGAAATGATAAATGCAATAGTTTTGGGCTAAAATTTCTACTCAAATAAAGTCTGGGTGGAAAATGTCAAGAAAAATGGTTTAAGGACCAAAAATGTAAATTTTCATAAAAAGGGACTAAAAGTGCCATTTTTATAAAAAAAAGGGACCACCATGATCAAACTAAATGTTTTTGGGCCAAATAAACAATTATAAATGTTTGGGTTAAAAATATCAAGTTTATAATGCATGATTTTAAATATATATATATATATATATATATTGTTAGAACAAAGTTCTAGTAGGATCGATAGATTCTATGCAGGCAAACAATTAAGGACGTAATTATGAACACAAGAATGGCTTTAAAGATGTCGTATGATTAAAACTTTAACACCTCAGAAGAGCTCGATTAAGAACTTCGATTGTAGAGGTGCTTAGGGTTACAAAACAATAATCAATGATAATCCAGAACTTATCTAATGCATACATGCATGCACTATTTATAGTTTAAACCTACTAGATAATCACAGATAGACAGGCCCAATCCGGATATACAAAACAAGCCCATGACGCAACACAATAATACCCAACAATCTCCCCCTTTGCATCAATGGAGCCGAAAGCTCACTTAGGTTGAGCTGCAGAAGACTTCTTGATTGTCTTGAACACCTTCGGTATGATGGCCAATAGATGATGACGAAAGGTAATGTACCACCGAAGCATGTCCGTGAAGTTCTTCTTATCTGCCTCAGAGTTCTGCTTGCACCGATGAATGATACTGATAATGTGCTCTAAGCAGTCTGTGGAAAACAGATGTTTGTCAACAAGAGCGAACATAAAACGATTGGCTTCGCCTCTTGTGAACATTACAGTAAGATGTGCAGAATGGATTTGGTCCAACTTCATTTTATTCACATCTCCTGGTTTCGCTGTTGGCTTGACAGTCGGTTTCTTATTCATCACTTTTGCTAACTCCTGATCCATTGCAACAACCTCATGGATGTAAGAGGCCAACATCCTCTTCAAATGATACAGTATCGGCTCATATTCTTTTGGATTGGAGAGCAGAATGTTAAACAACAGAATCCAATCATGAGGATTCAAATTCGGAAGATCTGCCAGGGAAATAATCGAAACCGAGTTTGCTGATCCTCGGGTGATTTTGAAACTAACATTTATGAACTTCCCGGCAGGCGAAGGTTTTAGTACCTTGACAGTAACAATCTTCTGTGCACTCCACGTCAAGTACTGAGGCTGACCGAACTTCAATTAAAAATCAATTAGTTCACGATCAGTTTTCGGATGAGGGAAAGGAACTTCAACAGTCGAATCAAAACAATGAAATGTGAATGCCTTTCGTGTTATCGGCATATCGAACTGTGAATCCTTTGAATTATCACAATCAAAAGAAGCGACAGGTTCCAACCAGTAGACGCTTGGAAACTCTATTGCCTCCTTGATGAGTGTTTCTCTTGTCCAGAGAGGAAACAAGGCCTTTTTGCAGTTTAAGGCATCTTGTTCTTCCTTGTTCCTCCTTTCCCTTTCCTCAGCCTCCTTCGCAACCCTTAAGGTTTCATCCAAATCTCTGTCCCTCTTCTTTCATTTTAGGACCTCGGCAATTGTCTCTCCTTCTTCTTCATCACTGTCATCATCAATCCCCTTCTTCTTAGCTTGAGAACCAGAACCCGAAGCTTCATTACCCTTCGGTTTGGTTTTAAGTGTGACCTTCGGTTGAGCAGATTCGGTTTTCACAGTAACCTTCGGTTGGGCACCTTCTCCCCCTTGTTTTGGAGGTACGAATCTCTCCGAAACACCCTTCATTTCATGAAACATGGCAAGGGAAGGAAGAAGTTTTGACGTCAGATGATTCCTTATAGTGAGAGTAAGGATAGGATCATGAGCACCAAGAAGGTTGGTAAGCATATCCTTAACATCCCCAGCACAGCTTCTGAATACTGCACGCTCAGTCTTCAATAATGAGATCTCCTTTTCAGCCTGAGCCAACTGCACCTTTTGAATTTCAATTGTTGAGGCTTGGCGGGCAAGATCTTCCTTTAGAGAACTCTCCTTTGTTAAAGCAGCTTGGAGAGATTCAAGCCGAGAATTCACAGAGCTGATAAGTGAAGTGTTCTCTGCTTGCATTGAAGAACGAACAGCCTTAAAGTTAGTTTTCTCCTCTTGAAGGAACTTGGATAAAGAATCGACGGAGGCGGTCACTTTGGCGGCATTGGAATCAGCATGCCCTTTGAGTGATTCGAGAAAGATCTGAGTATTATGAATAATTTTTGCAACATCAGTAGAGGCCTTCTTGCAAGAAGAAGTAGAATCCTCAACAGCCTTCGTGGATTTGTCAATAGCCCCAGTATATTGCTCAAAAGCGGTATCCATAAAAGCTTTGAGCACAACATCATTGTAGGACTTGTTGGCAGCAAGCAATTTATCGAGCTTATCATCAATACTCTGCACTTGTTGGCGAGTGACAGGAGCCTCTTCATCATCGTCGGTAGGAAGCCGATAGGGACTGTAGTAAGTAGATTCAAACTCATCGATATCACCACCGAGAGTGGCACCGGAATCGGTTGAAGGTGAGGGTGAAAGAGGTTTAGAAGTAACTGGAGGTTCGGTTTCAGTAGTCGCCCCCGTATCAGATACGTTGACGTTTACTGTCGGTTCTGGGGTAGTGGTGGTAGTTGATTGGGAAATTATAGGAGGAGGTAAAGGAGTTGTAGAAATTGGGATTGTAGTAACAGGTGGTGGTGGTGGAATAAAAGTTGTTGTTTGAGATGTGGTAGGTGGGGGAATAGGAACAACCGAAATTGGAACAGTTGTTTTTGGTGGAGATGAAGGAGGTGTTGGAATCTGATCATTATGAGGTTCGGTTGGAGTTGGTGATCGAGGAGGTGTGTTACCTCTCGGTGATTCGTGATGCTGAATTTCCTCTTCTTCATCCTCCTCATCGTTGTCTGAGCTCGAAGGGGAAGGACTCTTGGGTTTCTTCGCCATTTTCTTAATCTTCTTTGGCTTAGAAGATTCACCCTTTGCAGACTTACGCTTCCTAGACTTGGTAGGCTTAGATGAATCATCCTCGGTTGTTCCTTTCTTTGTAGTTGCCCTTTTTCCTCTGTTTGCAGGTTTCTCCACAGCATCCAAAGCAGCTTGCTGTTCAGGAGATAGTATTCTCCGTCCTTTGGGAGGAATTTTGCGATAATCAGCCATCACCTTACTTTCGGCTGAGACACACCTGTACATCGTCTCAGGTATGGAGCCATTGTGAGGGAACTTTGTGGGATCAGAAAAGATAATCTTCTTGGTGTGAAACGTAGCCACAGATGAGACTAGGGCATCCTTCATGACCGGGATCTGCAAAGAATCAATTGCCCTGCGTGTGATGAGAGTCCAGAAGCGACCACACGAAATTTCAGAGTGCCTCGTTGAAGTGCTGAGGCTTTGCACCACCTGTGACCAGATAATCGACCCATAGTCGAGATTTATCCCATTGTAAAGACTGTATAGAATGGTCAGAAAACCTTTGCTAGTTCCATCAGACCCACCACTCCTCTCCGCCAAACTTTTGATGAGAAGAGTAAGCAAGCCATTCCATTGGGGCGGCAAACACGATTTCTTAACCTTCGTAACCGTGGTAAGCACATCAGTGTAGCCCATCTCGTAGAGCATCGAGAATAATTGAGTAGTGGTGACGAAGTCAGGTGAGATCACAGATGAATCCACAGCAAGCTGTAATAGTGAACAAAATCTCCCTTTTGAAATCGAAGCCTTGTGAGAGAAGATTTGGAAGTAGATCCTCTCCTTGTTCTTATCATATGGAGCAGTAGTGTAGACTTGCGATAGGAGTGACATTGGAACGGATTCCACTTATGTTAGGGCTAGAACCAGAGGTGAATACTTCAAACACTCAACCACTTGTAGCATATACGAATCTTACAGAAAAGGGTTAAGTTGAATGATCATGTTCTGGTTTGGCATGATCGAGAGCAATGTAGACGAAGCAGTTTGATCGTGAGCAGATGAAGAAGTCGCCATTGTTGAGTTAATGAAGAAGATGAACAGTTGAAAATCGCCTTGTATATTGAGAGAATTTGTTACTGGTAAAAGAGACAAATGTAATTAGAAACCCTTTATATAACGTTGCCAGGAGAGAGAAAGAATCGTCATGATAATGATGAGGTCACTGAAACGTCGCCTGAAAAAGCGTGATGTGACAGGTTGGTTTCTCCCATGTATACGTCATCACGCGTGGGTATAGGAACCGTTCAAATTCACGCGCCCAAAAGCTTATCCTCAATTCGTCGTTTGAAATTCAGCTTCGCTCCAAAAATTAGGATAACCCCTGTTGCTTCAAAATGTAAACGAACCAACAGCAACCAGAATGTTGGAAAATCACAAAGAACTTTCGTGCAATAGTGTGACAAAAGATAAAGAAATAAAGCAAAATGTGTATAGGATGTGAGTGATGTCTGTTAGAAGACATAAAGCAGATGATTCCGGGCAAGAATCGCTTCCTTCAAAGTCAAGAGAGACTTGAAGTGCTTGCTTGGTTTCCCGAGAAAATACGATCGAGTGCTTGTTGAGAAACATCGAAAGGCTTCTTTTAATTAATAGGCTAAAGGTGGCTTATCTTCAACCGAACGTTGATTCTTAACATAAGACCGAACGTTGCAAGAAGTACTTGTGAGACCGATGTGGTCTGTTGAACAAGTAGGTTGGATGTAATTTGCTGTGACTAAAGATGTGATAGAAATCTCAAAAACAAAAACAAATTGGATCTTTTTGGGAAGAAAAGCCTTGGTGTTAGACAATTTCATAAAAGACCACTCAAAAAAGAAAATGAGATTTCATTAGGTAACCAGTAAGATCTTGAATATAATGCTTCACCGTCAATTCATTGTTGGTGTTGGATTGTGGGTTTCACTCAGCACATGGTGTACGTATCTAAGATCACAAACACAGATTTTATGCAACCATAAACCTCAGTGGTAAAGACCGAGAGTCTCAAGGGTTACAGTGGTGAACCGAAAGGTGATGGAGAAAGTAAGGAGGGTGGTTAAGGAACCGAAAGTACCTCTGCTATATAAACATGACAAAGCAGAAAACTCTTAACTCCTTTGAGAAGAGTAAGGTAGCTCTTGACTTGAGTGGATTTTAACAGCCTGATTGGGAAGAAACGATAGGTATAGATCGAATCATTAAGGCCTAGCTCTTAGTCTTAGAGGCTTCGGTCGACATGCAGCAGCATGCTTCTAGGGACTCTTAACTAATTCAGATGGAAAGAATCATACCTGCCTTAGCTCCAAATTCTGTTGTACTGATATACTTGGGACCTAATTAGAAGAACAAGCAAACAAACACACCATACAAACAAAACAAACCAAACAAAACAAAAAAACTTTTAGAAAAATATTTGTAGAATTTTGAGATTTTCTGAAAAATAATAAAAACAGAAAAAGAAAATATTTTTGTATTTTTGAAGTTTTCTGAAAAATAATAAAAACAGAAAAATAAAATATTTTTGTAATTTTGAAGTTTTCTGAAAAATAATAAAAATAGAAAAAGAAAAAATAAATTAACACAAAACACTCTTAAAAAAAATTAAAATATAGTAAGAGAATAAAAACTTAAAAGAATAAACAAAATGTACAACCGAAACGAAATCTTAAAAGAATGAAGCGAAATAAGCCAAGCGTTCGGTTCATTTCGGTTCCTTAAAATTCCGGAGCCGAAATAGACCGAGTGTTCGGTTCATTTCGGTTCCCGAAAATTATGGAGCCGAAATAGACCGAGCGTTCGCTCTATTTCGCTTGTCTAATTTTTAGTGAGAGATTTGAGGATTCGGTACCGACTCTGCTTCCATCATTCCCAAACCTTGTAAAATTTTATTGAAGCTTGCTTCCGGTAAGGCTTTAGTGAATATGTCAGCTAGTTGATCAGAGGACCGAACGAAATGTACTTCCACGTTCCCATCTTCTACATGGTCCTTGATGAAATGATATCTAAGTGAAATATGCTTAGTCTTTGAGTGTTGCACTGGATTGTGACAAATTCTTATCGCACTTTCTGAGCCATAATAGAGAGGTATTTTCTTCATACTTAGCCCATAGTCTCTTAGTTGGCTTTGTATCCATATTACTTGAGAGGTACAGGATGCTGCAGCAATATACTCAGCTTCGGCTGTTGAAAGTCACACACAGGTTTGCTTCTTGGACTGCCAGCTAACAAGTTTACCGTCAAGGAATTGGCATCCACCAGTTGTGCTCTTTCGGTCCAGACCACATCCTCCAAGATCAGCATCAGAAAAAGCTTGAATAAAGAAACCAGATCTAGCAGGGTACCAAAGACCGAGAGACGAGGTTCGCTTCAGGTAACGAAAAATATTTTTCACTGCCACCATGTGAGGTTCTCTTGGATTTGCTTGAAACGTGGCACAATAACAAACAGAAAACATAATGTCTGGTCTACTAGCTGTTAGATACATAAGGGACCCTATCATTTGACGATATAGTGTTATGTCAACATCAGGTTTTTCCAGAGATGGTGTTAACTTAGTGCCAAATGCGATAGGAACCTTCACTTTCGAATCTCCCGTCATGTCGAATTTTGTCAGCAAGTTCTTTGTGTAGGCCTCCTGGTTGATAAATATACCTTCTGGTCCCTGTCTAATATTCAAACCAAGGAAAAAATTAATCGGACCCATTGCGCTCATTTCAAATTTAGTCTCCATCAACTTCCTGAATTCAGCCGTTAAGCTAGGATTCGTGGAGCTGAAGATGATGTCATCGACATAAATCTGAACTATCATTAGATGTTCGCCTTCTTTCTTTCGGAAGAAGGTTGGGTCAACCGAACCTTGCTTAAATTTCGACATTTTCAGAAAGCGAGTTAAAGTTCATACCAGGCCCTCAGTGCTTGCTTCAAACCATATACAGCTTTATCCAGTACATAGCAATGATCAGGGAATTTCTCGTTCACGAACCCAGGTGGTTGCTCAACATACACCGTTTCTTGTAGTTCTCCATTCAAGAAAGCGCATTTTACATCCATTTGGAAAACTTCGAAGTTTTTATGAGCAGCATATGCCAGAAAAATTCTAACTGATTCCAACCTTGCTACAGGAGCGAAGGTTTCCTCATAATCTATCCCTTCCTCTTGGCAATATCCTTTCACCACTAACCGAGCCTTGTTGCGAATGACGTTCCCCTCTTTGTCCAATTTATTCCTGACGACCCATTTCAAGCCAACCACTGAAGCATCCTTTGGTGTGGGAATCAGCCTCCAAACTCGATTTCGTTCGAACTCATGGAGTTCATCTTGCATTGCTTGTACCCAATCAGAATGATCAAGTGCAGCATTAACTGTCTTCGGTTCGACTTTGGAGACAAACGAATTGAACATACAGAATTCAACATTAGAGAATAATGCAGTTTGTTTCGCTTTCAATTGAGAATGTGTGAGAACTCGCTTAGATGATTCACCAATGATTTGTGCTTTGGGATGATCCTTGGTCCATTTCGTTAGAGCAGGGTAATTTGGGTCATATGATGGATCCAACTCTGCATTTACTTCCTCTTCAAGTTCTGATTGATCACCTTCGTCAGTTGTATACTCTTTCTCCCCCTCAAATGGCGAAGTGTAACCCTTGTCAGGTTCAGAGTTTTCATCCTCTGTGGGAGTTGGATTCTCCCCCTCGATTGGACTATCATTGGGTGGGGTTGGAGGTGGATTCTCCCCCTCGCCTGGACTTTTATGGGTTGGGGATGGAATTGGATTCTCCCCCTCGAAAGACATATCGGTTGTCTTTGGTGCTGATGAACTCTCCCCCTTGAACATTGAGCTGTTGTTTGGAGGTTCAGTTGAGGGTTGACCACCAGTCGGTATGGGAGGTTCATTTTCCATTTCTTTGGCAGCTTCATCTATGATCTTTTTGAGATTGTCGATTTTGTTGTCTGCTGCTTTCGCCTCTGAGTGTGCAGCTTTCTCTGGTTCATCAAATAGCCGAATGTACTCTTCAAACAAGTTGGATATAGGAACCGAGACTTGTCCTGATTCAGGAAATATTTCCCCCAAGGCACTTTCGCTCCTTTGAACTTTCTTCATGTAATTATCGTCAAAGGTTACATAATATGTTTCTTCAATTCGTTTGGAGCGTTTGTTCAAAACTCGGTATGCCTTTGAAGTGAGTGAATAACCAAGAAAAATTCCCTCATCTGCTTTGACGTCAAACTTGTTTCGGTTCTCTTTTGAATTAAAGATGAAACACCTTGAACCGAACACGTGGAAAAATTTGACGTTGGGCTTTCGATTGTTCAGAATCTCATATGGAGTGATTGAGAATCTTTTGTTGAGCAAGGATCGGTTCTGAGTGTAGCACGCGGTTGCAACTGCATCAGCCCAGAAGTATAGCGGTAGAGAAGCGAAGCTTAGCATGGTTTTGGCTGCCTCACATAAAGAACGGTTTCGTCTTTCAACAATCCCATTCTGTTGTGGTGTATAAGGGGCCGAAAAGTTGTGAGATATCCCTTTGTCAGCTAGAAAATCCTCAAAATCTTTATTCTTGAATTCCAGCCCATTGTCGTTTCTAATGTTTCTCACCAGCTTTCGCAGCTGCACTTCCACTTGCTTGATGAACGTCTTCAACTTGGGAGTTGCGTCTGATTTCTGTTTAAGAAAGAAAACCCAGGTGAAGCGTGAAAAATCATCTACTATGACAAGAATGAACTTACTACCACCGAAGCTTTCGATAGCCGAAGGTCCACATAAGTCAATGTGTAGAAGTTCAAGAGCTTCAACAATCTTTGTATTGATTCATGTAGGATGGCTCTTTCTGCTTTGTTTGCCCATTTCACACGCCGCACACAGATGTTCCTTATCAAACTTGAGAAGAGGAAGGCCTCGAACGTGATCACCAGGCACCAACTTATTAATATCTTTGAAGTACAGGTGCGATAGGCGTCAATGTCACAGCCAACTTTCATCAGTGTTCGCCTTTGATAGCAGGCATATTGCTGGTTTTCCTCGAATTGGGTTTAGATTTAAAGGATACATCTCTCCCTTGCGTTCAGACTTCAACATAACCTTTTTAGATTGCTTCTCAATTATTTCTAAGCCTTCATCATCAAATGAAACCTTTAAACATGTTCCCACAACTAATTGTGATACACTGATGAGGTTATGCTGCAACCCTTCCACATAAGCTACTTTTCGAATCGAGAAGTCTCCGTTGGTTATCATTCCATATCCTTTGATTATGCCATACGAGTTATTACCATACTTCACACATCCACCATCTTTTAGGGACCAAAACTCCCTCAGCTCTTCCTTCCTTCCTGTCATGTGACGCGAGCAGCCACTGTCTATATACCATTCATCATCGAACTGCTCGTCACTAATCACCTGCAAATTCAAGCAGATTTAGGAACCCAAAGTTGCTTGGGTCCTGGTGAGTCTTTCACAGAAAAAGGAATTGCAGTAGAAATATCAACCAAATAAGTTCTTTTTATTAGAGTGGATTGATCTTTTCTTTTGATGGTGTACACCTTGATTTTAGTGTTATCTTGTTTAAATTTTGGTGTATTCGATGGTGTGTTGTTAGCTGGTTTTGGAATTTTCTTTTGAATCCTAGGGTTAGCTGACTTTTTCTTATTATTGAGATCAGAATCTGAATCAAGCTTCCCCTTTCCTTTGATGTCCTTTACTGAATTCGATTTTCTTTGGAGTTGGAAGGACCGAAACTAGACTTGGGACCGAAAGTAGACGTTCGGTTGTTAGCCTTGACGTATGGACCGAAACTAGACGTTCGGTTCTGCACGCCAGTTTTGGAACCGAAAGTAGACATTCGGTTCTGAGCTTTGGAATAGTAGGAATTTAGACTGAAATTTTCTTTTCCTTTTAGCTTTTCCTTTTCTTTGGCAATTGGCTCTTTCTTGGAAGGAACGTAGTTGGGGTTTTGAGATTGCCAATAACGTTTTCGCTCATTCAGATTTTTCATGTATCTTTGATTTCTTTGGCGTTTCTGTTCAGCTAACTCCTTCTGAGATTTGTGGACATTGAAGCTAGCCTTCGACTTTTCCTTTTGAGTTTCGGTTGTCTTAGTAGGAACATTCGGTGTTCTCTTTGGTTCTTCAGGGATCTCTTTTGTTCCACTTGTGCTTGGTTTGTCAAAACTCGAGGGTTTGTTGATAGGTTCTTCAGGGATCTCTTTTGTACCACTTGTGCTTGGTTTGTCGAAACTCGAGGATGTGTTGATAGGTTCTTCAGGGATCTCTTTTGTTCCACTTGTGCTTGGTTTGTCGAAACTCGAGGGTTTGTTGATAGGTTCAGCAACATATCTTCCTTTTACCCTCCAGGAGGTTTGCTCAGATAATCCGATGGTTTCGTCTGCGTTATCAATAGGGGCTGACGAGAAATAATCGTCGCACCCTTCAGCATTGTCTTTGTCAACCAAGATTTTCAATTCTGCTGTTTGTTTTGCAGTGACCCCTGTAACAGCATATACCTGATTTGGCACAGTTTGAACCTTATGATAAACCATTGCTTTCTCTTTGAGTTTCTGTGGCTTGTCCTTTGACAGGCGAGCGTATTCAACCGAATTTTCAGAAATGAGGGGTTTTTCATTCTCGGTTTCGCTCTTCATAAACTCAGAGCAATCAACCTCGTCTTCAACTGAGATTTCGCTCATCTCACTTTCCTCATCAAATTCAGACGAATTTTCTATGTTCATTTTATGTTCTGAAATTAATTTGGCGTTAGACGAGTCAAATGATTGAATGGTATCAGACTTAATTTTTAACCTATCATTTTCATCTATAAGATTTTTGAGCATACATTTATGTTCCTTAGAGTCGATGAAGGTTTCTATTTTGTCCAGTCCAATTCAAGGAAGGGTAAAATCATCTTATGAATCTTTTTCCCTATTTCACAACTTAAATGCAATTGAGCAATATCAGTATATAAGCGCTTAGCAATTAAACAAAAAACATTCCTTTGTTTCAAAAATTTTAAATTGTCTCGTTGCAAATAAATACTTTCATCCCTAGCCCTATTTAACTTCGTCTCCTTCAGCTTAATCCACATCCTTCTCTCCTCACTTTTTGAAGACACCCTGCTGAGTTGGTCAGTTAGGTTAGAATTCGCTAAGCGAGTTTGCATGAGACTACCACTTAAGTTAGAAAATTTATATTTTAATTCTTTTAATTCTTATTCATAATCTGTTACTGGAACTTTAAGTGATTCAAGGATGGATTGTACCTTTTTGATCAGCCGATCACAGTCGTTGATCTTCTCGCTCACGGGCTTGGCTGCAAAACATTTGTCCTCAGTTAGGTTCGGCTCCTTACTTGCACTTTCGGTTGATCCAGCAGTTGTGACCATCAAACATCTTCCAGCCGAGCCTGCATCCTTTGCCACATAAGCTCTTCCATGAGTGGGATTTCTCACCTCTTCATCCTCAGAATCGGTTGACCAGACTTCAACGCCACCGAACTCATCTTCATCTGCATTTTCCTGCACAATCAAGGCATTCATTGAACTGTTAGCTGCCTTCTTTTTCCTGATCTCTTCCAACTTTCGCATGTAGTACGCCTCATCGTCTTCACCATCTCTTTTCTCAGCCATCTTCCTCAGCATGCAATCTTTGGAAAAGTGGTTCTTGCCATGACAGTAATTGCAGTCGAATCCAGAGTCTCCTGCAAGCTTACTCTCCTTCTTGTCTTCATCTTTTTGAGAATTATTCTTCGCTTCATCTTTCACCTTCTCAGAGCTGTAACTTCCCTGCCAGTTTCGGTTCTTATTGACAGGAAATTTTCTTCGTGCAAACTTCTTTGGATTGGTGACCATCATAGCATATTCTTCGCTTGTAAGGTCACACTCAGACATATCCGACTCCTCTTCTTCTTCTGCAATACTTTTTCCTTTTGAGACAAGGGCCAATGATCCCACACCCGAAACTACTTTCGCCTCCTTGGTTACCACACTCTCATGGGATTTAAGTATTCCTACAAGTTTCGCTAGTGAGTAAGATTTAAACTGCTCATGTGCTTTCACTGTTGAAACCACAGCCATCCATTCTGGTCTCAAACCATTCATGAATGTTACCTTTTGTTCGATCAACTTCCTTTCTATTCCATGCTTGATCATCTTACTTAGGAGATGATTGAACCGATCAAAAGTTTGTATCAGTTTTTCTTCTGGTTTCTGTTCGAAAACTCCAAATTCTGAGAGCAACAAGGTTTGAATAGAGTGTTCTAGATCTTCATCGGTTGAGTAAAGTTCTTTCAACCTATCCGAGATTTCTTTGGCCGTCGTGCATGAACCAACTAACCGAAAAGTGTCAGATTACAAGGCGAATCTGATCATTCTCATGGCCTTCACATTACACATCAACTTGTCCTTCTCATCCTGTGGCATCTTGTCTACGTCCGCCACCAGCTTGTTATATTCTTTTTGGGTCTTAACAGTCGTGTTCGTTCCAGAATGAACAAACGGCCAAGCGTGATGGCTTCCCAGATGAGATAACCATTATCTTCAGATCCGACCACATAATCTTCAAAGTGATGCGCCCATACTTCATAGTCTTGAGTGTAAAGAATGGGAATCCTGGTAGTGGATCCAATGCTGTTAGAGATGTTGATGGGATTTGTTTGAGAATCTTTGTAAGACATGGTGAGCCGCTAGAATCAGACCTGTAAACTTGAGATTAGGGTTTTATCAGAAACAAGAGTTACCATCGACAGGAAGAAGACGGCTTCTATATATTTGATAAAAGCGGAAACCCTAAAGAATTCTTAACACAGAAGGAATGTGTATTGATCACACAGTCTCCTGCTCTGATACCAATTGTTAGAACAAATTTCTAGTAGGATCGATAGATTCTATGCAGGCAAACAATTAAGGACGTAATTATGAACACAAGAATGGCTTTAAAGATGTCGTATGATTAAAACTTTAACACCTCAGAAGAGCTCAATTAAGAACTATGACTGTAGAGGTGCTTAGGGTTACAAAACAATAATCAATGATAATCCAGAACTTATCTAATGCATACATGCATGCACTATTTCTAGTTTAACCCTACTAGATAATTACGGATAGACAGGCCCAATCCGGATATACAAAACAAGCCCATGACGCAACATAATAATACCCAACATATATATATATATATATATATATATATATATATATATATATATATATATATATATATATATATATATATATATAACTAAAGTTTCGTTATAATTCGAACGTTAAGTCATTTCTTTTTAAACATTGTCAATAAACATTTAGTAGACAACAAAGATATCAACAATACGAACTTAAACTCGACAAAACATAAACGATTCAATGGTTGGACTCAAGTACCTTCTTTCGTGTTATTAGGCCTTTGTGGCCCAATATCATGATTTTTGGGCCCAACATAAATACACATGTTTATTGGGCCTAAGGTGACCCAATTACATGCCTAATGGACCCTCAATGGCTTTTACATGCTATTGGGCCGTAGTAGCCCATTTGCATTGCTAGTAAGGTCCAAATAAATCATATGCGTGATGGGCGAACGAGTCCTTCGCATACTCGACAACCTTTAATAACATACGTGATTAGTGGGCCCCCGTAGTCCTCTTCTCTTCGTCTGTTAGGCTTATCTTCTATTCAAGTAAACAAAAATCAGGTCGTTAAACAAGGTTATTCAACTTCATTTGGATTTAGTGAGTAATAACGGACGACACCAATAAGTGTCGGTCGTAGTCTGTAGTTATAATCAAAGTCTCCTGGAGGGAAAGCGAGAGTTTGTGTATAGATCTATACGGGGGTGACTCCCCCACACCTAAGCTGTTCGCTACAGTTAGACTCGGCCATTCTAGGGTGACAAAGTCTTAATTTCAATACCGGCATTCGCAAGAATGCCAAGACAGACGAACTAGTCATTATTATGCATGGTTATAACGACTCACATAGAGATCCAATACCATCTAAGTAATCATGGGAAATCATATTCATTCGTTGTGACGATATAATAATACAAAACGATCATACTATTTTATCGGAAAACATCGGGTTTTCCGGGGAAACAACATTATTCACTTGTACTTTCAATAATTATAATACAAGAATTTATCATGAGAAACATATCATTTTTAGACGTTTTGAAATCGTTCACGCATATACTTATGGATCATCACACCTGTTGCATAAACAATTGCCGTTTCAGAAAATATCGGATTTTCTGGGTTTTACAAACTATACAAAACATTTTCATATCAAACCTGCTTATGAACTCACCGACATTATATATGTTGACCGTTTTCAAAATAACTTGTATTCTCAGGTAACAGATAAGCCGAAGAAAATTTCCAAGTGTGTTAGGATGTTTTTTTTGTGACTCTCAAACAAATTATGCTATAGATATGTAATATTTAGACAATGTACTTGATGTGAACAAGGTCAGTTGTAATGTATTAATACATGGTGATGTTTATGTTTTGTTTCATGTATATTCATTGTGATGATATTTCAATTTAAGTCACGCGAGCCCTCGGACGTTTCCGCCGTCTGGTTCGGGGGTGTGACATCTTCCTTCCTGACAAGGATGCGAAACTTATCCCAGTTTCAAAACTGCTCCTGCTTGTGAATCCCTGGACGATTCTCCCCCACTTAGATTCGACTAAATCTTCACAATACATGAAAGTTGAAGAAATCCCAACAATACTGATAACTCCAGATGTCGTGAAATGACAGTGTACTCAAATCTTGGAGTCCAATTAACCGATACTCGAAGTAAAACTTCAGTAATAGACCACTTCCCTTGGCGACCCCATGAGTCAATCTGAGCACAATAATTGAACCTACCGAAACCTGTCGAGGGTGGATAACCACCCTGCTCAACCCTGACCGCAGACCTTCCGCATAATGCCCCTGAACCGATCTCGACAGTAAACGAAGATGACACTGCACACTCCCAACCCAAAATTAAGGAAACAACCTTTAGCTACTCACTAATAATTCTCGGCACGCAAATGGCATATGAATTATCTTAAATTTTATAGTTCAAACACAGACAGAGAATAAACCCATAGATACACTTAATCGAACCCTTGGAACGAAAGGCTCCATAGTGCAGTTTCCCGCACGTGCTGCACTAAATCCGGCCCTGCTGTTCTCTCAAAAACTGTTCCGAAATCTTGTGTCTGTTCCCGAGACCCTCCAATTTATGCAAATGATTTGGTTCCCTCTTTACAATGTGCTCCAAGTCAGTATCCCGTTCTCGGGCTCTAGAATTCATATCATTTTGGGTCTCGCACCCTGAGATACTCACGATCTCCCTGATATCATTTTGCAGTGTATCATGATACCTTACCTTCTTCATTCCTCATCCGCTGCATACTACGGTACCTAATAATCTCTCTTCGAGGCCTAGCAGTAATCTCTGCCATAGTCTCAGTAGTCTGGCGGAGATCCAAAAACTCTCGCGCCAACTGTCATCCCTCAATCGCCTGGGCAAACTCTGCCCGGAATCTGGCCGAAAAGTTATCCCATGACATAGAATCAACCACTTCATCACCAAACTCACTACCAACCTCTTCCCACCAATCAGGTGCCCTGTTCCTCAGGAGGCAGAAAGCAAGTCGGACCTTGTCCCCTTCGAGACAACGGGTGGTACAAAACGCGTTGGCGACATCTTCCAACCATCTGCTGCTAGTAATGTGGTCCCTAACCCCCATGATAATATGGAGCTTCACAAGCTCTGAACTCCCGACACGTCAACGTAAGCGTCCCTATCATGGCTGCTATCTCAGTGCGGAATGCACCCAACCTTTCATCATAAATCACCACAATTCCCTCCTTGACCGTACTGAAGATCACAGGAGTCTGGTCAATGATAATGCACGTAATCTCAGATGGAATGAACTCCCTCATCTGATCATCGAGCTGCCCAGCTCTAGAGTCCGAGCCTGATCCCTTGTCGGCACCAGATCTGCCATCTGGTCTACCACGGAGTATCACCATACTCAAGTATACTATAACAATTATCAGAATACTCATCATAAATCGAGGGATCACATACACTACAAGTTCCATGTTTTTATCTCAGCCTTCCTTGATTCGAGTATGGATCCTCTGCTTTCAGTAGTACGGGCCCATACTACCTTCCACATATATCCGTACTTTCCTCAAGAACTACCTTGACTCCACCAAGTCCCTTCTACTGCTACTGCTTTTCTCATGCTAATCTCATCCTAGGCTTGCGCTAGGGAAATGACCAACCCACTCTCCACCATTAGTTGCATAAGAAGTCCCTGCTATCTCCCCCTAACTAGCTCGCGAATACCATTACATATCACTAAGACTAGATAATTCTTCGAATGAGAGGTTCTACCCTACAACGGTTGGACTCAAACAAGAGCTGCGAAATAGAGCTAACCTAACCTTCTGAAATTATTTAGTCCTTGCAATATGTAACGTAACATATTCGTTCACTAGTTAGTTAGAGATAATTAGAACTCCTAAAAGCACAAACCAAGCAACATTCAAGCATTGAGTACACATAATCAAACATGTCCTAATCAGGCCATCATATCACTGACGAATTTGTACTAGCATGCAGTTCATAAAGTTGATACACATATAACAGACACATAAGGCATCTTTCTAGATCCTTAGCCCTAATCTAACATGCAGTTTTCATAAGTATATCATAACATAAACTTGTATGGGTAATTTGGGAGTACTTACTTCAGCTCGGCTGATTGCATGCACCCACTCTTTTCTCTTTTCAAAATTCTTTTCTCTTTTCAAATTTCTTTTTCTCTTTTCCATGTTATTTTTATAAAAATGATTTTCTTTTGAAAATTTTCATACCAAGTCCTCAGTTTGAGTTCAGACACACCCGAGAATGTGTCCGAATCCCTCAAACCAAGGCTCTGATACCAACTTGAAACAACCCAAATATACAGTCCAAAAATTTCATTTTTATTTATTAAGAAAACTATAGTCATCGAATATCATATAAAAATCATAAGTATTGTTTCACAAAATATCATAACATCTGTCGAAACATAAATCAGACTATAACAACCCATGCTAAACAATGGTGCATGCATTGCAATCATCCCGAGCTCTTCCCCTTGCTACCGGAAGTACCTGAAACCAAAAATGAAAACTGTAAGCACGAAGCTTAGTGAGTCTCCCCAAACTACCACATACCATACACATGATCACATAATAACATACATTGGGCCTTGCCCGCTACATTGGGCCCCGCCCAGCATCCGACGAATACAGAATAGGGCCTCGCCCGGCATCGGACCGAAGTCCGGTATACAGATAACATGTCAACAAGCATATAAGATAAATACAACACATAAGCATATAAACCTTCGTCGGGATGGCCCCGACATCGGACTGAAGCCCGGAACATACAAACATAACATATACGCTAAACATTCCTCGGGCTTGCCCCGGCATCGGACCGAAGTCCGGAACACATAAACAAACACATGGAATAATCATGAAGACACCAAGCATACAAAAATTCCTCGAGTTTTCCTCGGCATCGGATCGAAGTCCGGAACACATATAACCTACATCGGGCTAACCCTTACATCGGACCAAAGCTCGGCATACGCTAACATACATAAAAGGGCCGACACTGGTGCCTTCGACCCGTTCCTACTGGAGAAAAAATCACCTCACACTGCTGAAGTCCCGCGGATAAAACTCTAGCTGCTGGATGACAGATTCCCGAACTGTAAACATCAAAAAAACACCCAATTAATAATTGGGTTCGAACACATAACCATAAGTCCATCCTTGGGGTAAAAGACTACTTTACCCCAACTTAGCTTGATTCAAGCCCAAGGCCCAATTATGGCCCATCTATGGCCCAATTTTCCAAATTGGGCCCAAGCTTTTCCAATGGGCCTTATCCTAAAGCCCAATTCAATATTCAAGTCCATATACTTGTTCTTGGATGGCCCATCAATACTCCAAACATCTAGTCCCAACAGATAAGGCCCAACTCAAAACCCAACACAATTAAGGTTTTCACATAAAATGACGATTAGGGTTACGTAGAAACACTTAAACCATTAAGGACTTAACCCATTAATTCCATCAATCTACTAGGTCAATCATACAATGTAATTGGGCATAATTCATACTTCAATCTACTGGTCCAAACGCGGGTCCCGACAATCCAAAACTAACATCTTCCTAAATTAGGGTTTTCTAAACCCTAATTAGGGTTTCCAACCCAAACACAAGCCAACCAAGTCCAAGATTAATTTGTTAGGTCCATTAGGGTTCCACTAGGCCGGGCACCACCCACTGCCACCTCGGGCAGTGGTGGTCGGCGGCGGCTGACGGCGGCAACCACCATTTCCAATGGTGGTGGCTTATAATTTTGACCCAAACTTCATTAAAACAAACCGTAACACACAACACACACCTTACTACACACACACACATACATACACAGCTACCTCCACGCGGTGGCTGGTAGCGGCAATGGGTGGCAGAAACGGCAGCCACCATGGTTGGCTGCCATGGTGGTTCGCCTTACCACCGGCCAACATTCTTTACAAGTTCTAACAGCAAAATACGTAAAACACAACGAGAAACAGCCACTCTCAGCCACCCACTTGGTGGCCGACGAAACCGAGGTTAACAGAATCAACAGCCAAAGGCCACCGGCGGTCGGAACTGACATACACGACGTCAAACCACCGAAAGAACGAGGAAGAGAGAAAAGGTGGGTTGCAGGTGGACTTACCATGCGGTTCCGGCAGCTCACGAAACTCACACGACGAACATAGCGCCTCCTTCGGTCTTCGATGGTTCTCCAGTTGTCCGCAACGTCTCCGGCAGCAGGTGTCGTGATGGCGACGTTCGACGGTATTGTAGCAGCGGCGTCGGACTTGTATGATCAGAAAAACGAACGTAAAAAGGGAGGTGACTGCTGAGAAGTCTCACATGGCGGCTGAAGAACCTTTGCTAGGGTTAGGGTTGGCTGATGCGTCTTCACACGGGAGGAAAAGCCACCGAGTCCAATTCCATGCCAGTATCAAACTTCCACACACTTTTGTCACAACCAGTTCCTCCTTACCAAATCTTTTTCAAACTAAATCCAAAATTTACCTTTTAGCCCTTGCTTCCATAATTCCTTTCATAATAAGTCCTAATAATTACCAAGCATACCCTCACTTCTAAAATCCTTTTCAAATTAAATTCGAAATTTACTAAACAGTCCTCAACCTTCAAAATTCATAAGAAATAAATCCGGAAATTACATTTTAACCCCCAAAATCTCAATTATGACTTTTTAACCCCCAAAACCAACGCGTTACTAAATTATTCCGCATTTAGGGCTCATATTCATTAATAGATTTTATGTATTTATTTATTTAATAAACGGAATGTTACAGTTATGGACGAGGACGCAGTGGTATCATTGGATGATATTTAGGTTGATGAGCGTCTGAACTATGTTGAGAGGTCGGTAGCTATTCTGGAAAGGAAAGTAAAGGTTTTACGTTGCAAGGAAGTACGCTTGGTCAAGGTCGGTGTCAACACTGGAGGGGCTCCGAGTCGACCTAGGAGGAGAAGGCTGAGATGCAGGAGCATTACCTGGAATTATTTATCGCAGCAGGCTTCGAGGACGAAGCCTAGTCAAAGTGGGGGAGAGCTGTAACATCCAAATCCTCAGGTATGAAATTTAATTCTTTTAGCATATTTTCTTGGACTGACTCGACAAGTTGGAAGGCCTCAACTCGGCGTGCTGAGGTGACGTTGGCTGTAGATATTAATGGACCAAGTTGGTGAGTCGAGGTGCCTCAACTCGGGGAGGTGGCACCTGAATATGAAACCCTAATTTTTAGGGTATTGCACCCTATTTAAAGGCCTTAAGTCCCTTGGTTGGCCTCCTTACCAGCCTCCTCTGTCCAGAAACCCTAATTTCGTGCATCATCTTCAAAAATTGAGTGTATGAGCTTGAAAAGTTGATTCTTGGTGTTCCTTTAAAGGAGCTTGAAGTTTGAGGTGTCTAAATTGAAAGGAATGCTATAGATCCAGAACCTCCTCACTTGTTGCAGTCTTTTTGAGGTATAAAGTCGACACCTTGCTTCCTTATTTCTTAGATCTCTTCCTTGAAAGTTTTATTGTGATATTTGGCTCATCGTCGGATTGTTCATGGGGTTGATCATTTCATGGGTTGTCACCTTATATCTGACACAACACGATACGACAAAGATTTATGTAATACGAACACAACACGACACGATGTCGTGTTTATTTACATTAACACAAAAACAAGTCGATTAAAACACGACACGACACGATAAACATAAAATAAAATAATTATTAGTTAATTTAGTTCATACTTAATCACATATAACACGTAAAACACATGTTAAATTGTGTGAATTTCATGTCGAATTTTAAACACGAACACGAGACATGTAGTCGTGTTTTTTACACTTGATACGAACACAACACGAAAACAAATTTCAACTTCGATTTCGTCCCAATATCATTTTGTGTCGTATATTTTTGTCGTGTCATGTCATAAATTGACACCCCTATCCTTGAGTTCATATTGCGTTCTACGGACGTGCGTCGCATCCGAACGTGTCACGTCTAAATATTGAGTTTAACGTTTGTTCCCTTGACGAAATGGGTGGTGAAGAATTGTCATCGCAGTCGTCACCATATATATATATATATATATATATATATATATATATATATATATATATATATATATATATATATATATATATATATATATATATATATATATATATATATGTCACACCCCCAAACCGGAACGGTGGAAACGTTCGGGGGCGGATGAAGTGATGTACAGTATCACAACTATTGAATAATAGTAATCAAAGAAACAATCATGGTATTAGTAATATAGAGTTTTACATTGTGTTCGTAACATTGTTTGTATGACACCAAAAGTGTATAGCAAAAACTATAAGACGTAACGCTATGGTGCTTCGTCTTCTCAAAAACCTGTAAGTGTACCTGTCTACTGGTTCCCTGAGAATACAAGCGATTTTGGAAGTGTATCAACATTTAAGTTGGTGAGTTCATAAGCATTTTAGTATTAGAAGTCCGTCTTTGTTCTTTGAAAATGTTAGTGTGTTCCTCCAGAAAATCCAATATTTTCTTTTGTAAATGAATTGTAGTCTTAGGCCTTAAGACAAAAATGTATGTGAGTTATGGTACTCTGAAATAGTATACTGTAGTCTTATTAACCAATAGAACTATATAAATGAAAGCTTCCCAAAACAAAATGTATGTTGTACTGTATTTGGAAAATAGAGTACTGTGTTGCATTTGTATGAAAACCCTTTTGTATGTATGTGCCTGGAATCCACCAGTCGTACTGTATAGTAGTGTAATGTAGTTTTATTATTAAAATAAAACCTTTGAAGTTATGTTTGTCCCGTAAACCAAAATGTTTGGTTAATGCCTATTGTGAGTAGTATTATAACCATTCTAAAATGACTAGTGGCCTGCACGATGTTCTTCAGGCGTTGGAATGTTATGACATTTGTCACCCCAGGCCTGCCGGCCTAACTGTAGCTAACAGTTTAGGTGCGGGATTGTCAGTCCCGAATAGATCTATACACAAATTCACGCTCTCCCTCTAGGAGACTCAGGTTATAATTCAGGACTTTAACGCGTACTCTAGTATGTACAATGAAGTAGTGGCTCACAATCCTGTATTAACTTGTTTACGTATAGTGTGTAAGTGTTCTCTGGTTCTTGTAAATGTATGTATTCCCTTTTTGTAGTGTACTCGTAGTGTAAAATAATTATACAGAAATAATTATTTTAGTATTGTATCTTTGAACATAGTAAAATAATGTAAGTGTTCAATAAACTATACCTATTATATATATATATATATATATATATATATATATATATATATATATATATATATGTTTTCGTAAAAACAACAGTTGAAATAATTTAGAATAGCTTCAAACAATTTAAAATAGCTTGAAACGGTTTGAAATCATTTGAATGTTAACACAAGATTCTTTGTGTTTTAATTGTATCCCCCCCCCCCCCCAAAAAAAACATTGAAAAATAGTGAAAACGTAGGGGTGTGAACTCACCTCGAATGTGCGTTCTTGTTTGGATACGAAGTGGTAGCGATTATCCTCGGGTTAGAACCCGTGTGAGTAGTCGTATCCTAATAATAATTATACACGATATCGTATTTAAATTAATAAAATATTAATTTAAATAATAAATTAAAGTGTTAGACAACACTAAATTATGTAAGAAATACTTACAAAAAGGCTTAGGTATTATTTGAAGGTGTTCTTGGGTGAAATATGAATATTTGAAGATATTCTTGGTGTTCTTGAGGAAAATATGGAGATTTGAAGGTGGGATGAATGTTCTTGATGACTTTATGAAGATTTGAAGGAATCTGGGCAAAATCCCTTGATGATATGATGATTTCGTATGATAGTTGAGAGGATTTTGGATGAGTTTTTAGAGCAAATTGAGGATGATTTCGGTGTAAAAAGTGAATTATGAAGATTTTTTTCGGCTATATATATATATATATATATATATATATATATATATATATATATATATATATATATATATATATATATATATGGAGTGATTTCGGTCCTAATGGGCCCAAAACTTAGTGATTTCGGTAATATGTTGGGCCTTAGAAGGTGACTTCGGTCTAAAAGTAATCCATAAAGGGAGATTTCGATGCAACCTGGTGGGACCTCGCAAAGAGATTTCGATCCTGACCGAAACCTGTTTTCGTTCCGAAGTGGGTGGGGCCATGCGAGGGTTTCGGTGGTGTTTTCAGTCCTTACTTGATTCTTAAAGGGGTTTCTGGTCTGGTTAAATGGGTTTGATTCTAAAAACCGAAAACATAGTTTATTGTATAATACATCATATTTACGCATTATAATTTAATAATTGACAATTATTTAACAAATTTGACTTTTGTTGACTTGCATTGACTTTTATTGACTCGAAATAACGGGTTGTCACATTATCCCCCCGTTAGAGGGAATTTCGTCACGATATTATTTCTAAAGTGAGTACCCATGGACTAGAGAAAAGATGCGGGTACTTTTGTTTCATCTGATCTTCCCGTTCCCAAATGAATTCAGGTCCTCGCTTGGCATTCCAGCGAACCTTCATTATTGGTATACGACTTTGTTTCGTTCTCTTGACTTCCCTATCCATGATCTCTACTGGTTCTTCCACGAAATGTAGGCTCTCGTTTATCTCGATCTCATCGAGTGGAATCACAAGAGTCTCGTCGGATAGACACTTCTTTAGATTAGATACGTGGAAGGTAGGGTGTATGTTATTAAGTTCTTGTGGTAGTCGGAGTTTGTAAGATACTGGGCCGATTCTAGAAAGAATCTCGAATGTCCCAATGTACCTTGGATTTAGTTTTCCACGTTTTCTGAAACGTATTGTGCCCTTCCAGGGTGAGACCTTCAACAGAACGCGGTCACCAACCTGGAATTCCAAGGTTTTTCGTCTCTTATCTACGCAGCTCTTTTGTCTGTCTCTAGAAGCTTTCAGTTGTTTTCGGATTTGAACGATCTTCTCAGTCTTTTCTCTTATGATCTCCAGGCCAGTGAGAGTGTTGTCAGGAACTTGCCCTTTAGCTAGTTGCGTGTCACCTACTTCATCCCAACACATAGGGGATCTGCACTTATGGTCATAGAGGGCTTTGAACGGGGTAACCTTGATGCTAGTGTGATAGCTATTTTTGTATGAGAACTCGACAAGTGGAAAATGGGTATCCCATGCTTTACCAAAGTCGATCATGCAAGTTCTCAGCATGTCTTCTAAGGTTTGAATAGTTCTCTCACTCTGCCTGTCGGTTTGTGGGTGGTAGGTTGTACTCATGTGTAGCCTAGTTCCGATAGATTTTTGTAGTGACTGCCAGAACCGTGAGGTGAATCTACTGTCTCTATCATAGATAATAGATATTGGCATACCATGCAGTTGTACTATCTCTCTAATGTAAGTTCTGGTCAATTTCTCCATCTTGTCTGTTTCCTTTATTGGTAGGAAGTGTGCGGATTTGGTTAATCTGTCGACGATTACCCAAATGGTGTCATGACCATCCTTGGTTTTGGGCAACTTGCTTATGAAATTCATTGTAATCCGCTCCCACTTCCACTCAGGTATCTCTGGTTGTTGTAATAAACCCGATGGCTTTTGGTATTCTACCTTGACTTTGGCGCAAGTTAGGCACTTGCCCACATAGGTAGCAATTTCTGCTTTCATGTTCGGCCACCAATAGAGTTTCTTGAGATCCAGATACATCTTATCTGAACCTGGATGAACGGAGTATCGAGTCTTGTAGGCTTCGTTCATGACAACATCTCTGTAGCCACCAAACTTCGGTGTGCAGATCTGATTCATGAGATAACGAAATCCGTCACCTTTGATTTCTAAGTTCTTCTTCATTCCTCTTAAGGCTTCACCCGCCACATTTTCAGGCTTCAAGGCTTCCAACTGAGCCTCTTTGATTTGTGTGGACAGATGTGAATGGATGGTCATAGTTAGTGTTGTTACTCTGCGACCTGAGTACTCCTTTCGACTGAGGGAATCTGCTACTACATTGGCTTTTCCGGGATGATAACGAATCTTGCATTCGTAGTCATTGAGTAGTTCTACCCATCGTCATTGTCTCATGTTAAGCTCCTTTTGGTCGAATATGTGCTGAAGACCTTTGTGGTCGGTGAAGATAGTGCACTTGAGACCGTAAAGGTAGTGCCTCCAGATCTTCAGAGCAAACACTACTGCCCCCAACTCAAGGTCATGAGTGGTGTAGTTGACCTCGTATGTCTTTAGCTATCTCGAGGCATAGGCAATAACATCTACTCGTTGCATAAGTACACAACCTAGTCCCTGATTGGATGCATCGCAGTATACTACGAAGTCTTTTGTCCCTTCGAAAAGAGACAAAATAGGTGTGCTGCATAGGGCTTGCTTCAACGTTTGGAACGCAGTGTCTTGTTTCTCTCCCCAGCTAAAGGTTACACCCTTCTGAGTCAGGGTGGTAAGTGTCTTAGCGATTCTGGAGAAGTTTTGTATTAACCTTCGGTAGTAGCCAGCAAGTCCTAAGAATTGACGGATCTCTGTTGGCGTTCTTGGTGTTGACCAGTTCTCGATTGCCTTAATTTTGGAGGGGTCCATGTGTATTCCTTCTTTGCTAACCACGTGAACAAGGAAATTTACCTTCCTAATCCAAAACTCGCACTTTGAGAACTTCGCATATAACTTCTCTGCCCTTAATGTTTCTAGAACTTGTCTCAGGTGACGACTATGTTCTTCCTTACTCCGTGAGTAGATAAGTACATCATCTATGAATACTATCACGAATTTGTCTAGGAAAGGATAACATACCCAATTCATTAAGTCCGTGAACACTGCGGGTGCATTTGTTAGTCCGAAGGGCATCACTACAAACTCGTAGTGACCATAACGAGTTCAGAATACTGTTTTGGGAACATCATTCTCATGGACTTGTAATTGGTGATACCCCGATCTTAGGTCAATCTTTGAAAAGTAGCTTGCTCCTTGGAGTTGGTCGAACAGATCGTATATTCGTGGTAGAGGGTATCGGTTTTTAATGGTGAGCTTGTTTAGTTCGCGGTAATCTATGCACATACGGAAAGATCCATCCTTCTTCTTCACGAACAGGACCGGTGCTCCCCAGGGTGAGAAGCTCGGTTTGATGAATCCCTTGCTAAGCAGTTCATTTAGTTGGCTGGATAGTTCTTGCATCTCTGCTGGTGCTAGATGATACGGGGATTTGGCTACGGGGGTAGCTCCAGGAATCAAGTCGATTCGGAACTCGACTTGGCGTTCAGGAGGAACTCCTAGAAGATCTTTGGGAAAAATGTCAGGAAAATTACAGACTTCGGGAATGTTCTCGATGTCTTTTACTTCTTGCTTCTCATTCACTACATAAGCTAAGAATGCATGGTACTCCTTGCGCAGGTATTTTTGGGCTTTGACGCAAGAGATGATGCGAAGGTTCGTACCGGGTTTGTCGCCGTAGATGACGAGGGTTTCACCACTCGGCAGATTAAGGCAAATGGCCTTTTCGTAGCACAGAATATCAGCACGGTGAGGACTTAACCAATCCATGCCGATGATGATGTCAAAGCTTTTTATTGAGATCGGCATAAGGTCGATTTGAAAAGAATAGTCATTTAGAGTGAGGGTACAGCATATGTATATGTTGTTAGTACTTTTTGTTTTCCCGTTTGCCATCTCGACGGTGAATGTCTCGTTTAGTGATTGTGGTTTTTGTTTGAGTAAATGTTTAAATTTGTGAGTCACGAAAATCCTCTCCGCACCACTATCAAAGAGTATGCATGCGTAAGAGTTATCGAGGAGGAACGCACCCGTGAACACCGTGGGATCTGCTATTGCTTCTTCCTACCCTATTGCTAGCACTCATCCCACACCGCCAACATTCTTTCCTTTCGGGAAATCCCTCTTGAAGTGTCCTGTTTCGCCACACCTGTAACAAGCCTGGCTTACTCCTCCTCCGGGACCAGGGAGATGGGTTGAGTCGGTGCCTTAGAGAAACGGGTTGTGTGTCCCTTTCTGTTGCAGTTATTGCAATGCATCTCCCATAAGGGTCCATGGTGATGGAAATTAAATTTGTTGCACTTCGAGAGGTTTCCAGCATATCGACTAGGAGGTGCTGGAGCAGCAGGAACAATAGCAGGAACAGTAGCAGCGTGAACTGCCACAGTTTGTTGCTTCTTTGAGGACTCATGCGACGATTGCCCCTTTCTTTTGTTCCAAAATTTCTTTTTGTTACCACTTTCTTTGGGTTGCTCAGGGATGGCTGTCATGAAGCCTTGGCGAACTCCACAATCCACGTGTGTCTGTGCCAGACGCTTGGTACTGTCAAAAGTAAGTGGATTTACAGCTATTACGTTTCCTTGGATCTGAGGAGATAGTCCCCAGATGTACCTTTCCACTTTCTTACTTTTCGAGGTGACCATCCCGGGACACATAATAACAAGGTCACTAAATCTGGCAGTGTAAACAACAATATCGGAGTCCTTCATCGTCAGACCCAGAGCTCTTGCTTTAGCTTTTGCACCTCGCCCCTCGGGCAATATTCTGCTAGCATTAGGTCCTTTAAGTCTTCCCAGCTCATGGCATTGGCTATTAGGAGAGTCATCGACTTGACATAGCCGTTCCACCAAGAGAGGGCTCTGTCCATGAAAGTGCATGCTGCAAATTTCACTTTGCTAGCTTCAGGGCACACACATATTTCAAACACCGATTCGGTCTTCTGAAACCAGCGTGTTAGAGAAATGACACCTCCGGTGCCATCAAAGGATTTGGGTTTGGCGTTCGTGAAGTCTTTGTATGAACACTCCCTTGGGTGTCCATGGCTTTCTCTGTGGTTAGAAGGGTTGGCACCACTACCTGCCCAACTAGTACCACTTGCGTTGATTTGCATCATGCAGGCTGCCACGGCGGCTGTTACTGCTGCTTGGAAAACAGCAGGGTCATACTGTGGAGGTGGTGGCGTTGGTGGATTTGGTGGAGTGTTGTTGAAACGCATGTTTGATCTACGTGGCTGCATCTTTTTCGATTAGGTTTAAAGAGGAAATGATGATAAGTCCTCTATAATGGTCATGAGTCAGGTGATATTGAACAATATATATCTTAGTCCTAAACACATCATATCCTGACTTTTATAGTGTTCTATTAAGCGATTTACAATGGAAGTCTACTAATATAAGTAAACAATCGCAATTTCAATTTATGAAATTTATAGCAACACTTATAACGAATTTGTATAGTGTGACTCATACTGGGTCCTCCTATATTCGCATAGTGTATACTGATTATATATAACTAAGACCAAATAGACCTTCGAATAAGTGATTCTACTCTAAGTCCACAACCAAACAAGGAACAGGAAGTAAAGCTAGATCACAAATTCTACGTCTATAAAATCTTAATTATATGTAACCCTAACGTATACACTTAGCAACTATAGATCTACCAGCCATGGTCCTTTGTTTTCACATGATTGATTCTGATAATGTCACACCCCCAAACCAAGGATGGCGGAAACGTCCAGGGATGGCGGACTTCATGTATAGTATCATAACAACGTGTATAACAGTGATCAAAGCAATACAACCAATCATAAATATAAAGGAAAAGAATTACATGGTTTCAAGTGTTACATATTTCAATGATTGATTACAACATGATATAAAAATAGTTGTTCAACGCCGTAGCGTTCCATCGGTCCGAGAATGCCACCTTCGGTCCGAGAATGCAACATTCGGTTCCGAGACACAAGCTGCTCAAGACCGAACCCTACTCTCGGTTCCCATCTACTTTCGGTTCTAATGTCTAGGACCGAACCTCCGGCCCTGAACTTCGGAAATTCACAACTTTTACCCGGTTTTTAATACTTTTAGCTTTTTCAGCCCGTTTTTCGTGATTTTAACGCGGGATTTTCACCCAAACTTATATTTTGACATATAAGATCCCATATTTCCATAATCTAATCACATTTTGAGGGTAATAAATATCTAAGACTAAAAATATAGTGGGTAAGAAATGGAGTGGAGTGTTGACTTATCCTTTGGGCAAGGACACAAGTCACCTCCCATACCCACTCCAAGACCATCCCCAGTTACTATTCCATCATACCTGGTCATTTCATTGTCATTTTTCCTCACTCTTTCCAGCCAGGTACCTTGCCACAAGGATAGAAAAACCCTTATATCTCCTCCCACTTTATTCACTCTTTCTCAAGAAGAACAAACACATCTCTCTCACTTTCTCTCTCTAAAATTCGAGATTCAAAGGATGATCTTGAGTTTTTCCTCCACACTTGGTAAGTATCTTCCTCCTACACTTAGATATTCTACTATCCTTCATCTATATCATGAATTGCTTACACAAATATCGTCATAATTATTGTTAGATCTTCAAATCTTCAAGCATCTCCCAAGTGTTCTTGAGTTGAACACTTCTTTTCTTCATCATCCATCTATTGAAATCACTCAAGGTGAGTTCATACCCCTACCTTTTCATGTTTTTCTTAAGTTTTAAGGGGGGGAATACAAGTTAAAACACCAAGAACACAACTAAACTCATTCAACAGCTTTCATCAGAAAAGTTTAACTCCATTCACGGACTGTTTTGGTCAACTTAAACATTTTAGTTTTCAAAACTGTATTAGGTGCAAATAGTTCAGGTTTATACCTTTAAAATGACAACTTGCACACGTTCATACGACTATACTACTAATTATGGTGATTTTTACAAAACTGCCTATCACTGTAGCTACGAATTCAGACCAGTCAGTGAATATGAACGTTTTCACACCAGTTAGCAACTTCTAAAAATCATAATAAAAATTATGAACAAACTAGACACATTTTCTAAACTCTCAGAGTTTATGGATCTAGTTTTCGGTTTTGTATGAATTTTCTGTGATTTTCTAAATCAGTGCAAAAATGGTAAAAACGAATTTACAGTTTACAACTTTCATAACACTTGTAACATGTTGAGCAAAGTGTTAAACCTTGATGACTTCATATTTTGCTTGTGTTTTCTGTTATGATAAAATTACATAACAGAAAAATAGACATTAAGTTGTAAGAATCCTTATTATTACAAAATGAGGCATAATAAACCTAGTTATGTTTTTGCTATAAATCTACATCACAGAAAAAGGTTCTTTTACATTACAAACACTTATGATAAACTATGGTAAGTATAGTTTATGTTCCATACACATTACAAACAATTACGTTAAACTATAATAGGTATAGTTTATGTTTCATTAACCGGTCAAACTCATTACCAAGGGGTTTTCAGTTCAGTTCACGTAAATCTGTTAATGAATAAATTTGTGAGACATTCGCTTCGTGTTACCTTCCTAGTAACAAAGTCAAAAGTCCTGTAAATTGTAACCAGAGTCTCTTGTAGGGAGAGCGTGATAGTTGTGTATAGATCTATATTGGGTCTGACAAACCCGCACCTGAGCTACATGCAACAGGTAGACCGGCAGGTCTGAGGTGACAAGTGTCATTTAACTTGCGACGCCTGAAGAACGTCGTATTATGAGGTCGTCTGAGTCTTAGTATGGTTATAATAACTCACATGGGGTATTAACAAAACATAAGATTTACGGGTTTTACTTCTAAATTAAACGAGTTTATGTCGATTTAAACTTGCATGAATTACTTTAAGTATGGAAAATACTTGTACAATTCGGTTTTGACTTTTAAGACTACAATGCATTTTATAAGAGAAATATTGGATTTGTCTTGAACAAACATTTCTTTTACAAAGAAAAGGATTTTATCATCACCTTCAAAAGCTTATGAACTCACCAACTTAATTGTTGACACTTTTTCAAAACTACTTGTATTCTCAGGGAATCAGCGAAACCAGGTAATCACGAGCTTTTGAGGATGGAACGCTACGGCGTTGAACAACTATTTTTATATCATGTTGTAATCAATCATTGAAATATGTAACACTTGAAACCATGTAATTCTTTTCCTTTATATTTATGATTGGTTGTATTGCTTTGATCACTGTTACACACGTTGTTATGATACTATACATGAAGTCCGCCACCCCGGACGTTTCCGCCATCGTTGGTTTGGGGGTGTGACAGATAAGAAGGCCCTTCGCGACTATTAGTTTATTTAACTATCGAGGCCTAAATGTTGTTGTGCTAGTGTTATAGTGCCATAAAATACTCCTATAGTATTTTAACTTTATGTTTGGTTCTAGAGTTCCTCTGGTATATAGGGTTGGTAAGTTCAAGACTTATTGCAACACTATGGTCACTCCCAAACACATGTTGGTCATATCTCAAATGAATATAGTTAATCAGGCTATATTTATCCCATATATGATTACATAACTATTCAGGTTTAACTGTAGTGTCCAACTTATCTAAATACTTTTATGTAGTTCTTACTGTGATACTGTTTCTGGTATGTATGCATATTCGTATACTTCTTATAAAATACTTATATTTTAGAAGTATACTTTTATTCAGAGCGCTTCAGCCCCATTGTATTTATAGTTGTATATCTTGTGTGGTTTGATATACTTAGTTCACTATAAACAATGCTCTGATACCAATCTGTCACACCCCCAAACCGGAACGGCGGAAACGTTCGGGGGTGGATGACGTCATGTACAGTATCACAATAATTGAATAATAGTAATAAAAGCAACAACCATGGTATTAATAATATAGAGTTTTGCATTGTTTTCGTAACATTGTATGTATGACACCAAAAGTGTATAGCAAAAACTATAAGACGTAACGATATGGTGGTCTGTCTTCTCAAAAACCTGCAAGTGTACCTGTCTACTGGTTCCCTGAGAATACAAATGATTTTAAAAGTGTATCAACATTTAAGTTGGTGAGTTCATAAGCATTTTAGTATTAGAAGTCTGTCTTTGTTCTTTGAAAATGTTAGTGTGTTCCTCCAGAAAATCCAATATTTTCTTTTGTAAATAAATTGTAGTCTTAGGCCTTAAGACCAAAATGTATGTGAGTTATGGTACTCTGAAATAGTATACAATAGTCTTATTAACAAATAGAACTATATAAATGAAAGCTTCCCTAAAAAAATGTATGTTGTACTTATTTGGAAAATAGTGTACTGTATTGCATTTGTATGAAAACACTTTTATATGTATGTGCCTGGAATCCACCAGCCGTACTATATAGTAGTGTAATGTAGTATTATTATTAAAATAAAACCTTTGAAGTTATGTTTTTCCCGTAAACCAAAATGTTTAGTTAATGCTTATTGTGAGTAGTATTATAACCATGCTAAAATGACTAGTGGCCTGCACGACGTTCTTCAGGCGTCGGAATGTTATGATATTTGTCACCCCAGGCCTGCCGACCTAACTGTAGCTAACATTTTAGGTGCGGTATTGTCAGTCCCGTATAGATCTATACACAAATTCACGCTCTCCCTCCAGGAGACTCTGGTTATAATTCAGGACTTTAGCGCGTACTCTAGTAGGTACAATGAAGTAGAGGCTCACAATCTTGTATTAACTTGTTTACTTATAGTGTGTAAGTGTTCTCTTGTTCTTGTAAATGTATGTATTCCCTTTTTGTAGTGTACTCGTACTGTAAAATAATTATACAGAAATAATTATTTTAGTATTGTATCTTTGAACTTAGTAAAATAGTGTAAGTGTTCCATAAACTACACGTATTATACTTTAATATGTATGTTCTTCTTTTGTTTCTTGAACTAGTAGAGTAGTATGTACGTTCCATAAACTATACCTATTATAGTTTATAAATATGTTCTGTATGTAATGAAAATATTTATGAAAATACCCCTTTGCTCGGCATGTTACAAAGAGGTTAAAGTTTTATTTGGATAAGTTTTACATTCATATATATACGTCATATATAATTGAGATTAAAAATGCAGTCGGACAAGTGTTTCTACCCTAAGCCCACAACCAAACAAGGAACAGGAGTTAAGGCAAAAACATCAGTCCTAAGCCTGTTTAATCTTATATATATATATATATATATATATATATATATATATATATATATATATATATATATATATATATATATATATATATGTGTGTGTGTGTGTGTGTGTGTGTGTGTTTTCGTAAAAACAACAGTTGAAATAATTTAAAATAGATTGAAACAATTTTAAATAGGTTGAAACGGTTTGAAATCGTTTGAATATTAACACAAGATTCCTTGTGTTTTACTTGTATTCCCCCCCCCCCCCTATAAACATTGAAAAATAGTGAAAACATAGGGGTATGAACTCACCTCGAATGTGCGTTCTTGTTTGGATACGAAGTGGTAGCGATGATCCTCAGGTTAGAACCCGTGTGAGTAGTCGTATCCTAATAATAATTATACACGATATCGTATTTAAATTAATAAAATATTAATTTAAATAATAATCTAAATAATAAATTAAATTGTTAGACAACACTAAATTATGTAAGAAATACTTACAAAAAGCCTTAGGAATTATTTGAAGGTGTTCTTGGGTGAAATATGAATATTTGAAGATATTCTTGGTGTTCTTGAGGAAAATAAGAAGATTTGAAGGTGGGATGAATGTTCTTGATGACTTTATGAAGATTTGAAGGAATCTGGGCAAAATCCCTTGAAGATATGATGATTTCGTATGATAGTTGAGAGGATTCTCGATGAGTTTTGAGAGCAAATTGAGAATGATTTCGGTGTAAAAAGTGAATTATGATGATTGTTTTCGGCTATATATATATATATATATATATATATATAT